>NW_027461763.1:0-343776 GCF_050947455.1 Rhinoderma darwinii | reverse complement strand
GGGGTTATATATGAGGATACTATGGTGGGGGTCAGGATGTATAGGTGGTATGGGGGGGTTATATATATGAGGATACTATGGTGGGGGTCAGGATGTATAGGTGGTATGGGGGGGTTATATATGAGGATACTATGGTGGGGGTCAGGATGTATAGGTGGTATGGGGGGGTTATATATGAGGATACTATGGTGGGGGTCAGGATGTATAGGTGGTATGGGGGGGGTTATATATATGAGGATACTATGGTGGGGGTCAGGGTGTATTGGGGGTATGGGGGGGTTATATATGAGGATACTATGGTGGGGGTCAGGATGTATAGGTGGTATGGGGGTTATATATATGAGGATACTATGGTGGGGGTCAGGATGTATTGGTGGTATGGGGGGGTTATATATGAGGATACTATGGTGGGGGTCAGGATGTATTGGGGGTATGGGGGGGTTATATATATGAGGATACTATGGTGGGGGTCAGGGTGTATTGGGGGTATGGGGGTGTTATATATAAGGAGGATACTATGGTGGGGGTCAGGATGTATTGGTGGTATGGGGGGGGTTATATATATATGAGGATACTATGGTGGGGGTCAGGATGTATAGGTGGTATGGGGGGGTTATATATGAGGATACTATGGTGGGGGTCAGGATGTATAGGTGGTATGGGGGGGTTATATATATGAGGATACTATGGTGGGGGTCAGGATGTATTGGGGGTATGGGGGTTATATATGAGGATACTATGGTGGGGGTCAGGATGTATAGGTGGTATGGGGGTTATATATATGAGGATACTATAGTGGGGGTCAGGATGTATAGGTGGTATGGGGGGGTTATATATATGAGGATACTATGGTGGGGGTCAGGATGTATTGGGGGTATGGGGGGGTTATATATGAGGATACTATGGTGGGGGTCAGGATGTATTGGGGGTATGGGGGGGTTATATATATGAGGATACTATGGTGGGGGTCAGGATGTATTGGGGGTATGGGGGGGGTTATATATATGAGGATACTATGGTGGGGGTCAGGATGTATAGGTGGTATGGGGGGGTTATATATATGAGGATACTATGGTGGGGGTCAGGATGTATAGGTGATATGGGGGGTTATATATATGAGGATACTATGGTGGGGGTCAGGGTGTATTGGTGGTATGGGGGGTTATATATATGAGGATACTATGGTGGGGGTCAGGATGTATTGGGGGTATGGGGGGTTATATATGAGGATACTACGGTGGGGGTCAGGATGTATAGGTGGTATGGGGGGGTTATATATATATGAGGATACTATGGTGGGGGGCAGGATGTATAGGTGGTATGGGGTGTTATATATGAGGATACTATGGTGGGGGTCAGGATGTATAGGTGGTATGGGGGGGTTATATATGAGGATAGTATGGTGGGGGTCAGGATGTATAGGTGGTATGGGGGGTTATATATATGAGGATACTATGGTGGGGGTCAGGATGTATTGGGGGTATGGGGGGTTATATATGAGGATACTATGGTGGGGGTCAGGATGTATAGGTGGTATGGGGGGGTTATATATATGAGGAGGATACTATGGTGGGGGTCAGGATGTATTGGTGGTATGGGGGGGTTATATATGAGGATACTATGGTGGGGGTCAGGATGTATTGGTGGTATGGGGGTTATATATATGAGGATACTATGGTGGGGGTCAGGGTGTATTGGTGGTATGGGGTGTTATATATAAGGAGGATACTATGGTGGGGGTCAGGATGTATAGGTGGTATGGGGGGTTATATATGAGGAGGATACTATGGTGGGGGTCAGGATGTATAGGTTGTATGGGGGGGTTATATATATGAGGATACTATGGTGGGGGTCAGGATGTATAGGTGGTATGGGGGGGGGGTTATATATATGAGGATACTATGGTGGGGGTCAGGGTGTATTGGTGGTATGGGGGGGTTATATATATGAGGATACTATGGTGGGGGTCAGGATGTATAGGTGGTATGGGGGTTATATATATGAGGATACTATGGTGGGGGTCAGGATGTATAGGTGGTATGGGGGTTATATATATGAGGATACTATGATGGGGGCCAGGATGTATAGGTGGTATGGGGGTTATATATATGAGGATACTATGGTGGGGGTCAGGGTGTATTGGTGGTATGGGGGTTATATATATGAGGATACTATGGTGGGGGTCAGGATGTATAGGTGGTATGGGGGTTATATATATATGAGGATACTATGGTGGGGGTCAGGATGTATAGGTGGTATGGGGGGGTTATATATATGAGGATACTATGGTGGGGGTCAGGATGTATTGGTGGTATGGGGGGGGTTATATATGAGGATACTATGGTGGGGGTCAGGGTGTATTGGTGGTATGGGGGGGTTATATATATGAGGATACTATGGTGGGGGTCAGGATGTATAGGTGGTATGGGGGTTATATATATGAGGATACTATGGTGGGGGTCAGGATGTATAGGTGGTATGGGGGTTATATATATGAGGATACTATGGTGGGGGTCAGGATGTATAGGTGGTATGGGGGTTATATATATGAGGATACTATGGTGGGGGTCAGGGTGTATTGGTGGTATGGGGGTTATATATATGAGGATACTATGGTGGGGGTCAGGATGTATAGGTGGTATGGGGGTTATATATATATATATGAGGATACTATGGTGGGGGTCAGGATGTATAGGTGGTATGGGGGGGTTATATATATGAGGATACTATGGTGGGGGTCAGGATGTATTGGTGGTATGGGGGGGTTATATATGAGGATACTATGGTGGGGGTCAGGATGTATTGGTGGTATGGGGGGGTTATATATATGAGGAGGATACTATGGTGGGGGTCAGGATGTATTGGTGGTATGGGGGTTATATATATGAGGAGGATACTATGGTGGGGGTCAGGATGTATTTGGGGTATGGGGGGGTTATATATGAGGATACTATGGTGGGGGTCAGGATGTATAGGTGGTATGGGGGGGGTTATATATGAGGATACTATGGTGAGGGTCGGGATGTATAGGTGGTATTGGGGGGTTATATATGAGGATACTATGGTGGGGGTCAGGATGTATAGGTGGTATTGGGGGGTTATATATGAGGATACTATGGTGGGGGTCAGGATGTATAGGTGGTATGGGGGGGGTTATATATGAGGATACTATGGTGAGGGTCGGGATGTATAGGTGGTATGGGGGGGTTATATATACACGAGGATAGTATGGTGGGGGTCAGGATGTATTGGGGGTATGGGGGGGTTATATATGAGGATACTATGGTGGGGGTCAGGATGTATAGGTGGTATTGGGGGGTTATATATGAGGATACTATGGTGGGGGTCAGGATGTATAGGTGGTATGGGGGGGGTTATATATGAGGATACTATGGTGAGGGTCGGGATGTATAGGTGGTATGGGGGGGTTATATATACACGAGGATAGTATGGTGGGGGTCAGGATGTATTGGGGGTATGGGGGGGTTATATATGAGGATACTATGGTGGGGGTCGGGATGTATAGGTGGTATGGGGGGGTTATATATATGAGGATACTATGGTGGGGGTCAGGATGTATAGGTGGTATGGGGGGTTATATATATGAGGATACTATGGTGGGGGTCTGGATGTATAGGTGGTATGGGGGGGTTATATATATGAGGATACTATGGTGGGGGTCAGGATGTATAGGTGGTATGGGGGGTTATATATATGAGGATACTATGGTGGGGGTCGGGATGTATAGGTGGTATGGGGGGGTTATATATATGAGGATACTATGGTGGGGGTCAGGATGTATAGGTGGTATGGGGGGGTTATATATGAGGATACTATGGTGAGGGTCGGGATGTATAGGTGGTATGGGGGGTTATATATATGAGGATACTATGGTGGGGGTCAGGATGTATAGGTGGTATGGGGGGTTATATATATGAGGATACTATGGTGGGGGTCAGGATGTATAGGTGGTATGGGGGGGTTATATATGAGGATACTATGGTGGGGGTCAGGGTGTATTGGTGGTATGGGTGTTATATATAAGGAGGATACTATGGTGGGGGTCAGGATGTATAGGTGGTATGGGGGGGTTATATATATGAGGATACTATGGTGGGGTCAGGATGTATTGGGGGTATGGGGGGTTATATATGAGGATACTATGGTGGGGGTCAGGATGTATAGGTGGTATGGGGGGGTTATATATATGAGGATACTATGGTGGGGGTCAGGATGTATAGGTGGTATGGGGGGGGTTATATATATGAGGAGGATACTATGGTGGGGGTCAGGATGTATGGGGGGTATGGGGGGGTTATATATATGAGGATACTATGGTGGGGGTCAGGATGTATTGTGGGTATGGGGGTTATATATATGAGGAGGATACTATGGTGGGGGTCAGGATGTATTGGTGGTATGGGGGTTATATATATGAGAAGGATACTATGGTGGGGGTCAGGATGTATTGGGGGTATGGGGGGGTTATATATGAGGATACTATGGTGGGGGTCGGGATGTATAGGTGGTATGGGGGGGTTATATATGAGGATACTATGGTGGGGGTCAGGATGTATAGGTGGTATGGGGGGGTTATATATGAGGATACTATGGTGGGGGTCAGGATGTATAGGTGGTATGGGGGGGTTATATATGAGGAGGATACTATGGTGGGGGTCAGGATGTATAGGTGGTATGGGGGGGTTATATATATGAGGATACTATGGTGGGGGTCAGGATGTATAGGTGGTATGGGGGGGTTATATATGAGGATACTATGGTGGGGGTCGGGATGTATAGGTGGTATGGGGGGGTTATATATATGAGGATACTATGGTGGGGGTCAGGTGTATTGGGGGTATGGGGGGTTATATATATGAGGATACTATGGTGGGGGTCAGGATGTATAGGTGGTATGGGGGGGGGTTATATATGAGGATACTATGGTGGGGGTCAGGATGTATAGGTGGTATGGGGGGTTATATATATGAGGATACTATGGTGAGGGTCGGGATGTATAGGTGGTATGGGGGGGTTATATATATGAGGATACTATGGTGGGGGTCGGGATGTATAGGTGGTATGGGGGGTTATATATATGAGGATACTAATGTGAGGGTCGGGATGTATAGGTGGTATGGGGGGGTTATATATATGAGGATACTATGGTGAGGGTCAGGATGTATAGGTGGTATGGGGGGGTTATATATGAGGATACTATGGTGGGGGTCAGTATGTATAGGTGGTATGGGGGGTTATATATATGAGGATACTATGGTGGGGGTCAGGATGTATAGGTGGTATGGGGGGGGTTATATATGAGGATACTATGGTGGGGGTCAGGATGTATAGGTGGTATGGGGGGGTTATATATATGAGGATACTATGGTGGGGGTCAGGATGTATAGGTGGTATGGGGGGGTTATATATGAGGATACTATGGTGGGGGTCAGGATGTATAGGTGGTATGGGGGGGTTATATATGAGGATACTATGGTGAGGGTCAGGATGTATAGGTGGTATGGGGGGGTTATATATATGAGGATACTATGTTGGGAGTCAGGATGTATTGGGGGTATGGGGGGGTTATATATGAGGATACTATGGTGGGGGTCGGGATGTATAGGTGGTATGGGGGGGTTATATATATGAGGATACTATGGTGGGGGTCAGGATGTATAGGTGGTATGGGGGGTCTATATATGAGGATACTATGGTGGGGGTCAGGATGTATAGGTGGTATGGGGGGTTATATATGAGGATACTATGGTGGGGGTCAGGATGTATAGGTGGTATGGGGGGGTTATATATGAGGATACTATGGTGAGGGTCGGAATGTATAGGTGGTATGGGGGGGTTATATATGAGGATACTATGGTGGGGGTCAGGGTGTATTGGTGGTATGGGTGTTATATATAAGGAGGATACTATGGTGGGGGTCAGGGTGTATTGGTGGTATGGGGGTTTATATATGAGGATACTATGGTGGGGGTCAGGATGTATTGGTGGTATGGGGGTTATATATATGAGGATACTATGGTGGGTGTCAGGATGTATAGGTGGTATGGGTGTTATATATGAGGAGGATACTATGGTGGGGGTCAGGGTGTATTGGTGGTATGGGGGTTATATATATGAGGATACTATGGTGGGGGTCAGGATGTATAGGTGGTATGGGGGTTATATATATGAGGATACTATGGTGGGGGTCAGGATGTATAGGTGGTATGGGGGGGGTTATATATGAGGAGGATACTATGGTGGGGGTCAGGGTGTATTGGTGGTATGGGGGTTATATATATGAGGATACTATGGTGGGGGTCAGGATGTATAGGTGGTATGGGTGTTATATATGAGGAGGATACTATGGTGGGGGTCAGGGTGTATTGGTGGTATGGGGGTTATATATATGAGGATACTATGGTGGGGGTCAGGGTGTAGTGGTGGAATGGGGGTTTATATATAAGGAGGATACTATGGTGGGGGTCAGGATGTATTTGGAGGTTGCAGCGGTGTGGGGGCATTATGTGGGGGTCAGTATATCGGGGTCACCGGTAATCGTTATATTGGGTCGCACATTTCTCACCGTTTGCCGTCAGCTGATCTCCCGCGTTGTTTACGTTCTGTTACTAGGAGACTCCGTGCAGCCAATCACAGTACGGGTTGTATTTCTTGCACTAAGAAGCTCCACCTCCACATAAATGCGGCACTGCTATCAGCACGCATGCGCGGTTTTGCCGGCAGATTATTGCGCAAGCGCGGCCTTCTCTGAATCATAACGGGCTCGGATTAGGATTCTCTCTCATCGCTGACGTCACCAACTCACTGATCTGTGACAAGCGCTGGAGGAGAAGGGGAGGAGAGGGGAGGAGAGGGGAGGAGAGGGGAGGTGACAGTCGCTGGAGGAGGAGGAGATGTGACAGGCGCTGGAGGAGGAGAGGTGACAGGCGCTGGAGGAGGAGCAGAGGTGACAGGCACTGGAGGAGGGAGGTGACAGGCGCTGGTGGAGGAGGGGAGGTGACAGGCGCTGGAGGAGGAGGGGAGGTGACAGGCGCTGGAGGAGGAGGAGAGGTGACAGGAGCTGGAGGAGGAGGGAGGTGACAGGCGCTGGAGGAGGAGGGGAGGTGACAGGCGCTGGAGGAGGAGGAGAGGTGACAGGAGCTGGAGGAGGAGAGGTGACAGGCGCTGGAGGAGGAGGGGAGGTGACAGGCGCTGGTGGAGGAGATGTGACAGGCGCTGGTGGAGGAGAGGTGACAGGCGCTGGAGGAGGAGGGGAGGTGACAGGCGCTGGAGGAGGAGAGGTGACAGGAGCTGGAGGAGGAGGGAGGTGACAGGCGCTGGAGGAGGAGGGGAGGTGACAGGCGCTGGTGGAGGAGATGTGACAGGCGCTGGTGGAGGAGGAGAGGTGACAGGCGCTGGAGGAGGAGGGGAGGTGACAGGCGCTGGAGGAGGAGGAGAGGTGACAGGAGCTGGAGGAGGAGGGAGGTGACAGGCGCTGGAGGAGGAGGGGAGGTGACAGGCGCTGGAGGAGGAGGAGAGGTGACAGGAGCTGGAGGAGGAGGGAGGTGACAGGCGCTGGAGGAGGAGGGGAGGTGACAGGCGCTGGAGGAGGAGGAGAGGTGACAGGAGCTGGAGGAGGAGAGGTGACAGGCGCTGGAGGAGGAGAGGTGACAGGCGCTGGAGGAGGAGGAGAGGTGACAGGAGCTGGAGGAGGAGGAGAGGTGACAGGAGCTGGTGGAGGAGGAGAGGTGACAGGAGCTGGAGGAGGAGGAGAGGTGACAGGCGCTGGAGGAGGAGAGTTGACAGGCGCTGGAGGTGACAGGCGCTGGAGGAGGAGGGGAGGTGACAGGCGCTGAAGGAGGAGGAGAGGTGACAGGCGCTGGAGAAGGAGGAGAAGAGGTGACAGGCGCTGGAGGAGCAGGAGTGGTGACAGGCGCTGGAGGAGGAGGGGAGGGGAGGTGACAGGCGCTGGAGGAGGAGGAGAGGTGACAGGCGCTGGAGGAGGAGGAGAGGTGACAGGATCTGGAGAAGGAGGGAGGTGACAGGCGCTGGAGGAGGAGGGGAGGTGACAGGAGCTGGAGGAGGGGAGGTGACAAGCGCTGGAGGAGGAGAGGTGACAGGCGCTGGTGGAGGAGGAGAGATGACAGGCGCTGGAGGAGGAGGAGAGGTGACAGGCGCTGGAGGAGGAGAGGTGACAGGCGCTGGAGGAGGAGAGGTGACAGGCGCTGGAGAAGGAGGGGAGGTGACAGGAGCTGGAGGAGGGGAGGTGACAGGCGCTGGAGGAGGAGAGGTGACAGGCGCTGGTGGAGGAGGAGAGGTGACAGGCGCTGGAGGAGGAGAGGTGACAGGCGCTGGAGGAGGAGGAGAGGTGACAGGCGCTGGAGGAGGAGGAGAGGTGACAGGCGCTGGAGGAGGAGGAGAGGTGACAGGCGCTGGAGGAGGAGGGGAGGTGACAGGCGCTGGAGGAGGAGAGGTGACAGGCGCTGGAGGAGGAGGAGAGGTGACAGGCGCTGGTGGAGGAGGGGAGGTGACAGGCGCTGAAGGAGGAGAAGAGGTGACAGGCGCTGGAGGAGCAGGAGTGGTGACAGGCGCTGGAGGAGGAGGGGAGGGGAGGTGACAGGCGCTGGAGGAGGAGGAGAGGTGACAGGATCTGGAGAAGGAGGGGAGGTGACAGGATCTGGAGAAGGAGGGGAGGTGACAGGAGCTGGAGAAGGAGGGGAGGTGACAGGCGCTGGAGGAGGAGAGGTGACAGGCGCTGGTGGAGGAGGAGAGGTGACAGGCGCTGGAGGAGGAGAGGTGACAGGCGCTGGAGGAGGAGGGGAGGTGACAGGCGCTGAAGGAGGAGGAGAGGTGACAGGCGCTGGAGAAGGAGGAGAAGAGGTGACAGGCGCTGGAGGAGCAGGAGTGGTGACAGGCGCTGGAGGGGAGGGGAGGTGACAGGCGCTGGAGGAGGAGGAGAGGTGACAGGCGCTGGAGGAGGAGGAGAGGTGACAGGATCTGGAGAAGGAGGGGAGGTGACAGGCGCTGGAGAAGGAGGGGAGGTGACAGGAGCTGGAGGAGGGGAGGTGACAGGCGCTGGAGGAGGAGAGGTGACAGGCGCTGGAGGAGGAGGAGAGGTGACAGGCGCTGGAGGAGGAGGAGAGGAGACAGGCGCTGGAGGAGGAGAGGTGACAGGCGCTGGAGGAGGAGGAGAGGTGACAGGCGCTGGAGGAGGAGGAGAGGTGACAGGCGCTGAAGGAGGAGGAGAGGTGACAGGCGCTGGTGGAGGAGGGGAGGTGACAGGCGCTGAAGGAGGAGGAGAGGTGACAGGCGCTGGAGAAGGAGGAGAAGAGGTGACAGGCGCTGGAGGAGCAGGAGTGGTGACAGGCGCTGGAGGAGGAGGGGAGGTGACAGGCGCTGAAGGAGGAGGAGAGGTAACAGGCGCTGGTGGAGGAGGGGAGGTGACAGGCGCTGAAGGAGGAGGAGAGGTGACAGGCGCTGGAGAAGGAGGAGAAGAGGTGACAGGCGCTGGAGGAGCAGGAGTGGTGACAGGCGCTGGAGGAGGAGGGTAGGGGAGGTGACAGGCGCTGGAGGAGGAGGAGAGGTGACAGGATCTGGAGAAGGAGGGGAGGTGACAGGATCTGGAGAAGGAGGGGAGGTGACAGGAGCTGGAGAAGGAGGGGAGGTGACAGGCGCTGGAGGAGGAGAGGTGACAGGCGCTGGTGGAGGAGGAGAGGTGACAGGCGCTGGAGGAGGAGGAGAGGTGACAGGCACTGGAGGAGAGGTGACAGGCGCTGGAGGAGGAGGAGAGGTGACAGGCGCTGGAGGAGGAGAGGTGACAGGCGCTGGAGGAGGAGAGGTGACAGGCGCTGGAGGAGGAGGAGAGGTGACAGGCGCTTGTGGAGGAGGAGAGGTGACAGGCGCTGGAGGAGCAGGAGTGGTGACAGGCGCTGGAGGAGGAGGGGACGGGAGGTGACAGGAGCTAGAGGAGGAGAGGTAACAGGCGCTGGAGGAGGAGGAGGAGAGGTGACAGGCGCTGGAGGAGGAGGAGAGGTGACAGGAGCTGGAGGAGGAGAGGTGACAGGAGCTGGTGGAGGAGGAGAGGTGACAGGCACTGGAGGAGGAGAGGTGACTGGCGCTGGTGGAGGAGGAGAGGTGACAGGCGCTGGAGGAGGAGGAGAGGTGACAGGCGCTGGTGGATGAGGAGAGGTGACAGGCGCTGGTGGAGGAGGAGAGGTGACAGGCGCTGGAGGAGGAGGAGAGGTGACAGGCGCTGGAGGAGGAGGAGAGGTGACAGGCGCTGGTGGAGGAGGAGAGGTGACAGGCGCTGGTGGAGGAGGAGAGGTGACAGGCGCTGGTGGAGGAGGAGAGGTGACAGGCACGGAGGAGGAGGAGAGGTGACAGGCGCAGAGGAGGAGGAGAGGTGACAGGCTCTGGTGGATGAGGAGAGGTGACAGGCGCTGGAAGAGGGGGCGAGGTGACTGGCGCTGGTGGAGGAAGCACTGTGACAGGCGCTGGTGGATGAGGAGAGCTGACAGGCGCTGATGGATGAGGAGAGGTGACAGGCGCTGGTGGATGAGAGGTAACAGGCGCTGGTGGAGGAGGAGAGGTGACATGCACTGGAGGAGGAGAGGTGACAGGCGCTGGAGGAGAAGGGGAGGTGACAGGCGCTGGTGGAGGAGGAGAGGTGACAGGCGCTGGTGGAGGAGAGGTGACAGGCGCTGGTGGATGAGGAGAGGTGACAGGCGCTGGAGGAGGGGGAGAGGTGACAGGCGCTTGTGGAGGAGGAGAGCTGACAGGCGCTGGTGAATGAGGAGAGGTGACAGGTGCTGGTGGATGAGGAGAGGTGACAGGCGCCGGTGGATGAGGAGAGGTGACAGGCGCCATTGGATGAGAAGTGACAGGCGCCAGCGGATGTGGAGAGGTGACAGTCGTCGGCGGATGTGGAGAGGTGACAGGCGTTGGAGGAGGAGGGGTGACAGGCGCGGAGGAGGAGAGGTGGCAGGCGCTGGTGGAGGAGGAGAGGTGACAGGCGCTGGAGGAGGAGAGGTGACAGGCGCGGAGGATTAGAGGACAGGCGCTGGTGGATGAGGAGAGGTGACAGGCGCTGGTGGAGGAGGAGAGGTGACAGGCGCTGGACGAGAGGTGACAGGCGCTGGTGGATGAGGAGCGGTGACAGACGCTGGAGGAGGGGGCGAGGTGACGCACTGGTGGAGGAGGAAATGTTACAGGCGCTGGTGGATGAGGAGAGGTGACAGGCGCTGGTGGATGAGGAGAGGTGACAGGCGCTGGTGGATGAGAGGTAACAGGCGCTGGTGGAGGAGGAGAGGTGACAGGCACTGGAGGAGGAGAGGTGACAGGCGCTGGTGGAGGAGGAGAGGTGACAGGCACTGGAGGAGGAGGAGAGGTGACAAGGCGCTGGAGGAGGAGGAGAGGTGACAGGCGCTGAAGGAGGAGGAGAGGTGACAGGCGCTGAAGGAGGAGGAGAGGTGACAGGCGCTGGAGGAGGAGGAGAAGTGACAGGCGCTGGAGGAGGAGGAGAGGTGACAGGCGCTGGAGGAGGAGAGGTGACAGGCGCTGGTGGAGGAGGAGAGGTGACAGGCGCTGGTGGATGAGGAGAGGTGACAGGCGCTGGAGGATGAGGAGAGGTGACAGGCACTGGAGGAGGAGGAGAGGTGACAGGAGCTGGTGGAGGAGGAGAGGTGACAGGCGCTGGAGGAGGAGGAGAGGTGACAGGCGCTGGAGGAGGAGGAGAGGTGACAGGAGCTGGAGGAGGAGGTGAGGTGACAGGAGCTGGAGGAGGAGGAGAGGTGACAGGAGGAGGAGGAGAGGTGACAGGCGCTGGAGGAGGAGGGGAGGTGACAGGCGCTGGAGGAGGAGGAGAGGTGACAGGCGCTGGAGGAAAGGTGACAAGCGCTGGTGGATGAGGAGAGCTGACAGGCGCTGGTGGATGAGAGGTAACAGGCGCTGGTGGAGGAGGAGAGGTGACAGGCACTGGAGGAGGAGGGGAGGTGACAGGCGCTGGTGGAGAAGGGGAGGTGACAGGCGCTGGTGGAGGAGATGTGACAGGCGCTGGTGGAGGAGGAGAGGTGACAGGTGCTGGTGGATTAGGAGAGG
Source organism: Rhinoderma darwinii (assembly GCF_050947455.1). Lineage (NCBI taxonomy): Eukaryota > Metazoa > Chordata > Amphibia > Anura > Rhinodermatidae > Rhinoderma > Rhinoderma darwinii. Next base: position 331,680 of record NW_027461763.1, on the reverse strand, counting down.
TGACAGGCGCTGGAGGAGGGGGTGAGGTGACAGGCGCTGGTGGAGGAGGGGAGGTGACAGGCGCCGGTGAATGAGGAGAGGTGACAGGCGCCGGTGGATGAGGAGAGGTGACAGTCATCGGCGGATGTGGAGAGGTGACAGGCGTCGGCGGAGGAGGAGAGGTGACAGGCGCTGGAGGAGGAGAGGTGATAGGCGCTGGAGGAGGAGAGGTGACAGGCGCTGGTGGAGGAGGAGAGGTGACGGGCGCTGGTGGATGAGGAGAGGTGACAGGCGCTGGAGGAGGGGGTGAGGTGACAGGCACTGGTGGAGGAGGAAATGTTACAGGCGCTGGTGGATGAGGAGAGGTGACAGGCGCTGGTGGATCAGGAGAGGTGACAGGCGCTGGTGGAGGAGGTGAGGTGACAGGCGCTGGTGGATAAGGAGAGGTGACAGGCACTGGAGGAGGTGAGGTGACAGGCGCTGGAGAAGGAGGAGAGGTGACAGGCGCTGGAGGAGGAGGGGAGGTGACAGGCACTGGTGGAGGAGGAAATGTTACAGGCGCTGGTGGATGAGGAGAGCTGACAGGCCCTGGTGGATCAGGAGAGGTGACAGGCGCTGGTGGAGGAGGTGAGGTGACAGGCGCTGGTGGATAAGGAGAGGTGACAGGCACTGGAGGAGGAGAGGTGACAGGCGCTGGAGGAGGAGGGGAGGTGACAGGCGCTGGAGGAGGAGGAGAGGTGACAGGTGCTGGAGGAGGAGGGGAGGTGACAGGCGCTGGAGGAGAGGTGACAGGCGCTGGAGGAAAGGTGACAAGCGCTGGTGGATGAGGAGAGCTGACAGGCGCTGGTGGATGAGAGGTAACAGGCGCTGGTGGAGGAGGAGAGGTGACAGGCACTGGAGGAGGAGGGGAGGTGACAGGCGCTGGTGGAGAAGGGGAGGTGACAGGCGCTGGTGGAGGAGATGTGACAGGCGCTGGTGGAGGAGGAGAGGTGACAGGCGCTGGTGGATTAGGAGAGGTGACAGGCGCTGGTGGAGGAGGGGAGGTGACAGGCGCCGGTGAATGAGGAGAGGTGACAGGCGCCGGTGGATGATGAGAAGAGACAGGTGCCGGTGGATGAGGAGAGGTGACAGTCATCGGCGGATGTGGAGAGGTGACAGGCGTCGGCGGAGGAGGAGAGGTGACAGGCGCTGGAGGAGGAGAGGTGACAGGCGCTGGTGGAGGAGGAGAGGTGACGGGCGCTGGTGGATGTGGAGAGGTGACAGGCGCTGGAGGAGGGGGTGAGGTGACAGGCACTGGTGGAGGAGGAAATGTTACAGGCGCTGGTGGATGAGGAGAGCTGACAGGCACTGGTGGATGAGAGGTAACAGGCGCTGGTGGAGGAGGAGAGGTGACAGGCACTGGAGGAGGAGGGGAGGTGACAGGCGCTGGTGGAGAAGGGGAGGTGACAGGCGCTGGTGGAGGAGATGTGACAGGCGCTGGTGGAGGAGGAGAGGTGACAGGCGCTGGTGGATTAGGAGAGGTGACAGGCGCTGGAGGAGGGGGAGAGGTGACAGGCGCTGGTGGAGGAGGGGAGGTGACAGGCGCCGGTGAATGAGGAGAGGTGACAGGCGCCGGTGGATGATGAGAGGAGACAGGCGCCGGTGGATGAGGAGAGGTGACAGTCATCGGCGGATGTGGAGAGGTGACAGGCGTCGGCGGAGGAGGAGAGGTGACAGGCGCTGGAGGAGGATAGGTGACAGGCGCTGGTGGAGGAGGAGAGGTGACGGGCGCTGGTGGATGTGGAGAGGTGACAGGCGCTGGAGGAGGGGGTGAGGTGACGCACTGGTGGAGGAGGAAATGTTACAGGCGCTGGTGGATGAGGAGAGCTGACAGGCGCTGGTGGATCAGGAGAGGTGACAGGCGCTGGTGGAGGAGGTGAGGTGACAGGCGCTGGTGGATGAGGAGAGGTGACAGGCACTGGAGGAGGAGGAGAGGTGACAGGCGCCGGTGGATGAGGAGAGGTGACAGGCGCCGGTGGATGAGGAGAGGAGACAAGCGCCGGTGGATGAGGAGAGGAGACAGGCGCCGGTGGATGAGGAGAGGAGACAGGCGCCGGTGGATGAGGAGAGGTGTCAGTCGGTGAACAAGCTGTAGTGGTAACATGGAGAACTTCTGCAGTCCTCATGTTTGCGGGTGTCACATATTCTATAGATATCACTGGTGGAGAAGAGCAGAATGTTTATACCTCTGGTGGCAATAAACACTAACCCCTTCCCTTTGGCCACTTTTGACCTTCCTGACAGAGCACCATTTTTTAAATCTGACGTGTCACTTTATGTGGTAATAACGTCGGAATGCTTGTACCTATCCAACCAATTCTGAGATTGTTTTCTTGTGACACATTGGACTTTGTTACTGGCAAAATGTGCGCGATAGATTCAGTATTTAATTGTGAAAAACATCAAAGATTAGCGAAAAATTGCTAAAATTAAAATTTTTATAAATTTGAATGTATCTGCTTGTAAGACAGGCGGATATAACACACAAATTTGTTCCTACTTAACATCACCCATATGTCTACTTTAGATTCACATCATTTTTTGAACATCCTTTTATTTTTCTATGACATCACAAGGCTTAGAACTTTAGCTGCAATTTCTCCGATTTTCAAGAAAATTTCAAAAGGCTATTTTTACAGGGGCAGTTCAGTTCTGAAGTGGCTTTGAGGGCCTTATAAATTAGAAATCGCCAATAAGTCATCCCATTTTAAAAACTTCACGCCTCAAAGTATTCAAAACAGCATTTAGAAAGTTACTTAACACTAGACGTTTCACAGGAGTTAAAGAGGCTCTGTCACCAGATTTTGCAGCCCCTATCTGCTATTGCCTGTGATCGGCGCTGCAATGTAGATTACAGTAACGTTTTTATTTTTTAAAAACAAGCATTTTTGGCCAAGTTATGACCATTTTTGTATTTATGCAAATGAGGCTTGCAAAAGTCCAAGTGGGTGTGTTTAAAGTAAAAGTCCAAGTGGGCGTGTATTATGTGCGTACATCGGGGCGTGTTTACTACTATTACTAGCTGGGCGTTGTGTATAGAAGTATCATCCACTTCTCTTCAGAACGCCCAGCTTCTGGCCGTGCAGACACAGCCGTGTTCTCGAGAGATCACGCTGTGACGTCACTTCCCCAGGTCCTGCATCGTGTCAGACGAGCGAGGACACATCGGCACCAGAGGCTACAGATGATTCTGCAGCAGCATCGGCGTTTGCAGGTAAATCCATGTAGCTACTTACCTGCAAACGCTGATGCTGCTGCAGAATCAACTGTAGCCTCTGGTGCCGATGTGGCCGACACGATGCAGGACCTGTGAGTGACGTCACAGCGTGATCTCTCGAGAACACGCTGTGTCTGCACTGCCAGAAGCTGGGCGTTGTGAAGAGAAGTGGATGTTACTTCTCATCAGAGCGCCCAGCTAGTAAAAGTAGTAAACACACCCCGATGTACGCACATAATACACGCCCACTTGGACTTTTACTTTAAACACGCCCACTTGTACTTTTGCAAGCCTCATTTGCATAAATACAAAAATGGTCATAACTTGGCCAAAAACGCTCGTTTTTTAAAAATAAAAACGTTACTGTAATCTACATTGCAGCGCCGATCTGCTGCAATAGCAGATAGGGGCTGCAAAATCTGGTGACAGAGCCTCTTTAAAGCAAATTAGAGCTGAAATTTATAAATGTAAATTTTTTTTTTTGCAGAAATTCATGTTTTATCAATTTTTTTTTGTACCACAGAAGGTTTTACCTGAGAAACGCAACTGAATATTTATTGCCCAGATTCTGCAGTTTTTGGAAATATCCCACATGTGGCCCTAGTTCCCTAATGGACTGAAACACCGGCCTCAGAAGCAAAGGAGCACCTCTTGGATTTTGGGGCCTTGTTTTTATTAGAATATATTTTAGGCGCCATGTCAGGTTAGAAGAGGTCTTGTGGTGCCCAAACAGTAGAAACTCAAAGAAGGCTGCCTGCCGGCAGAAATAAGCCCGGTTTTCCAACCATTATTAAAGAGTAAAAATAAAAAAGTCTTTATTCGATTTGCAACAAGGACAGACTACATGAAATGTAAAAGTTAATGTCCATTTCTGAGCGCAATTAGCACAGTGCCAGACGTGAGAGCTGTCTGGAAAGGGTTAAGTCCCACAACCACAGAGCGCTACATACAGTTAGTTATTAGTTAGATTCAAAGGTGTCAATAGGACAATTATTAAAATAAAGGTAGAAGCCCCCCCCTTCCCCCGACATGTTTCGCTACGATGTAGCGTCCTCAGGGGTATCGGGGCCAATGACAGCGAGCGGCGGTGTCAGTCTCATTAAGTATTCACTGCAACTAACTGAACATGTGTCCACAATCAGTCGATAGCCTATCCAAGGAGGAATAGAGGACCGAGCCTCCTCCTCCGTTGATTGACAGACTCCGCCACCAATCACTTACTTGGCAAATGCCACCAATGAACAACACTCAAGTGCACAAGCGCACCAGGCTGCTTGATGGTAATCGCTGTACATATAATTATAACATTACTATAATACAAAGAAGAGAGGTAGGGTAGTACTAGACTCTGCTACTCTACAAACGTATTGATCTATAAGCCCACTAATAACTTCTTCAGATCATAGTAATATTGTTGTGCCGCTCACAGCAACTATAATATGGTCTTTAATCAGGGCACAGCGTCTGTACCTAGAATGGCACTATTACTAATCACATTCGTTACTATCACATCACTTTTCTCACTTTGTGCCTCGGTGCACTTATCTATTAACTCATCGGTGACCTCTCTTCTTTGTATTATAGTAATGTTATAATTATATGTACAGCGATTACCATCAAGCAGCCTGGTGCGCTTGTGCACTTGAGTGTTGTTCATTGGTGGCATTTGCCAAGTAAGTGATTGGTGGCGGAGTCTGTCAATCAACAGAGGAGGAGGCTCGGTCCTCTATTCCTCCTTGGATAGGCTATCGACTGATTGTGGACACATGTTCAGTTAGTTGCAGTGAATATTTAATGAGACTGACACCGCCGCTCGCTGTCATTGGCCCCGATACCCCTGAGGACGCTACATCGTAGCGAAACATGTCGGGGGGGGGGGGGCTTCTACCTTTATTTTAATAATTGTCCTATTGACACCTTTGAATCTAACTAATAACTAACTGCGTGTAGCGCTCTGTGGTTGTGGGACTTAACCCTTTCCAGACAGAGCTCTCACGTCTGGCACTGTGCTAATTGCTGTCAGAAATGGACATTAACTTTTACATTTCATGTAGTCTGTCCTTGTTGCAAATCGAATAAAGACTTTTTTATTTTTACTCTTTAATAATGGTTGGAAAACAGGGCTTATTTCTGCCGGCAGGCAGCCTTCTTTGAATTTAACTGTTGCACGCCCACCAACTATTGAGGTCCGCTCCATTGTATTTATTGCCAAACAGTAGAAACCCCCCATAAGTGACCCCTATTTGGATACTACACCCCTTGAGCAAATTATCTAGGGGTATAGTGAGCATTTTGACCCCACAGGTTTTTTTTGCAGGGATTATTGGAATTAGGCAGTGAAAATTAAAATCGAAATTTTTTACAATAAAACGTAGGTTTAGCTAATTTTTTTAAAATTCCCACAAAGACTAAAGGAGAAAAAGCAACCCAACGTTTGTAGAGCGGTTCCTCCCGAGTAAAACAATACCCCGCATGTGATCATAAACGGCTGTTTGGACACACGGCAGGGCTTAGAATGGAAGGAGCATCATTTGGAGTTCAAATTTTGCTGGAATGGTTTGCGGAGGCCATTTCACATTTGCAAAGCCCCCGAGTCGCCAAAGCAGTGGAAACCCCCAAAAGTGACTCCATTTGGGAAACTACACCCCTTGAGAAATATATCTAGGGGTATAGTGAGCATTTAAAAAAAATGTGTCAATTAAAAATCCATGGATGTGTGATAAACTTTGAAACGCTCCTTCATGCACAGGCCCGGTTTGTCGGGGCAGGTTTCACAATGATAAGTTGTGTCTCGTCTTCTCCCCCTTTTGTAACACACTTTACACCTTTTTTTGGCTCCTTCCCTTTTTACCAGTGGAGAGGATTCCGCCAGGAAAGTGTTAAATAGTGGGATGCTGGTATAGAAGTTATCCTCGTAAAGGGGGTAACCCTGGTCCAGCAGTGGGTGCACCAAGTCCCACACTATTTTTCCACTAACTCCCAGGACAGGGGGGCATTCTGGGGGTTCTATCCTGGCGTCCTTCCCTTCATAAACCTGAGCTGCTCCCGTACATTTTAATTCCATAACTCGCCCTCTTGCTTGGCAGGTATTGGCGGAATTTTAGTCTCCCCTTAAAATGTACAAGGGACTCGTCTATTGCTATGTTCTTTTCGGGGGTGTACATTTTTTGAAATTTGGTGCAGAAATGATCAATGACTGGCCTGATTTTAAATAGGCGGTCGTATGTGGGGTCATCACGGGGCGGGCACTGTATCACTATAATGCAAAAATTTCAGAATTATTTCAAAACGTGCCCGGGTCATTGCCATGCGGTATAATGGGGTGCTGTATAAACTGTCCGCACTCCAGTATTGCCTAATCTCCGGCTTTTTTTACTAGGCCCATATGTAGCACAAGGCCCCAAAATTTCATCATCTCCGCTGCCTCTATGGGGGTCCACCTAGCAAATGATGACGTGGGGTTTTGGGCTAAAAATTTGCATGTCGTATCAATTTGTCTGGGTCACCGTTAAATTATCAAAATCCAAAGAGAAAAAGAGCTTGAAAAAGTGAATTTCTGTGAGGCCGGCAGTCTCTAACCAAAATCCTGAGCGGCCTATGAAATCTGAAATGTGGGGCTCATAATTATCAGGGGGTGGGTTCCACATTCACTCATTTGGGGGGTTACCTCAGCTGATGTTCTGGGGCGTCTTTGCGGGGGTTCCTCATAACTGGATGAGGACGGGATGTATGGGGCAATTTCCTCTTCTCCCTCGCTGGCCGATTCAGAGTCCGGGGCCAGGGGGGCGTATGCCTCCTCGGCTCAATAGACCCTTTGGGATGATTGGGACATTTTTATTAGGGGGGTGTGTAGTGCTTCAACACGTGTATTTTTATAGCGGTGGTTGTGTATGTTGTGCTTTTACGCGTGTGTATGAAATTTATAGGAAAAAAAAAAGGAAGAGAAGAAAAGAATAAGAAAAATTTAGGAGAAAGAAATTGACTGAACGTCCAATATAAAACTGTAAAAAATAATTGAGCTACAACTGCGTCAAAAATGTAGTGACCGGACCTCAGTTAAAAAAAAATGTCCGTCACTGACTAGAACGCGGTAAATTTACTCTGAAACTGTATAAAAAATATATATATCTATAACTTCTGCTATATATTTTTTTTACAAAGCGGACGTCAGTAAATATTCGATACTCTAAGGGTATGTTCACACACAAAAACGTCTCCCGTTTTTTTACGCGCGAAAAACGCGTTCTGTCGGGACAGAACGCCGTTTTCCCGTTTTTTTTACGGGCCGAAAAACGTCCGAATATAGGCCGTGTGAACATACCCTTACGCCACTTTTTATTTTTTTTTTATTTTTTTTACAGTTTTATTAAAACAAAAAAGACCCTCCTGCTTGAACCCCCAGTGATCATTTGTAATCGGTGGGGAAACCAGGCAGTACGTTTTCAGTTTCCCTGCAGCGCCACCACAGGAGAAATGAAGCATTACACAGTGTCCATTCCTATAAAATTTGTCTGTGTCATGCAGGACAGGAGCTCCAAAGAGAGAGCCGCTCTATGTAACCGCTCTCCACTCTGACCAAGAGATGAGGACCTTGAACACAGGACCAACCTCCCCCCTCAACCCAGAATTCAATAATAGGGCGTATGGAGATGAGTTTCCGAAACGGAACAATCCCTGTCCAGCTCTGGCACACGACTGAGATTGGGCCGTGAAAAACGGTGTGTGTCGGCTTTCCCAGCCCAACGGAGGTGAACGGGGCTCCCGGCATCAGACATTTATCACGCTAGGAGTCTCTGCCTCTCCACAAAGCTGCTGTTCTGTATGGTATCATTTTGTTCAGTTCGGAGCAGCAGTTCCGTGGGACGGCAGAGACTCCTAGCGTGATAAATGTTTATGATGCCAGGAGTCCTGTTCACCTGTATCGTGGTTGGGCCGGGAAACCTGGCCGACACACGGACTGTTTTTCACAGTCCGATCCCGTTCGTGTGCCAGAGCTGTTACCTACAAAACGAAAAGATTCCACAACACTGGACTGCAGGTGGGTGCACGCCTCAACTAGACCTGGTCCGCGGTCCTGGATATCAAGCAGACAAAGAATGGACAGAGGCAGCACTTCCAAAAAGAGCAAGAGCTATTTATTCACCCGTGCGACGTTTCAGTCCAACTGGACTTTTTTCAGGCATAAAAACACACATCAAGTCATCAGTATATAAAGGCTTGCAAAGCCCAATTGAAATGAAACCGTGATTAAGACAAAATCCAATATAAAATGGATGATACAAAAACAGAACACAATATTGAAAGATAAATATGAATGCCGGTGCACATGTGAATATACAAAGTGATAAATAAGGGACTAGTACAGAAAAAAGACAGTCCTCGGTACACTAAAGTGTTAATGACATAATGACTCACCCAGATGTATAGAATAAAAACATTCAAAGTTGTCAATAGCAGAAAACCGGAAGAAGGGCTCGTTCCTCCAGGTCTCAGCTGTCCAGAGCGTGTACAATTGTGTTACACACCTGTGTAATGGGACTGTCATTACTGCTTGCCATGCATAGCGAGATCGGGGGTGGCTATTCCCGCGCATGCGCACTCGATAGTACGGTGGCCATCTTGGCCAAAATTTGTTATCTTAATTTCGCGCATGCGCAGTGTGAATTCCAGTACGCGGCGGCCATTTTACTGACTGGAAGAAGAAATCACGTCCAGAAACGTAACTAAAAAAGAACAGCAGGTCAAAAATGTTTCAAACAAGGATTTTGTCGGCAAAGAACACTTAGTATAAGATTAATGATATGGCCATAGATTCTTTATATTTTGAGCCAATACTTATACATTTAGATCAGGGGTCTCAAGCACGCGGCCCCTGGGGCTGTCATCTGCGGCCCACGGGACACAGAGCCGCTAGTATCGGCTCTGCTCCGAGACTCTGGAATTCCCTGACATCGCTGTCCACATATGAACAGCGATGTCTGGGGCTTCCCCAGAGCCGAAGTCCCGAGCAGAGCGCTGGTGTCGGCTCTGCTCCGGGACTCTGTGGAATTCCATGACATCGCTGTCCACATATGAACAGCGATGTCTGGGGCTTCCCCAGAGCCGAAGTCCCGAGCAGAGCGCTGGTGTCGGCTCTGCTCCGGGACTCTGTGGAATTCCCTGACATCGCTGCCCATATGTGGACAGTGTGTCAGGGTCTTCCCCAGAGCGGAGCAGAGCGCTGGTGTCGGCTCTGCTCCTGGACTCTGTGGAATTCCCTGACATCGCTGTCCACATATGAACAGCGATGTCTGGGGCTTCCCCAGAGCCGGAGTCCCGAGCAGAGCGCTGGTGTCGGCTCTGCTCCGGGACTCTGTGGAATTCCCTGACATCGCTGCCCATATGTGGACAGTGTGTCAGGGTCTTCCCCAGAGCGGAGTCCCGGGCAGAGCTCTATTATCGGCTCTGCTCCGGGACTCTGAGGAAGCCTCTGACATCGCTGTCCATACATCGACAATGATGTCAGGGGCTTCCCCAGAGCAGGAGTCCCAGTGATGTCAGGAGCCCAGCTGGAGTCCCAGGAAGAGCCTACTAGCGCTCTGCCCGGGACTCCAGCTCTGGGGTTGCCCCTGACATCTCTGTCTATATATGGACAGTGATGTCAGGAGCAGAGCTGGAATCCCAGGCAGCGTGCCAGAAGCGGCTCTGCTCCGGGACGCCAGCTCTAGGCAAGCCCCTGACGGCACTGTGGCAGCATCTGCGGAGGGCACTGCGGCAGCATCAACGGAGGGCACACTGCGGCAGCATCAACGGAGGGCACACTGCGGCAGCATCAACGGAGGGCACACTGCGGCAGCATCTACGGAGGGCACACTGCGGCAACATCTACGGAGGGCACACTGCGGCAGCATCTACGGAGGTCACACTGCGGCAGCATCTACGGAGGGCACACTGCGGCAGCATCTACGGAGGGCACACTGCGGCAGCATCTACGGAGGTCACACTGCGGCAGCATCTACGGAGGGCACACTGCGGCAGCATCTACGGAGGGCACACTGCGGCAGCATCTGCGGAGGACTCTGCGGCAGCATCTGCGGAGGGCACACTGCGGCAGCATCTACGGAGGACTCTGCGGCAGCATCTGCGGAGGACTCTGCGGCAGCATCTGCGGAGGACTCTGCGGCAGCATCTGCATTTAGCGACACTTAAACTGGAAAGCTGGATTTTTGAAATAAGCATGTGGAGAAATATCTCACATTTTAAACGTAGCGCTATTATTATAGTAATGTAGTATTATTATTATTCTAGTAATATAGTGTTATACTAGTTCAAATAACTAATTGATTAACAATAATTTTGTATTGTATCAAATTTGAAAGTAATGCGGCCCGACCACTTCCCATTTTTTCTATATGCGGCCCCCTTACCCGGCCGAGTTTGAGACCCCTGATTTAGATGGATACATATTTATTGCATATATATAAATAACATTACACAGTAAAAGTACTTTTTTATACAATGTGTTTTCTGCGGATTAACTCCACTATTCAAACATTTTCGGACTATTTATCCGGATGCCCACCTATTAAATATATATAACTAAGAGACTATGGCCATATCATTAATCTTATACTAAGTGTTCTTTGCCGACAAAATCCTCTGTTTGAAACATTTTTGACCTGCTGTTCTTTTTTAGTTTCGTTTCTGGACGTGATTTCTTCTTCCAGTTAGTAAAGTCCGCCTTTATAAGGTTTCCCAATTTTAGATAATTCTTCTGGTCACATATGGAGGAAAGTAATAATGGGGCGATTGCCCTCCTACCCCGTATTAGTCGGTTAGTAGTCCTCCACCCAGTGTCCAGCAATGATGTTGCGTCCTCTCCTGGATGGTAAAAAAGCGACAGGTAGACGCCAGGGACAGGCGTTCTTTGTTTGCCTCCTACCAGGAAGGTTACATTACTTGCCACTGCAAGGGTGTTTTAACTAATGGACTCCTTTTTGCCACTGCAAACCTGCTCCAACCGTTGAGTTTTTCCCTCGTGCAAGAAACGACAGCTGAGCAGGAAATTGAAATTTACTGCTCCATCGATTCAACATGCTCTGAACCATAGAGCACTCCTCTCCATATGAATCGACAGCCACACTTCAAGCAGCAAGCTCCAACTTTGGACATCACTACTTTATTGACCTATCTCCCCTGAGGAATTGCCTGGTCAGCAGGAAACGCGTAGGGAGACCCACCTGTCGCTCTTTCACCATCCAGGAGAGGACGCAACATCATTGCTGGACACTGTGGACACTCCTTGGTTGAACTTGATGGCCATGTGTCTTTTCTATGTAACTATGTTGTTTACATGTTTGTTCACACCTATTTTATTCATACCAGTAAAAGTTATATTTTAGTACTCCGGATCTATTTTCTTTATTGAAGAAATACAAAATCACTAAATAAACCGCTGTAAGAGTGTAGACCATGGAAAGTATCTGCACAACATGAGAATGGAAACCTTTTTATTTGGATTTTTGTGGTTGTCGGTCGGGAGGCTTCGGCTCCTCTGGTGTCCTACACCGGGTCAGAGACCGTCAATTTACAGATAAATAATGTGCAAATAAAAACAAAATGATCTAAAAAGAAATCAATATATTAATGACGTCATCACATTCACACGAGCACAGATACGTATGGCACATCCGATGCAGCACGCGGGCCGGAGGGGGGTGAATTGGTTCCCCACCCGTCCAGTCAATTTCATGCTTTAAGGCCAAGTTGAGACAGAACGTTTAATCACCATGATCTCGGGAATATTTTTATAAAACAAAATAATAGGAAAGGTTTCTATCTGCAATAAAACGTAAATAAAAAAAAAAAAAATTTCAGATAAAAAACAAAAAAAAAACAAAAACAAAAACACCTGACTGGAAAAAAAAAAAAAAGTATATTTTAGTCAGATCCCAGAAAATGCGAAGCCATACAAAAAACGCCATGTAGCATCTGTAGAAAGACACGATACTTCATCCCACATTTGTAGATTTCAAATATATTTACATGAATTTCTGACAACTGACAACTAAAGTCTCGTACAAAAAAAAAACAAAAAAAAAAAAAACACGCCAATGAACGCAATTTTCACATTTGACCACATTCTTAATTTCAAACCTAAAATACTTAAATACTACTCTGGTTCCGGCGTTGCCGCTGGGACACAGGCTGCATAAATCAGACGCACAGGCGGGAGCGGGATTCATATTCTAGTTCCAGTCATAGAAAGCCTATAGATAATGAAGCGGAAGTGGGGAGGACACATCAGTAACGCGGCCGTTTCAGGCCGGGGCGGGGTCTATTGTGCGTATCGGGAACATTTCCGGTCAAATTCCTTTAATCTGCCATCCAATAGTCTGGAAAGTCCGATAGTCTAGTCCGAAGATTGCTAAATCATCTTCAATATCTGCCGCCATCGCTTTAAGAGTTAAATGATAAGTGTGATGTCGCCTGATAAACCGTATTGGATTAAAAAAACAAAAAAAAAAAAAAAGTCCTCCACAATAAGGGCGTGGTCCCTTTAAGACCACCCCTATTCTTATAACCCGTTGGGGCATATAGACATAGAAGAGGAGCCCCCTATAGTAGTCAAAGTGGAGAACCGCTGCAAAGAGCAGCTCCGATGCTGGAGGACTCGACACGACCTTGCGTTATATGGTCACTCATACATTCTAATGGGCTCCATGTAATACCACATTTCTCCTGCAGTGGCCGCTGCAGCTTCAACTGGTGATTGGCAGGGATTTCAGCTGCCACAATCACGACGATCGGGTCATTTTACAACCACTAATCCAGAATATTTCATGATCTGGCAGTTAGTAGGTGCCATCAATGCTGGATTAAAGGAATTTTACTGATACATATGATAAACCGATCCATTAATCACTACGTGCAGACAGTATACAGCTGTATATATTACTCCCCCTCCCGACTAATGTGTCCTCCCCAAAAAGGTCGATTCTTGCACATGATTAAAAGATAAAATAAATCCCTTCAACATGAAGTGTATTGTACACGGATTACGTAGAAATGGGGGGGGTAAAAAAAAATATTGGCAACTATATCTCATGGTAGAAATCAGAATCCGACCCCCGTAGATGCACAACTGCAAATAAATGCTATCTGCAGCGCTCACATTATAAAGATACATAGCAACACCATTAAATTACAGGTCACACCGCCCTCGCCGCGCTAAAGGGGGGCTCCAAGTGTACCCCGTCCAGAGGAAAACCCGCGGCTTTAGATACACTCTTCATGAAAGCGCGAGGAAGACGGCTGCGTAGATAAAAAACAACAAAAACACCTACATAAAAAACAGACATGGTTAAAAAATAATATATATAAAAAGAGAAAACCGGCATGCAAATCTTATTCCACCACCGAAAAAACGGCAAAACCAACGGAAAAATTAGCACCAGACACAGGGATGACTGTACGAAGAGGGGGAGGGGTTTGGGGGTGGGGCACGTCCGCCCCGTCACTTTGTATTCCTAGCACTGGCCATAGAGCTGGATTTGCTGCGGCTTTTGTCATTTTTCTCCCACACAAAAATAAATAAAACCTGATTAATACGGCAGAAGGAGTTACGGGAGAGCCCGGTGCCCCGCCAGGCCTCGAGGTCGTCTTCTGCCCGCAGTCTGGGCTAAAGAGCTGAGTAGTCTGAGACAAGGCTGGTTGCTAGGGACCTGCCAACCCTCATTTAAATGACTGTTTGCTGGGCAGCGCCTCCATAGAAAGTTTCAATTAAGGGAGGGTTGTCAGGTGGCATCCATAGCAACCAGTCAATTAAGTGAGGGTTGTCAGGTGGCATCCATAGGAACCACAGTTAAGGGTTGTCAAGTGGCATCCATAGCAACCACAGTCAATTAAGTGAGGGTTGCCAGGTGGCATCCATAGCAACCACAGTCAATTAAGGGTTGCCAGGTGGCATCCATAGCAACCAGTCAATTAAGTGAGGGTTGTCAGGTGGCATCCATAGCAACCAGGCTGTCAGACAGGATTGTTGTTCAGCTCAGAGCTGGACGGACATCAGAAGGGGAGGAGCAGCAGTCACATGACGCTAGACGGTCTCAGACGGCATAATTAATCAGATTTCCTCAAAATAACTTTATGTAGAAGACGTCCAACACCGGTAATAGTCCATTAGCTGAGGTAATGGGGGCGGAGGGGTGACCTAGAGACACCACCTGTGTTACTCAGTAGTAAAATGACAGAACACAGTAACACCCCTCCCCACAAGAACGAATGCCCGTGGTATCAGACAGCTGCTATACATACAGGACTGTCAGCAGACACCACCTTACAGCAGACCTGCCGACATCCACGTACTGTCAAGTTTAGGACTGCACCGCGAAGAGCGGCTTACAGGGCGCCGCGCCATTGTTTCAGGGTATTGGATGCAAGAAGCTGTAGCCGGCCTTACTGGCTACTATGACAACTGACATGTAAGAAGATCTCTGCTTGCTGTCAGCGAAGGGATACATTCTTGTCTTGTTGTGACACTAACAAGCCCATCAGCCGGACTAGGTCTGGAGGGGTTTGCAGACACAAATAGAAATTGTGTTTCCATTCACTGAAAGCAAGCCTATGTTGAAAATGAGGAGAGTATTGCAGGGGATGTACGGGATTAAGTACCTAGCGCTATTGGAGAGAAGAGGGAAAACGAAGCAAGGCGACACTGAACGCATTCTACGACGGACGAGAGACGCCGCGCAGCTATTGGATGAGGTAATATCACATGATAAGAAATTAAAAGGTTATTGTTATGCGAAACAATAAAAAAAAAAATGATTGATCTAAAATAAAGCGGCCGGGGGGGGTCGGGTTTGTGTCCTGGTCGGCACGGCTTTATCGCGGCACAAGCTCCAGTGAGTAAAAAACGGACGCCGGCCGTGCGCCAGGTCGTCTGGGAAATTGTTCCAGCGCGACTCCAGTAACGGTTCATGTGTCAAGCAGCACGGGGTTAAAAAATAAAGAGAGCGGGGTAGGGGACATTCAGTTGGTCTACGGTTACGTACAGCAGAGTCTAGATCTGTCACGTGACCGGCGGCGGGCGCTTTCCTGGGCGGTGATGGATGAAGGTGGCAGAAGTTACGGATCTGTGGATTATTCCAGAACTTCTGCGGACTGCAGGCCGATCCCCTCCCCCTCCTCTAGTCAGTCCGCGTTGGGTTTCTTCAGCGAGAACGGATAAATGTTGAAGTGTTTACTCAACTGATTGACCTGGAAGAGAGAAGTGAAGAGATTAACCCCACCATTACCGTCTCACGTACGTACGGTCAGAATCACTCTTCACCAGCAGGGGGCGCCACACCCACTGACATCAATGGTGAAAACTCGAGTGATACTAAAAGGGGTTCACCCCCAATCTGTGCGCTGCGGAACTTCCGTAACGGAATTCTGTCTGGAAATTCCGCAGCGGTTACAGTAGCAGCAAAGTGGATGAGATTTAGAAAATCTCCTGCCCGCGCTGCAGTTTTTCACCATTGAATTCAACAGTAATCGCAGCAATTACGCCGCAAAAAAATCGCAACTACAGGAAAAAAAATCTAAAAAGAATCATATTTACCCAGAACACCCTTCTTCCTGCAGTCCAGTCCGGTTTCATCCCATGTGACCGCTGCAGCCAATCACATGGGCTACAGAGTCATCGAGGGAGACCGGACTGCGATGGAGGGACGTGTCGCCATAACAATGACCTACATAAAAGTATGAGCGTTTCTACCGCTGCTTTCCGCAGGGGAAATTCCGTTCGAAAAAACGCACCACGGTGTGGCGCGGTTTTCGGACGGAACGTACTGCGGGTTCCAGGTCGGATATGCTGCGTGGTTTTTACATAGCGTATCCGTCCCGTGAGAGCCCGGCCTAATGGAAAGAGCTGAGACGGCACTTTCCCAATAAGGTGGAGTTTCGCTACAATCGCATCCAGAGCTGCTGCTCTCCTGTTAGCTCTCAGGATGCAATCAGTGTATTTCTGAATAGAACTTTGGCTGTAACTGGAGTGTAATTGCTGCACCGGTTGGATATTAATCTATCACCGGGAGCCGGGCTTCTAGTCATCTATACGGTCCCGTACTGTAATCAGGTTTTCAGCACGGGGCAGTATTTACGCGAGGCGACAGGGACTCCTAGATAACTAGAAGCCCGGCTGCCCGAACTGTGGTTGGCACGGGAAACATGGCCGACACGACCGCGTGATGCCGGCCTCCGAGACAGCGCCGCTCCACACCAGACGCAGGGTAGGTACTGCAATCAGAGGCTGCTTGGGATTGACGGTATCGGGGATCTTGGGATGGATTGGGGTCCCCATGGGTCAGATGTTCACAGCAGATGGGACGGGCCGGCAAGGTTCAGTAAGAAAAACCCCAGATCTCCAAAAATATACAGACCCTACGAGCGCCCGTCCGAGTCCTGACAATACACTAAACAATGGGCCTGAAGTTTTCAGCGCTGCGTCCCGACAGCCATAACCATTTCGTTTCTCCGTCGCCACACGAGGACTTTATTTTTGCGAGAAGTGTGGTGTCTTTTTTATTGCCACCATTGAAGGGTTAATTGTAATATATTAAAAAGGTTGATTTTTTTTTGGATGGGGATTAAAAAAAAAAACAAAAACTAAAAAAAAAACCAGACATTGCATTTTAGGGTTTTGTTTGACTGTTTTGTGGGTCCACCAGGAAATACCAAATTTATATATTTTTTCTTTTAACTTTTGGACATTACAAATAATTCCAGAATAATACAAAAAAATTTATAAGGAAACAAAAAGGACTTTTTTTTTTACATTTTAACAATGAATTTTTTTTAAAAAATTTTTATTTGACTTTTTTAGTCCCATCAGGGAGACTTGACCATGTGATCGCCGATATAACACGCGGTCATACTTCTGTATTGCAGAGTATTATGGCTGCCAGGGGATGCACCAATGGAGTGACAGAGGGTACCCCCTTGCTCCCTGTGTCTCACCACTTAGATGCTGCGGTCTCTATTTACCGGGGCATCTAAATGGTTAAACGGCCAGGTTCAGCGTGATCTCCGATCCCAACCGTTGCAGCAGAATGTAATATACAGCGGGCGGTGTGGAGACAACTAGAAAACACCACAAACCTACATTCCACATCACCAATGGGTTAAAGGGAAATAAAAAACGAAAACTTCGGCCATGTCGGGTATGATGGGCGGGGTGGGGTCTGGATGAGAGACCCCCCAGCAATCACTGGAAGTATTATGTGCTCCTTTAGATGTGCACGAGATTATAGAGAGTCCTGGGCCCATATACCACCACCACCATCCCTCCCCCGAGGATTAGCCGAACCGGCACAATGCTCCGCTTACGCTTCTGCCCCTTCGTTCCAGTGACTGGGGGAGGGGGTCTCAGCATCTGAACCCCCATCAATCCAAAAACTTTTGATATGTCAGTACATTTTTGGAAAACTCCGGACATTTTATAATCAGCGGCGCCGTCACCTGGAATGTTGGTCGGAGGTTTATAGTAACGGAAATCTCCGAGGAGTCCAAAAAGGGTTTAGGATCTCTAGAGAGGTCACTGATTGGATCTCATGACCTTGCTTCATTTCCCCTTTAAGAAGGACCCCGGTTATAGGAAGATCCACTCACCACCGTCACTCCGTAGTGTAAATGGGCAACAGTCACAAGCGCCGTCACCGACACGAGCAGAAGAGCTTCCATATCGCGAGCGAACCCCGAGACCACCACCAGCACCACCAGCGTCAGGGGCACGAGGAGCCAGCTCAGAGGTTGGCACCGGGTGTTACTCATCTGACACACGATCAGCTGACACTAGGAGAGAACAGAAGGTTTATAATTAACCCGTGATCGGGCGATCGCTGATCAGCGGAGACGGAACAGACCATGTAGCGGATGAGCAGGGGGGTGGACCCACTTACTGTAATGTTAGCAAAGGTGGTCCCCACCATGAAGAAGAAGAGTCGAGGGTGAGCCTCAAGGATCTGAGAGGGTGAAGCGAAGATCCACAGCGTTGACAGTATGAAGAGCAGCACGGGGGAGATAAGCGGCAGCATGAACTCGTACACCGTTGTGTGTTTCAGGCTGCTGTTCCGATAACCCCTGAGGAAGAGATCAACTCAAAATAAAGAGAACGCTCAAATCCAACGCTAAGAGCAGAGGAATAGATATAGACCCCATGTGACTTCCCCCGGTGATCACGATGCCACAGGCGTGTCTTGTCCGCTTCACAATCATTTCAGGTAGAATGTCCTGGGGCTGTTGCTTAGCAACAATCCAGGAAAGGACCAGGTGACTACTGTCCATGTCCACAGTCCTGTGTGTTCTGCTGTAGTCCCGGACTCCCCTGGCTGCTTCCTGGTAAGGCTGAATCTACGCATTAAAGTCGGCCGACCACCTATTGTGTGTGAAGACCTCCCAGCCGTCCTCCGATGGCGGGGGCTTTGTTACCGCGGGAGATAAGCCGTTGCCAGTGGTGTCTAGCAGGGGCTTATTTCCCTCCCCCCCATTGACAAACAGGTTTATGGTGTATTGGGCTACTGCATGTGTATGGCTAGCTTAAAGCTATGGCCCACCAATCCTCTCTCTGCAGTAGGGTGGAGTTTGTACACTGCCTGTGACATGCTGCATGCTGCTGCGTAGAGACCAGCCTGCAGCCTCTCCTGTGCCTTTTTTCTGTGTCTCTCTAAAGTTTGGAATAATAATCTATACAACTAAAGCTTCCATGTAATGCCTGGCCAAGGTATTATGGGAAATGTAGTGACCACAACTAATGGCAGCAGACCGAGAGGAGCTGGATACAGGTGGCAGGCGGGCTAGGTGACGGGGTGCTGGATCGAGGCGGGCGAGGTGCTGGAGTGAGGTGGCAGGTGGGCGAGGTGCTGGAGAGAGGTGGCAGGTGGGCGAGGTGACGGGGTGCTGGATAGAGGTGGCAGGTGGGCGAGGTGCTGGAGAGAGTTGGCAGGTGGGCGAGGTGACTGGGTGCTGGAGAGAGGTGGCAGGTGGGCGAGAGGAGCTGGATACAGGTGGCAGGCGGGCGAGGTGACAGGGTGCTGGATAGAGGCTGGCGAGGTGCTGGAGAGAGGTGGCAGGTGGGCGAGATGCTGGAGAGAGGTGGCAGGTGGGCGAGGTGACAAGGTGCTGGATAGAGGTGGCAGGTGGGCGAGGTGACGGGGTGCAGGTGGCAGGTGGGCGAGGTGCTGGAGAGAGGTGGCAGGTGGGCGAGGTGACTGGGTGCTGGATACAGGTGGGCGAGGTGACGGGGTGCTGGAGAGAGGTGGCAGGTGGGCGAGGTGACGGGGTGCTGGAGAGAGGTGGCAGGTGGGCGAGGTGACGGGATGCTGGATACAGGTGGCAGGTGGGCGAGGCGACGGGCTGCTGGATACAGGTGGCAGGTGGGCGAGGCGACGGGCTGCTGGATACAGGTGGCAGGTGGGCGAGGCGACGGGGTGGTGGATACAGGTGGCAGGTGGGCGAGGCGACGGGGTGGTGGATACAGGTGGCAGGTGGGCGAGGCGACGGGGTGGTGGATACAGGTGGCAGGTGGGCGAGGTGACGGGGTGGTGGATACAGGTGGCAGGTGGGCGAGGTGACGGGGTGCTGGATAGAGGTGGCAGGTGGGCGAGGTGACGGGGTGCTGGATAGAGGTGGCAGGTGGGCGAGGTGACGGGCTGCTGGATACAGGTGGGCGAGGCGACGGGCTGCTGGATACAGGTGGCAGGTGGGCGAGGTGACGGGGTGGTGGATACAGGTGGCAGGTGGGCGAGGTGGTGGATACAGGTGGCAGGTGGGCGAGGTGACGGGGTGGTGGATACAGGTGGCAGGTGGGCGAGGTGACGGGTGCTGGATAGAGGTGGCAGGTGGGCGAGGTGACGGGTGCTGGATAGAGGTGGCAGGTGGGCGAGGTGACGGGGTGGTGGATACAGGTGGCAGGTGACGGGGTGCTGGATAGAGGTGGCAGGTGGGCGAGGTAACGGGGTGCTGGATAGAGGTGGCAGGTGGGCGAGGTGACGGGGTGCTGGATAGAGGTGGCAGGTGGGCGAGGTGCTGGAGAGAGGTGGCAGGTGGGCGAGGTGACTGGGTGCTGGATACAGGTGGGCGAGGTGACGGGGTGCTGGAGAGAGGTGGCAGGTGGGCGAGGTGACGGGGTGCTGGAGAGAGGTGGCAGGTGGGCGAGGTGACGGGGTGCTGGAGAGGTGGCAGGTGGGCGAGGTGACGGGCTGCCGGATAGAGGTGGCAGGTGGGCGAGGTGACGGGCGGCTGGAGAGAGGTGGCAGGTGGGCGAGGTGACGGGCTGCTGGATACAGGTGGCAGGTGGGCGAGGCGACGGGGTGGTGGATACAGGTGGCAGGTGGGCGAGGTGACGGGTGCTGGATAGAGGTGGCAGGTGGGCGAGGTGACGGGTGCTGGATAGAGGTGGCAGGTGGGCGAGGTGACGGGGTGGTGGATACAGGTGGCAGGTGACGGGGTGCTGGATAGAGGTGGCAGGTGGGCGAGGTAACGGGGTGCTGGATAGAGGTGGCAGGTGGGCGAGGTGACGGGGTGCTGGATAGAGGTGGCAGGTGGGCGAGGTGCTGGAGAGAGGTGGCAGGTGGGCGAGGTGACTGGGTGCTGGATACAGGTGGGCGAGGTGACGGGGTGCTGGAGAGAGGTGGCAGGTGGGCGAGGTGACGGGGTGCTGGAGAGAGGTGGCAGGTGGGCGAGGTGACGGGGTGCTGAAGAGAGGTGGCAGGTGGGCGAGGTGACGGGCTGCCGGATAGAGGTGGCAGGTGGGCGAGGTGACGGGCGGCTGGAGAGAGGTGGCAGGTGGGCGAGGTGACGGGCTGCTGGATACAGGTGGCAGGTGGGCGAGGCGACGGGGTGGTGGATACAGGTGGCAGGTGGGCGAGGTGACGGGTGCTGGATAGAGGTGGCAGGTGGGCGAGGTGACGGGTGCTGGATAGAGGTGGCAGGTGGGCGAGGTGACGGGGTGGTGGATACAGGTGGGCGAGGTGACGGGGTGCTGGATAGAGGTGGCAGGTGGGCGAGGTGCTGGAGTGAGGTGGCAGGTGGGTGAGGTGACTGGGTGCTGGATACAGGTGGGCGAGGTGACGGGGTGCTGGAGAGAGGTGGCAGGTGGGCGAGGTGACGGGGTGCTGAAGAGAGGTGGCAGGTGGGCGAGGTGACGGGCTGCCGGATAGAGGTGGCAGGTGAGCGAGGTGACGGGCTGCTGGAGAGAGGTGGCAGGTGGGCGAGGTGACGGGCTGCTGGATACAGGTGGCAGGTGGGCGAGGCGACGGGGTGGTGGATACAGGTGGCAGGTGGGCGAGGCGACGGGGTGGTGGATACAGGTGGCAGGTGGGCGAGGCGACGGGGTGGTGGATACAGGTGGGCGAGGTGACGGGGTGGTGGATACAGGTGGGCGAGGTGACGGGGTGGTGGATACAGGTGGCAGGTGGGCGAGGTGACGGAGAGAGGTGGCAGGTGGGCGAGGTGACGGGGTGCTGGAGAGGTGGGTGAGGTGACTGGCTGCTGGATAGAGGTGGCAGGTGGGCGAGGTGACGGGGTGGTGGATACAGGTGGCAGGGGGGCGAGGTGACGGGGTGCTGGATACAGGTTGCAGGGGGACGAGGTGCTGGAGATTCTCTAGAAGGTTCCAGAGCCCGGTGGATGTAACACCAGGGCAGATATTCTATATACTTACTTGAACACATTGTATAGACTCATAGGGAGCGTCACGGACAACGCACAACCTGCAAAATAAAGATGGCCGTCACTTACTGGGCAGAGCCAAAAGGAAAATGTCGGCGACACTTGTCCTCTACTCACCGACGATCATTGTAGTGAAGAAGTCTCTGTATAAGATGTTGAAAACCATGGGCTTGTACCAGGCCTCAACCCCCACCACAGCGGTCACCAGATACACACAGGAGATGGTCTGAAACAAGACGAGCCGCCAGTCAGCGCGGCCTCAGTAATGTGTGAGAGGGGACTAGATAGAGATACAGCAACGGATCACAGATATGAGCAGCGTTACACAAGTGCCGCTTATCTCTGATCAGTTACAGATCGCTTTAGCGTGAATTTTTCTCTGTGCTAAGCATTTACTGCTCCCTTTAAAAAAAAAAAGAAGAAGAGGCTGTGGGGGGGGGGGGGGGAGGAGGTGGTGGTGGAGGGGAGGTGAGGAGGAGGTGGTGGAGGGGAGGTGAGGAGGAGGTGGAGGGGGTGGAGGGGAGGTGGAGGTGAGGAGGAGGTGGTGGAGGGGAGGTGAGGAGGAGGTGGTGGAGGGGAGGTGAGGAGGAGGTGGTGGAGGGGAGGTGAGGAGGAGGTGGAGGGGGTGGAGGGGAGGTGGAGGTGAGGAGGAGGTGGTGGAGGGGAGGTGAGGAGGTGGTGGTGGAGGGGAGGTGAGGAGGAGGTGGTGGAGGGGAGGTGAGGAGGAGGTGGAGGGGGTGGAGGGGAGGTGGAGGTGAGGAGGAGGTGGTGGAGGGGAGGTGAGGAGGAGGTGGTGGAGGGGAGGTGAGGAGGAGGTGGTGGAGGGGAGGTGAGGAGGAGGTGGAGGTGAGGAGGAGGTGGAGGTGAGGAGGAGGTGGTGGAGGGGAGGTGGAGGTGAGGAGGAGGTGGTGGAGGGAAGGTGGAGGGGAGGAGGAGGTGGAGGAGGAGGTGGAGGGGAGGCTGCGAGCGAGAGCAGGAAGATCCCGGCCCTTTACACTGCTGGGTGGTATTTTTACAATGTACCAGGTGTCTATGGTCATAAAGTAGAAGGGTCTGGGGGTGTAGAATGATTGGTTTTATTTTATCATCATTTGTGTGTATGTCAAAAGTGTGAAAATTGATGCGGCAGCAAAAGGGTTAATAGATAAGCGGTCAATACGGAGAGGAAGGCGGCAGCACAGAGGTGGGCACTGAAGCTTTGCAGCTCTGGGGTCCTAGCAGGGCCGGATGAAGGTTGGTAGAGGACCCTGGGTAAATGCGGCCCCCACCCCGATGGGTTATAACATGCTCGATCCAAGTATAAAGTGTATACAGATGGAGCAGAATGTGTTGCAGCCTTACCACTTGACTCAGGTCATACCCCCAGGGCAGAAACAGAATCCCAGTGTTGTATTTTTCCCAGTGGGAGAGGATGAAGGAGAAGAGCACCACCCACAGGAGGAGGTAGAGAACCAGGACGCCGACCCCCGTCTCTCCGCGGCCAAAGATGGAATATACGGTCACAACAAAGTATATACAGGCCCAGCTGTCCAGGCCGTGGTCAAACAGCTCCCCCAGTGGAGTGCTGGAATTCGTCCTGCGGGCCTGTTTGCCGTCTACTCCATCTGCAGAAAAGAAAAAATACAAGATGAACATACAAATCACAGCACAGCCATCACATACAGGGGGCTGAACACGGGGTCTCACATACAGGGGGTCTCACATACACATTATAAGCCTGCAGGACCCCCATGCTGAGCCAGCATCTGTACAGAAAATGATGCATCCTTCTCTACTGGACAGTGCCTAATGTCAAAACTACATCTCCCAGAATACAATGCAGAATAGTGCAGCACTCTATGAGCTCTGCTATGCTTTTACTCGGCACGCAGCTCAGGATGTGACTGGAGTAGATGACAGAACGTAACGCTGTGACCGAGGAGCCGGTGCTGCTGGAGACTTCACCTCATACAGACACCGCAATCCGTCACCTGCAGATTACAGACTTCTTAAAGGGCCGGTCCAGCAAATATACCGCAATCGATGTTTAATAAAAAAAGTTCTGCAACTTCATAACATACTTTGCGTTTCAATTTAACATTTCAAGATTTCTGCTTGCGGTCAGTGAAAAGAAACATTCTTGTCTACATCCAGAAAACCAGTCATGACCCAGGGCGTGGCTCACAGCTGATGCCTTGTTACAATGTATCAGTGTAGGCAAGCGATATCAGCCCTGCAGTCCAACACAGGAGAGATTTGTGCTGCTGTGTTTGGCTCACAGAGGATTGTCTAAAAATAACAAACTGCGACTGTGTGAGCAGGACTAGGTCAGGGCGGGTCACCTATAGCAGCCGCAGGGTCGGCCTCCATGGCGGGCACACCCTCGCTCTGGATTTAAGATTTCCAGTCGAGTCTTGAGAACGGGGAGGGACGGGAATATATTATACAGCTCCGTAGGATTTCATTACACAATGATGGAGCGTCATAAACCGGAGGAGCGCCGCAATAACAGGCCATTGACCTCACAATCATTGACCTGCGCCGATTCCTGCCCGGTACCCAGCAAATATACTCCATTCAAATAGAGCAATGATGGGGAGTGTGGGGAAGGGTTAATACGATGTTCAGTTTCCATATTGTCGGCAGCAGGTCCTGTGCACAAGCCCATTGTGATGGCAGCATAAAAGATCTGATCGGTTGACAGACGAGCGATCACTTGATCGCTGCCGTGTTTCCCAGCCGATGATCGGGGACGAGCGATCAGATGATCGTCCGATCAGGAGGGTCTTAAAGAAAGAAGTGAGGAGACAGTGACAGTAGACAGCAGGGCGGACTCACCTAGGGTATAGGCGGTGAAGTTCAGCAGACCGGCTACAATCCACACCCAGCTGGGAACGTGTTGATGACCCGGAGCTGCGGGAGAGGAACGGGACATGTAACCGGTTATACAATCACAGAGCAGCCGGGGAGATCTGGAGGACTCGTGGCTATGATCGCCGTCATATCCGGGGAGGAGATCACACAGGATGATGGAGGTCAGGGGAGGTCACCCGCTGCATGAATGGACTGTTGGGCTTTGTTCACACGCTTAACAAAAAAACGGAGCTGTGTTCAAGGGAAAAACAGCCTCTTACATAGCACCACTGTGGTTATACAGTCTATATGCCAGACTAGGACAATTGGACAGCAGTTTCTAACCCCTTTAACTGACCGGCTGCAATACGGACGGCCTATCCTAAGGTTTGGTCATTAATATCAGATTGGTGCGACTCCCCGCACCCCGATGATCAGCTATGTGAAGGTCTTGCGGCACAGCGCCACACATTTGGTTGTGGTTGTGCCTGGTACTTCACTTGAATGTGACAGATATGCTGAGCTGCAGTACCAAATACAGCCACTAACATATGTACGGCGCTGTGCCTGGTAAATAAAGGGGACTGGAGGGCCACGGCTGATTGGGGGGTACCCAGGAGTCAGATCCGTACTGATCAGATATTAGGGGACTATGCTAAGGATATATTGAATATGGTGTGAAAGAAATGCAGCAAGGCGAGAGCGCGTCTTCATACCTGATGCATAGAAATCCGGGTCAAAATACGCCATCATGAAGAAATTGAAGACGAGCAGCAGGAAACCGCTAAACGTGATTAGATTCGGCGCCAACCACCTGGGGAAAAACTAAAAAGAGACAGAAAACCGGTGACAGTCTGAACAGAAGATGTCTGACAGCTCCTCATGTTACGGACGGGCGGTGTGCAGAGGGTCCCGGCGTGTACAGGTCGGGCCCCTCACCAGGTTTATGGTCGTTCGATATTCACGTTTGAGTGCCTATTATGAAGCGGCATCATCACAACTCCGGAACGCTAAAATTCCAATAATCCGGCATGCTGGGAATCCTGGAAATACCGAACTACTGGAAGTCTGGATACAGACCTGCCGGTAATCCGGTGCATTGCCCCCAGCATGAAATATTACAGGGGGTTCTGGGGGATACAGTCCCTGCTGGAGGTGTCAGTGCCGGACTATGAAGCGGCTCTCCTGATAATCCAGCATGAGGCTGCTCTCCAGATGAATGAGATTTGTGAGTGACGGTGCCGGATTATCACTCACCTTTACTATAGAGTTCCAGAACGGGTGCATCACGTAGAGGGACAGGGGGTTGGTGTCCACCGCGCTGTACTGTATGGGGAGAAAACAGAACAAGGGGGATTATTACACACCGGACTGGGGGGAGTGGGGGACACAGAGAGAGAGGAGCGCCAAGAGGGGGGGGCACAGAGAGAGAGAGGAGCGCCAAGAGGGGGGGGGCACAGAGAGAGAGAGGAGCGCCAAGAGGGGGGGGGGGGCACAGAGAGAGAGAGGAGCGCCAAGAGGGGGGGGGGGCACAGAGAGAGAGAGGAGCGCCAAGAGGGGGGGGGGGGCACAGAGAGAGAGAGGAGCGCCAAGAGGGGGGGGGGGGCACAGAGAGAGAGAGGAGCGCCAAGAGGGGGGGGGGGCACAGAGAGAGAGAGGAGCGCCAAGAGGGGGGGGGGGGGGCACAGAGAGAGAGAGGAGCGCCAAGAGGGGGGGGGGGGCACAGAGAGAGAGAGGAGCGCCAAGAGGGGGGGGGGGGCACAGAGAGAGAGAGGAGCGCCAAGAGGGGGGGGGGGCACAGAGAGAGAGAGGAGCGCCAAGAGGGGGGGGGGCACAGAGAGAGAGAGGAGCGCCAAGAGGGGGGGGGCACAGAGAGAGAGAGGAGCGCCAAGAGGGGGGGGGCACAGAGAGAGAGAGGAGCGCCAAGAGGGGGGGGGGGCACAGAGAGAGAGAGGAGCGCCAAGAGGGGGGGGGGGGGCACAGAGAGAGAGAGGAGCGCCAAGAGGGGGGGGGGCACAGAGAGAGAGAGGAGCGCCAAGAGGGGGGGGGCACAGAGAGAGAGAGGAGCGCCAAGAGGGGGGGGGGCACAGAGAGAGAGAGGAGCGCCAAGAGGGGGGGGGGCACAGAGAGAGAGAGGAGCGCCAAGAGGGGGGGGGGCACAGAGAGAGAGAGGAGCGCCAAGAGGGGGGGGGCACAGAGAGAGAGAGGAGCGCCAAGAGGGGGGGGGGGCACAGAGAGAGAGAGGAGCGCCAAGAGGGGGGGGGGGCACAGAGAGAGAGAGGAGCGCCAAGAGGGGGGGGGGGCACAGAGAGAGAGAGGAGCGCCAAGAGGGGGGGGGGCACAGAGAGAGAGAGGAGCGCCAAGAGGGGGGGGGGCACAGAGAGAGAGAGGAGCGCCAAGAGGGGGGGGGCACAGAGAGAGAGAGGAGCACCAAGAGGGGGGGGG
The DNA here is from genome assembly GCF_050947455.1 of Rhinoderma darwinii. Taxonomy (NCBI): domain Eukaryota; kingdom Metazoa; phylum Chordata; class Amphibia; order Anura; family Rhinodermatidae; genus Rhinoderma; species Rhinoderma darwinii. Next base: position 304,475 of record NW_027461763.1, on the reverse strand, counting down.
GGGGCACAGAGAGAGAGAGGAGCGCCAAGAGGGGGGAGGGCACAGAGAGAGAGGAGCGCCAAGAAGGGGGGGGGCACAGAGAGAGAGGAGCACCAAGAGGGGGGGGCCACAGAGAGAGAGAGGAGCGCCAAGAGGGGGGGGGGGCCACAGAGAGAGAGGAGCGCCAAGAGGGGGGAGGGCACAGAGAAAGAGAGGAGCGCCAAGGGGGGGGGGGAGGGCACAGAGAGAGAGGAGCACCAAGAGGGGGGGGGCACAGAGAGAGAGGAGCATCAAGAGGGGGGAGGGCACAGAGAGAGAGAGGAGCGCCAAGAGGGGGGAGGGCACAGAGAGAGGAGCGCCAAGAGGGGGGGGCCACAGAGAGAGAGAGGAGCGCCAAGAGGGGGGGGGGGCCACAGAGAGAGAGAGGAGCGCCAAGAGGGGGGGGGGGCCACAGAGAGAGAGGAGCGCCAAGAGGGGGGCCCAGAGGCTGAGGGGCGCTGGCTGGAATCCCCACAATGGATTCTTATACTAATGTACAGAGACCACGACTAGCGTACAAGCACCAGGATAACATCTATTCCGCCCCCTGGTGTTGGGGGGGGGGGGGGGGGTTTCTGTGAGCTGACAGATTTGTGAATGCAGCTCTAGAGTATAACAACCACCAATTCCCTCCTTCCCCATGCTCATAGCAGCCCTCACCCCCCCATTATACAGGCCCTGGGTAATGTATTCTTCATCTGATCCTGCTTTACACTACTCTGAGTGTCAGTATTCACTGGGGTTCTGGAATTCTATTCATTAACCCGGATGATTGGGATGTACAGCGCTAGAGGTCTCTACTAACAATATATACACAAACACTACAACGTGAAGCGCTGCAGCATCTGTGGTAACTCCTGTGCCGCCTTTGAGCTTTACATAATAACTACTCACTAACCAAAGGATCAAACTCCAGCCCTGGGGAGTCACGCGGGCGGCCGGAAAGGAGAACGAGACGTCCAGGGCAGATAAGAGGGAGACCGTGCCAACACCACAGACCGTGGACCCGGGGGCACTGCAGGGTACAGGTTATTTTCCACTGATGCTTCATCACTATCACCCCCATCATCTACCGCAGGATGACAGGACGCAACGTAACCCACAACACAGTAATGGCCTTAAAGGGGAGACGGCTCCTCTCCTGACATCTGTGTTATTAAATCATTGTATTACCCATGAAATAATACTTCTGGAACGTCTTTTCTTAGATCTCTATATTGTACCGTTCCTCTGTTATTCCTCCTAGAAATCTATGAATAAACTGACAGCTGGGTATCAAAGGGACGTGTCCCTACAGTCTCACTCTGTCAGCAGTGATTGGACAGTGTCAGTCTGTTAGGGACACACCCCCAACTGGTAACACCCATTAGTCAATTTATTCATACATTTCTAGGAGGGATAACAGAGGAACGGCACAACACAGATCTAAGAAAAGATGTTCCAGAATTGTTATTTCATGGGGAGTACAAGTATTTACTGTGTCAGGAGGGGAGACCTGGAAGATATTTTCTGACAATACCAGGAATACTCGCACCGGGAGGCTGTGCAGAGTTCCCCTTTATGTCTACGTGCGGCGGTGGTGGGTGGGGGTTGTAGTTGTGCAGCGCTTTGCTCGCGTTTCACATTAGTAGGGCCGGGAGGATCAGCGGCTCCTGTTTCCCGGTCTCTATAATCCGCAGATAAGACGTCTATGACAGGGGTCAGGTGTTTACAGAGTAATCAGATCCTGGCAGCAGCACAGAGGAATCAGATCTCAGCCCCTCAAGCAAACCATCATTAAAGATTCATGGACGACAGCGCCGGGCGGCACGCGCTGCTCCGTACCCGGGGATCTGACCACCTCCACACGCCAGCTGTCCGCTGCCGAGTAACAAGGCTGGCACGGCGCTGTATGAACGGCGGGAATACGTGCAGGGCACTATAGGGAGGCACGCGTGACGTATACGCTGAACGGTCGTCATAGTAACCAAGCAGGGACTAGGACACAGCGGCAAACGTCACCCACGTTAAAAAAAAATAAGTTGTGCCCCCTAATTTGCGACTTATAAATTCCCTCCATTCTGGTTTAATTCCTAACCATTGTCAAGATCTCTGCTTGCTGTCAAACGGTTTATTTTATATCTAGTGGCTAAAAACGCCTCCTGACTAAATATTTGTCACAGCCGAGGGTTTGTTACAATTGTATCCAGTCTAGGACTCCAGACAGATACAGTTTACCTGCACTGATACATTGTAGCAAACTAACAGGTCAGGATTTCGGTTTCCGTTGTTGATGATTCTGACAGAGAACGGTCTAGACTGGATAGAAAACGTAACAAACCCTCAGCTGCGAGAAGTACAGCAAGAGAGGCGACGTCGACCTGCGCACACGAAGCGTCTCGAATGAAAAATCAAGCAAGCTTTGCGGAAAAAAAAAATCTTGATTATACATCTCCTACCGTTTTGTGTCCACAGCTGGTATGCAGAGCGGTGCGTCTCCGTGGTTACAGACTACTACCCTGTGTGTAGTCTGATCCTGCAGTCATAGTAACTTGGCCACCAGTCACGACACTGTATACCGCTTATCGTATGTTCTGCAGCCGACACTATGGGGTGAGATGGAGCCAAACTGGCGCAACGGAAAAGTGGAGCAGTTGCCCATAGCAACCACTCTCCAAAGGGCCCCCGAAAATACAAGGTGGGTTCTGATTGGTTGTAAGGACGTCTGCCCCACTTTTCCTTCTCGCCATAGTGTCGGCTACAGAACACACGATAAGCGGTGTACAGCGTCGTGCCGCTCACCTGGTGACTCGTAGCGTGTACGCAGCACCTGTGCGGCCGGTCTAACCGGTCACAGGAGAAGAGACAAGTGAATGGAAGAGTAATCACAGCGTCAGTGAGACGTGGACGACCGCGCCGCCCCGGAATACACGGCCTCACACGTGCAGGACTGTGTACCGGGCGCGCGGAGGAAGATGGCGGCAGTGTTAGGGTACGGTCGTGTGCCGGAAATCTTTATCACCTCGGATCTGGCCACAAAATCAGCAGTAGGTTTTGCACATACACTGTAACGAGCCCTGCACCTCTGTCAGTTGGACAGGACAAGGACAGCTTCTTGGATTCTGAAAGCAAACTATGTTCTCGTATACTTACAGCAAGCAGAGATATTGACAATAGAAAGGCCAAGTTGATTAGAAAGTAAGTGCGTTTTTCGGTGCAGTTTTGACATTTTGATGAATAATTTGGTGCGTTTTCATACGTTTTTCCTTAGAACTTGACAAATATAATTCGCAAGCCGAAGCGCGGGATAAACGGACACGCTGCGGATTTTAAAATTACGCACCGAAGGTCAATTACGTGCCGAAAAAAACCGCAGCGTGTTGATGACGTTCCCTAAAATCCCATTTACTTGGCTGGTGCTGTTTTACGCCGCGGCTTTGCCTCACGTATTATGGCGTTTTTTTTGGACGCCGATTCAGACATGGAAAATGCGTCGCATTCAGCGTAGAAAATTCAGCTGGACCCTCCGCGGTCTGATGAGACGATTATTTGTAGTGATGAAGCCCCCACAGCACGGAGAGGACACACTAATGTATTCCACCTCCCGGCCGACCCTCCTACAGTCCCTCATGTCAGCAGATCTCCTGCCCCCGCTCGGTCACAACTTCTATGACCAGTTAACCCTTCATCAGCCAGGAAAATGAACGTATGCTAATAAAATAGAGTAGAACCCGAATGATTGTGGCCCCTCACCCGGCGTAGAGTAGAAGTGCAGCGGGGAGGACACTCCGGGGATTAGATACAGACACAACCTGGTGGAGCTGTGGGGACGCTCAGGGGATTAGATACAGACACAACCTCGAGAAACGGTGCAGTGGGGGGGGGGGGTGCACCCGGGATTAGATACAGTCACAACCTGGATAAGCGGTGCAAGAAGGGGGATGCTCAGGGGATTAGATACACAACCTGGAGGTGGAGTACAGCGGAGGGGGGGGGGGGCTCAGGGGATTAGATACACAACCTGGAGGAGGAGTACAGTGGAGGGGGGGCTCGGGGGATTAGATACACAACCTGGAGGTGGAGTACAGCGGAGGGGGGGGCGGCTCGGGGGATTAGATACACAACCTGGAGGTGGAGTACAGCGGAGGGGGGGGCGGCTCGGGGGATTAGATACACAACCTGGAGGTGGAGTACAGTGGAGGAGGGGGGCTCGGGGGATTAGATACACAACCTGGAGGTGGAGTACAGTGGAGGGGGGGGCTTGGGGGATTAGATACACAACCTGGAGGTGGAGTACAGCGGAGGGGGGGGGCTCGGGGGATTAGATACACAACCTGGAGGTGGAGTACAGCGGAGGGGGGGGGCTCGGGGGATTAGATACACAACTTGGAGGTGGAGTACAGCGGAGGGGGGGGGGGCTCGGGGGATTAGATACACAACCTGGAGGTGGAGTACAGTGGAGGGGGGGGGCTCGGGGGATTAGATACACAACTTGGAGGTGGAGTACAGTGGAGGGGGGGCTCGGGGGATTAGATACACAACCTGGAGGTGGAGTACAGTGGAGGGGGGGCTCGGGGGATTAGATACACAACCTGGAGGTGGAGTACAGTGGAGGGGGGGGGGCTCGGGGGATTAGATACACAACCTGGAGGTGGAGTACAGTGGAGGGGGGGGGGCTCGGGGGATTAGATACACAACCCGGAGGTGGAGTACAGTGGAGGGGGGGGGGCTCGGGGGATTAGATACACAACTTGGAGGTGGAGTACAGCGGAGGGGGGGGCTCAGGGGATTAGATACACAACCTGGAGGTGGAGTACAGTGGAGGGGGGGGGGGGAGGGCGGCTCGGGGGATTAGATACACAACCCGGAGGTGGAGTACAGTGGAGGGGGGGGGGCTCGGGAGATTAGATACACAACTTGGAGGTGGAGTACAGCGGAGGGGGGGGGGCTCAGGGGATTAGATACACAACCTGGAGGTGGAGTACAGTGGAGGAGGGGGGCTCGGGGGATTAGATACACAACTTGGAGGTGAGTACAGTGGAGGGGGGGCTCGGGGGATTAGATACACAACCTGGAGGTGAGTACAGTGGAGGGGGGGCTCGGGGGATTAGATACACAACCTGGAGGTGGAGTACAGTGGAGGGGGGGGGGGGGGGAGGGCGGCTCGGGGGATTAGATACACAACCTGGAGGAGGAGTACAGTGGAGGGGGGGGGCGCTCAGGATCGGGGGGAGTAGACAGTCATGAAGTGGTTAATGTGAAACTGGATCAGTTTCCATCTTGCAGGCTGCAGATTATCAGTAATATACAGATTAGGAGGAGATTACAGATATTTCCCGTAGTGATAACAGGAGGACTGTTCATTATTACTGCCGCTCTATTATAATGGAGAGGATACGTACGGAGGTCACTAAGGGGTTAAACAGAGCGCAATGAAAAGTTCTGCAACTTTCTAATCTCAAAACTGCTGCAAAAGTGGAGAAGTTCCTCTGGGCAACCAATCAGAATCCGGCATGATTTATCAGAGGGTCTGATGACCTGATTGGTTGCCATGGACAAGTACTGGGTTATTAATCACTGGATGTAATGGAGAATGTACCCCATTCACTGACCGCAAGCAGAGATCTTGAAAATGGTGAATTAAAACACAAGGTCTATTAGAAGTCTGAGGGACCTTTCGTTATACAATAATTTATATAAAACGAGACCGAACCTCACAGGGGCGGGGCCCGGAGCGAACGGACAATACGACCGTCATAATCACATGACCAACGAAATAACCGGAAATCGCACCCAAAAAAAAAAATCATTGTTTTAAACGTCTGACAAGTCGCGACTTTTCCCCGAAAAGCTCCACGTAAATCCTCCTAAAGGAGCGCGATGACATCACAGGACCGGCGACTCCCTAATGACGACACGACCTGCGCCGCTCCCGTTATCAGCGCCTCCGATCCGGAAAGAAGTCACGATCTGCAGGAAATCCTCCCGACGTGTGAACAGAGCAGAAGTGTTTGTTACAATTGTATCCAGTCTAGACAATATTACCTGCACTGATACATTGTAACAAACCAAACTAGGAAAGAGATTTCTGCTGTGGATGTGTTTATCTCAGAGGATTGTCTAGACTGATACATTGTAACAAACATTCAGCTGTGAAGAGGCTTGTACAGGTTTACAGTCTCTGGATGGAAAGGAAGGTCTTCATGCAATGAAAGGAAGCAGAGATCTTGACAGTGGTAGCCGTTAGAAGTGACGCTGCGGCTGGAATATGAGGCGTACCTACGACGTGTCTCACCCCGGAGGGGCCACACTGCACCCAGACCAGGGGCGATAGTACTGCTCGTCACAGGGGGGGGGGGGGTGATAGTACTGCTCGTCACAGGGGGGGGGGGGGGGTGATAGTACTGCTCGTCACAGGGGGGGGGGGTGATAGTACTGCTCGTCACAGGGGGGGGGGGTGATAGTACTGCTCGCCACAGGGGGGGGGGGTGATAGTACTGCTCGCCACAGGGGGGGGGGGTGATAGTACTGCTCGCCACAGGGGGGGGGGTGATAGTACTGCTCGCCACAGGGGGGGGGGTGATAGTACTGCTCGCCACAGGGGGGGGGGTGATAGTACTGCTCGCCACAGGGGGGGGGTGATAGTACTGCTCGCCACGGGGGGGGGGGGGGGGGTGATAGTACTGCTCGCCACATGGGGCCGGGGGGGGGGGGGTGATAGTACTGCTCGCCACAGGGGGGGGGTGATAGTACTGCTCGCCACAGGGGGGGGGGGTGATAGTACTGCTCGCCACAGGGGGGGGGGGTGATAGTACTGCTCGTCACAGGGGGGGGGTGATAGTACTGCTCGTCACAGGGGGGGGGTGATAGTACTGCTCGCCACAGGGGGGGGGTGATAGTACTGCTCGCCACAGGGGGGGGGTGATAGTACTGCTCGCCACAGGGGGGGGGGTGATAGTACTGCTCGTCACATGGGGCCGGTGATAGTACTGCTCGCCACAGTGGGCCGGGGTGATAGTGCTGCTCGCCACATGGGGCCGGGGGGGGGGGGGTGATAGTACTGCTCGCCACAGGGGGCCGGGGGGGCGATAGTACTGCTCGCCACAGGGGGCCGGGGGGGCGATAGTACTGCTCGTCACAGGGGGCCGGCGATAGTACTGCTCGTCACAGGGGGCCGGCGATAGTACTGCTCGTCACAGGGGGCCGGCGATAGTACTGCTCGTCACAGGGGGCCGGCGATAGTACTGCTCGTCACAGGGGGCCGGCGATAGTACTGCTCGTCACAGGGGGCCGGCGATAGTACTGCTCGTCACAGGGGGCCGGCGATAGTACTGCTCGTCACAGGGGGCCGGCGATAGTACTGCTCGTCACAGGGGGCCGGCGATAGTACTGCTCGTCACAGGGGGCCGGCGATAGTACTGCTCGTCACAGGGGGCCGGCGATAGTACTGCTCGCCACATGGGGCCGGGGGGGGGGGGGTGATAGTACTGCTCGCCACAGGGGGCCGGGGGGGGCGATAGTACTGCTCGTCACAGGGGGCCGGTGATAGTACTGCTCGTCACAGGGGGCCGGTGATAGTACTGCTCGTCACAGGGGGCCGGTGATAGTACTGCTCGTCACAGGGGGCCGGTGATAGTACTGCTCGTCACAGGGGGCCGGTGATAGTACTGCTCGTCACAGGGGGCCGGTGATAGTACTGCTCGTCACAGGGGGCCGGTGATAGTACTGCTCGTCACAGGGGGCCGGTGATAGTACTGCTCGTCACAGGGGGCCGGTGATAGTACTGCTCGTCACAGGGGGCCGGTGATAGTACTGCTCGTCACAGGGGGCCGGTGATAGTACTGCTCGTCACAGGGGGCCGGTGATAGTACTGCTCGTCACAGGGGGCCGGTGATAGTACTGCTCGTCACAGGGGGCCGGTGATAGTACTGCTCGTCACAGGGGGCCGGTGATAGTACTGCTCGTCACAGGGGGCCGGTGATAGTACTGCTCGTCACAGGGGGCCGGTGATAGTACTGCTCGTCACAGGGGGCCGGTGATAGTACTGCTCGTCACAGGGGGCCGGTGATAGTACTGCTCGTCACAGGGGGCCGGTGATAGTACTGCTCGTCACAGGGGGCCGGTGATAGTACTGCTCGTCACAGGGGGCCGGTGATAGTACTGCTCGTCACAGGGGGCCGGTGATAGTACTGCTCGTCACAGGGGGCCGGTGATAGTACTGCTCGTCACAGGGGGCCGGTGATAGTACTGCTCGTCACAGGGGGCCGGTGATAGTACTGCTCGTCACAGGGGGCCGGTGATAGTACTGCTCGTCACAGGGGGCCGGTGATAGTACTGCTCGTCACAGGGGGCCGGTGATAGTACTGCTCGTCACAGGGGGCCGGTGATAGTACTGCTCGTCACAGGGGGCCGGTGATAGTACTGCTCGTCACAGGGGGCCGGTGATAGTACTGCTCGTCACAGGGGGCCGGTGATAGTACTGCTCGTCACAGGGGGCCGGTGATAGTACTGCTCGTCACAGGGGGCCGGTGATAGTACTGCTCGTCACAGGGGGCCGGTGATAGTACTGCTCGTCACAGGGGGCCGGTGATAGTACTGCTCGTCACAGGGGGCCGGTGATAGTACTGCTCGCCACAGGGGGGGGGGGGGGGTGATAGTACTGCTCGCCACAGGGGGGGGGGGGTGATAGTACTGCTCGCCACAGGGGGGGGGGGGTGATAGTACTGCTCGCCACAGGGGGGGGGGGTGATAGTACTGCTCGCCACAGGGGGGGGGTGATAGTACTGCTCGCCACAGGGGGGGGGGTGATAGTACTGCTCGCCACAGGGGGGGGGGTGATAGTACTGCTCGCCACAGGGGGGGGGGTGATAGTACTGCTCGCCACAGGGGGGGGGGTGATAGTACTGCTCGCCACAGGGGGGGGGTGATAGTACTGCTCGCCACGGGGGGGGGGGTGATAGTACTGCTCGCCACAGGGGGGGGGGGTGATAGTACTGCTCGCCACAAGGGGGGGGTGATAGTACTGCTCGCCACAGGGGGGGGGGGGTGATAGTACTGCTCGCCACAGGGGGGGGGGGGTGATAGTACTGCTCGCCACAGGGGGGGGGGGTGATAGTACTGCTCGCCACAGGGGGGGGGGGTGATAGTACTGCTCGCCACAGGGGGGGGGGGTGATAGTACTGCTCGCCACAGGGGGGGGGGGGTGATAGTACTGCTCGCCACAGGGGGGGGGGTGATAGTACTGCTCGCCACAGGGGGGGGGGGTGATAGTACTGCTCGCCACAGGGGGGGGGGGTGATAGTACTGCTCGTCACATGGGGCCGGTGATAGTACTGCTCGCCACAGGGGGGGGGGGGTGATAGTACTGCTCGCCACAGGGGGGGGGTGATAGTACTGCTCGCCACAGGGGGGGGGTGATAGTACTGCTCGCCACAGGGGGGGGGGGTGATAGTACTGCTCGCCACAGGGGGCCGGGGGGGCGATAGTACTGCTCGCCACAGGGGGCCGGGGGGGCGATAGTACTGCTCGTCACAGGGGGCCGGTGATAGTACTGCTCGTCACAGGGGGCCGGTGATAGTACTGCTCGTCACAGGGGGCCGGTGATAGTACTGCTCGTCACAGGGGGCCGGTGATAGTACTGCTCGCCACAGTGGGCCGGTGATAGTACTGCTCGCCACAGTGGGCCGGGGGGGGGTGATAGTACTGCTCGCCACAGGGGGCCGGGGGGGGGCGATAGTACTGCTCGTCACAGGGGGCCGGTGATAGTACTGCTCGTCACAGGGGGCCGGTGATAGTACTGCTCGTCACAGGGGGCCGGTGATAGTACAGCTCGTCACAGGGGGCCGGTGATAGTACTGCTCGTCACAGGGGGCCGGTGATAGTACTGCTCGTCACAGGGGGCCGGTGATAGTACTGCTCGTCACAGGGGGCCGGTGATAGTACTGCTCGTCACAGGGGGCCGGTGATAGTACTGCTCGTCACAGGGGGCCGGTGATAGTACTGCTCGTCACAGGGGGCCGGTGATAGTACTGCTCGTCACAGGGGGCCGGTGATAGTACTGCTCGTCACAGGGGGCCGGTGATAGTACTGCTCGCCACAGTGGGCCGGGGGGGGTGATAGTACTGCTCGCCACAGGGGGCCGGGGGGGGCGATAGTACTGCTCGCCACAGGGGGCCGGTGATAGTACTGCTCGTCACAGGGGGCCGGTGATAGTACTGCTCGTCACAGGGGGCCGGTGATAGTACTGCTCGTCACAGGGGGCCGGTGATAGTACTGCTCGTCACAGGGGGCCGGTGATAGTACTGCTCGTCACAGGGGGCCGGTGATAGTACTGCTCGTCACAGGGGGCCGGTGATAGTACTGCTCGTCACAGGGGGCCGGTGATAGTACTGCTCGTCACAGGGGGCCGGTGATAGTACTGCTCGTCACAGGGGGCCGGTGATAGTACTGCTCGTCACAGGGGGCCGGTGATAGTACTGCTCGTCACAGGGGGCCGGTGATAGTACTGCTCGTCACAGGGGGCCGGTGATAGTACTGCTCGTCACAGGGGGCCGGTGATAGTACTGCTCGTCACAGGGGGCCGGTGATAGTACTGCTCGTCACAGGGGGCCGGTGATAGTACTGCTCGCCACAGGGGGCCGGTGATAGTACTGCTCGCCACAGTGGGCCGGGGGGGGTGATAGTACTGCTCGCCACAGTGGGCCGGGGGGGGTGATAGTACTGCTCGCCACAGTGGGCCGGGGGGGGTGATAGTACTGCTCGCCACAGTGGGCCGGGGGGGGCGATAGTACTGCTCGCCACAGGGGGCCGGGGGGGGCGATAGTACTGCTCGTCACAGGGGGCCGGTGATAGTACTGCTCGTCACAGGGGGCCGGTGATAGTACTGCTCGTCACAGGGGGCCGGTGATAGTACTGCTCGTCACAGGGGGCCGGTGATAGTACTGCTCGTCACAGGGGGCCGGTGATAGTACTGCTCGTCACAGGGGGCCGGTGATAGTACTGCTCGTCACAGGGGGCCGGTGATAGTACTGCTCGTCACAGGGGGCCGGTGATAGTACTGCTCGTCACAGGGGGCCGGTGATAGTACTGCTCGAGGGGGTCGCCCCGTGCAGAAGACGCACACCCTAATAGGGTCACACCCATTCCAGGAGGCATTAAGGGATCAGTCACAAATTGACAAGGGGGTCACTCCACCCAGACCGCTGTAGGGGGGGGGGGGGGTCACACAAGCACTAAAGGGTATTTACCCCCAACACTGTGCAGGACCCCTCCCTTCCCAGGACCTTATAAGGACCACCACGTGTCTGCCCTGCAGGGTCACACGTCCCAGAAGTCATGGTCGGGGTCATATGAACTTGAGGGACTGCACAACCAAAAGAGCTCCGCGTTGGTTCACACTATCCAGGAGAGACGCAGTACCGCAGCCACCGTGGGGCTCCTGTCAGCTTCACACGCAGCGCTCCATGCCCCCGACCCTCTGTCAGCCTCTCGTTCCCTCCAGGGGTCCCATTCACCTTATATCGGTCGAAGCCGCTGAGCTGCTCGGCAGTGACGTATTCCCAGCACCGGGACATGGCGGAGATCAGCGGCACAACCGGCTCGTAACGACAGGAAGACGCGGCACTGACGGGAACACCAACTCGCCGACCGGTGACGTCACGTCCGTAGTAGAGGAGCCGGGGACAGGAGGGGCGTGGTCGGGGCGGGACCAACCGCATCGGCTGATTCTACAGCTGGGCGTGACGTCATGGACAACGCCTCTCTAGCCACGCCCCTTCATAGTCTGTCAGTCAGCATGGCACAGGTCATGTGACGTGGGAAGAATCCATTTATTCCAGCTGTGCGGGGGAACTACAGATCCCAGCGGTTTATGTTAGAACTGGAAATGCTGGGGTTTGTAGTTCTTCACAGGAGAGGAGGGGATAAGAAAACAGGGAAATGTAACCATTTTTAATTTTTCCCATTTTCTTTATGTTTCCGTGCATGGGGCGGTGTGAGGGCTTGTTTCTTGCGGGGTGAGATGTATTTTTTATTGGTATCATTTTGGGGCACATGAGACTTTTTGATACATTTTTATTCTATTTTTTTGTGGGAGACAAAGTGACCAAAAAACAGCGATTCTGGCGTCTTAAGTTATTATCTTTTGTACGGCGTTCACCGTGCGGCTTAAATAACGTCATATTGTAATAGTTTGGACTTTTACGGACACGGTGATATCAATTATGTATTTTGTGGGGGGGGGGTCATTTTTTTAAAAATATTTTTTTCATACATTTTTCTTTTTTTAACAACAGTTTTTCTTACTTTTTTTATTTGTCCCCCCCGGGGGACTTGAACCAGCAATCTCTTGCACAATGTACTTCAGTACTACAGTATATGTATTTACCGGCTGCCTCCGTCGGGGATTGATAGATACACAAAGATGGCCGACCTGGGGGCCTTCATTAGGACCCCAGGCAGGGGCGTAACTAGGACAGACTGGGCCCCATAGCAAACTTTTGACCGGGGCCCCCCCTCCCCTGGGTGTCACACAACCCCCCCCCTGTAGATAACGCCATACAGCCCCCTGTAGATAACGCCATACAGCCCCCCTGTAGGGAACGCCATACAGCGTCCCCAACCCCCCAAAAATATCCGACCTACAGTGTGTCCTAATAAAAGACATGTATCCCCTCTCCACAGGACATCCACAGGATAAGGGATACATGAGTGATCGCTGGCAGTGATAGGGAGAACGGGGGACTGAAAGTCCCCTGAAGTTCTCCATGACAAACCTCTGACTTCCGGCGTCTGCGCAGCTCAATAAAAATGAAAGGAGCGCTGGTCACGCATGCGCACAAGAACGACCGGCGCTCCATTCATTTCTACGGAGAAGCCGACACAGACCCCGGAAGTCCGAGGTTAGTCATGGAGAACTTCAGGGGACTTTCGGTCCCCCGTTCTCCCTATCAATGCCAGCGATCACACATGTATCCCCTGTCCTGTGGACATCCTGTGGAGAGGGGATACATGTCCTGTGGAGAGGGGGGGGGAGGGGATACATGTCCTGTGGAGAGGGGATACATGTCCTGTGGAGAGGGGATACATGTCCTGTGGAGAGGGGATACATGTCCTGTGGAGAGGGGATACATGTCCTGTGGAGAGGGGATACATGTCCTGTGGAGAGGGGATACATGTCCTGTGGAGAGGGGATACATGTCCTGTGGAGAGGGGATACATGTCCTGTGGAGAGGGGATACATGTCCTGTGGAGATCCTGTGGAGAGGGGATACATGTCCTGTGGAGATCCTGTGGAGAGGGGGGGGATACATGTCCTGTGGAGAGGGGATACATGTCCTGTGGAGATCCTGTGGAGAGGGGATACATGTCCTGTGGAGAGGGGGATACGTGTCCTGTGGAGAGGGGATACGTGTCCTGTGGAGAGGGGATACGTGTCCTGTGGAGAGGGGATACATGTCCTGTGGAGAGGGGATACATGTCCTGTGGAGAGGGGATACATGTCCTGTGGAGAGAGGATACGTGTCCTGTGGAGATCCTGTGGAGAGGGGATACATGTCCTGTGGAGAGGGGGATACGTGTCCTGTGGAGAGGGGATACGTGTCCTGTGGAGAGGGGATACATGTCCTGTGGAGAGGGGATACATGTCCTGTGGAGATCCTGTGGAGAGGGGATACATGTCCTGTGGAGAGGGGATACATGTCCTGTGGAGAGAGGATACATGTCCTGTGGAGATCCTGTGGAGAGGGGATACATGTCCTGTGGAGAGGGGGATACGTGTCCTGTGGAGAGGGGATACGTGTCCTGTGGAGAGGGGATACGTGTCCTGTGGAGAGGGGATACGTGTCCTGTGGAGAGGGGATACGTGTCCTGTGGAGAGGGGGATACATGTCCTGTGGAGAGGGGATACATGTCCTGTGGAGAGGGGATACGTGTCCTGTGGAGAGGGGATACGTGTCCTGTGGAGAGGGGATACGTGTCCTGTGGAGAGGGGATACGTGTCCTGTGGAGAGGGGATACGTGTCCTGTGGAGAGGTGATACGTGTCCTGTGGAGAGGGGATACGTGTCCTGTGGAGAGGGGGGGGGATACATGTCCTGTGGAGAGGGGGATACATGTCCTGTGGAGAGGGGGGGATACATGTCCTGTGGAGAGGGGATACATGTCCTGTGGAGAGGGGATACATGTCCTGTGGAGAGGGGATAGTGTCCTGTGGAGATCCTGTGGATAGGGGATACATGTCCTGTGGAGGGAGGATACATGTCCTGTGGAGAGGGGATACATGTCCTGTGGAGAGGGGATACGTGTCCTGTGGAGAGGGGATACATGTCCTGTGGAGAGGGGATACATGTCCTGTGGAGAGGGGATACATGTCCTGTGGAGAGAGGATACGTGTCCTGTGGAGATCCTGTGGAGAGGGGATACATGTCCTGTGGAGAGGGGGATACGTGTCCTGTGGAGAGGGGATACGTGTCCTGTGGAGAGGGGATACGTGTCCTGTGGAGAGGGGATACATGTCCTGTGGAGATCCTGTGGAGAGGGGATACATGTCCTGTGGAGAGGGGATACATGTCCTGTGGAGAGAGGATACATGTCCTGTGGAGATCCTGTGGAGAGGGGATACATGTCCTGTGGAGAGGGGGATACGTGTCCTGTGGAGAGGGGATACGTGTCCTGTGGAGAGGGGATACGTGTCCTGTGGAGAGGGGATACGTGTCCTGTGGAGAGGGGATACGTGTCCTGTGGAGAGGGGATACGTGTCCTGTGGAGAGGGGATACGTGTCCTGTGGAGAGGGGATACGTGTCCTGTGGAGAGGGGGGGGGGATACATGTCCTATGGAGAGGGGGATACATGTCCTGTGGAGAGGGGGGGATACATGTCCTGTGGAGAGGGGATACATGTCCTGTGGAGAGGTGATACATGTCCTGTGGAGAGGGGATAGTGTCCTGTGGAGATCCTGTGGATAGGGGATACATGTCCTGTGGAGGGAGGATACATGTCCTGTGGAGAGGGGATACATGTCCTGTGGAGAGGGGATACGTGTCCTGTGGAGAGGGGATACATGTCCTGTGGAGAGGGGATACATGTCCTGTGGAGAGGGGGGATACATGTCCTGTGGAGAGGGGATACATGTCCTGTGGAGAGGGGATAGTGTCCTGTGGAGATCCTGTGGATAGGGGATACATGTCCTGTGGAGATCCTGTGGAGAGGGGATACATGTCCTGTGGAGAGGGGATACGTGTCCTGTGGAGAGGGGATACGTGTCCTGTGGAGAGGGGAAACATGTCCTGTGGAGAGGGGATACATGTCCTGTGGAGAGGGGATACATGTCCTGTGGAGAGGGGATACATGTCCTGTGGAGATCCTGTGGAGAGGGGGATACATGTCCTGTGGAGAGGGGATACATGTCCTGTGGAGATCCTGTGGAGAGGGGATACATGTCCTGTGGAGAGGGGAAACATGTCCTGTGGAGAGGGGATACATGTCCTGTGGAGAGGGGATACATGTCCTGTGGAGATCCTGTGGAGAGGGGGATACATGTCCTGTGGAGAGGGGATACATGTCCTGTGGAGATCCTGTGGAGAGGGGGATACATGTCCTGTGGAGAGGGGATACATGTCCTGTGGAGATCCTGTGGAGAGGGGATACATGACCTGTGGAGAGGGGGATACATGTCCTGTGGAGATCCTGTGGAGAGGGGATACATGTCTTTTGTTTAATGGCAGAGCAGGGAGATACCTCCCTGCTCTGCCGTAGTGTTCAGTGGCGTCGCGCTGTAGTAGCCATAGCGGCTGCTAGCGGAGCCTGCGGCCATGGTGGGGGCCCGTGTCGGCGGGCGACACGGGCCCCCTCATGCCGCGGGCCCCGTAGCAGCCGCTACTGCTGCTATAGCGGTAGTTACGCCACTGACCTCAGGTTGCCATGACAACCATTGGTGCCCCGCGATTGCTGACGGAGAGGGCTGCCCCCTCTTTCTAATGACTTAAATGCCGCAGTTGCTATTGGCCGCGGCATCTAAATGGTTAAACGGCTGAGATCAGAGTTATCAGTCATTGCAGCGAAGTGTTAAATGTAACGTAGAGCCGACACCCTCTGAGTATGGAGCCCCCGATAGCCCGCCAGCCCCCGCTCCATGCTTCCCCTTCCCGGCTGTGACTTACCTGTCCGTCACCAGGTGAGGTACGACCAATAATAATAAGACTGTCCGGGGGGGGGGGGGGGGGCGCATATTTTTGGCTTTACCCTTCTACAGTGTTTTTACGTGAAAGTGAATACAAATGTTTTCCTTTTATAACGAAAACCGCTCACACTGCACGAAACGTTAACTTGCCTGTCATGTGTGGCCGATCTGAGACGGGGCCGCCAACGCAGATGTGAAAGGAGCCTAACTCATTCTTGTGTATTGTGCGCCCCCTAGTGACAGCAAAGTGTAATAAAGTTAGATATGAGATAGATATGAGATAGATAGATAGATATGAGATAGATAGATAGATAGATAGATAGATAGATAGATAGATAGATAGATAGATAGATAGATAGATAGATAGATAGATAGATAGATATGAGATAGATAGATAGATAGATAGATAGATAGATAGATAGATAGATAGATAGATAGATAGATATAAGATAGATAGATAGATAGATAGATAGATAGATAGATATGAGATAGATAGATAGATAGATAGATAGATAGATAGATATAAGATAGATAGATAGATAGATAGATAGATAGATAGATAGATAGATAGATATAAGATAGATAGATAGATAGATAGATAGATAGATAGATAGATAGATAGATAGATAGATAGATATGAGAGATAGATAGATAGATAGATAGATAGATAGATAGATAGATAGATAGATAGATAGATAGATATGAGATAGATAGATAGATAGATAGATAGATAGATAGATAGATAGATAGATAGATAGATAGATAGATAGATATGAGATAGATAGATAGATAGATAGATAGATAGATAGATAGATAGATAGATAGATAGATAGGAGATAGATAGATAGATAGATAGATAGATAGATAGATAGATAGATAGATAGATAGATAGATAGATATGAGATAGATAGATAGATAGATATGAGATAGATAGATAGATAGATAGATAGATAGATAGATATGAGATAGATAGATAGATAGATAGATAGATAGATAGATAGATAGATAGATAGATAGATAGTGTAACATCCATGGCTGCGGACCATCAGGATTACTCACCCCTCGACGGCCGCAGCCATGGATCTGTGAGCGCTGGCCCGCATCTTCACCCCAGGAGACACCAGTGTTCACTTCCACTCCACTCTGCTGTGTCCCGTAGGGTGCTAGCGAACGCTCGTGCCAGGTCTTAAAGGGCCAGTGCGCGCACATGCAAAACATCAGCAATTAGCCCATGATCACCCTGAACTACAAGAAGGGCCCTGCCCCTTTGCTCATTGCCTGAGCGTTGTTAGTATACCATACCTCCCAACTTTTGAATTCGGAAAAGAGGGTCATTTTAAGCCACGCCCCTAACCACGCCCAATATCCCGCATCAACACATCAAATCACGACCAGATCCTTCTGCAAATAACACGCGCGCATTCTCACTGCGGATCTCTGGACTGTCTGGATATCACAGATATTATGGATCCGGTTATATCGTCTTTATGTTACTTTTTATTTCTTGGGTATAACATTTCCTCATCACGGCGGCGGCTGCTGCAGGACAAACCAAAAGGCTGAGAACAATGAAAGTCAAGAGGGAGACCCTGTGGTGGATGAGTTTTCAATTGACAGGTAGCAGAGTTACATGATGGGGATTTTTTTTTTCCAGTTGTGTAACTCTGCTACCGGTCAATGGAATAATCATCCACCAGAGCCCCCCTGTAGATTGCTCCACACACAGCCCCCCTGTAGATAGCGCCAGACACAGCCCCCCTGTACATATTTCCACACACAGCCCCCCTGTAGATAGCTCCAGATACAGCCCCCCTGTAGATAGCGCCACACAGCCCTCCTGTAGATAGCTCCAAATACAGCCCCCTATAGATAGTGCCACACAGAGCCCCCCTATAGATAGCGCCAGATACAGCCCCCCTGTACATAGCTCCAGACACAGCCCCCTGTAAATAGCTTCACACACAGCCTCCCTGTACAAAGCGCCAGATACAGCCCCCCTGTACATAGCGCCAGATACAGCCCCCCTGTAGATAGCGCCAGACACAGCCCCCCTGTAGATAGCGCCACACACAGCCCCCTGTAGATAGCTCCAGATACAGCCACCTGTAGATAGCTCCAGATACAGCCCCCTGTAGATAGCGCCACACACAGCCCCCCTATAGATAGTGCCACACACAGCCCCCCTATAGATAGCGCCAGATACAGCCCCCCTGTACATAGCTCCAGACACAGCCCCCTGTAAATAGCTCCACACACAGCCCCCTGTAGATAGCTCCAGACACAGCCCCCTGTAGATAGCTCCAGATACAGCCCCCCTGTACATAGCGCCACACACAGCCCCCCTGTAAATAGCTCCACACACAGCCCCCCTGTAGATTGCTCCACATACAGCCCCCCTGTAGATAGCTCCAGATACAGCCCCCTGTACATAGCGCCAGATACAGCCCCCCTGTACATAGCTCCACACACATCCCCCTGTAGATAGCTCCACATACACACCCCTGTAGATAATTCCACACACCCCCCCTGTAGATAGCTGCACACACAGATACAGCCGCCCTGTACATAGCACTACACACAGCCCCCCTGTAGATAGCTCCAGACACATCCCCCTGTAGATAGCTCCACACACAGCCCCCTGTAGATAGCTCCACACACAGCCCCCTGTAGATTGCTCCACATACAGCCCCCCTGTAGATAGCTCCAGACACATCCCCCTGTAGATAGCTCCACATACAGCCCCCCTGTAGATAGCTCCAGACACATCCCCCTGTAGATAGCTCCACACACAGCCCCCCTGTAGATAGCTCCAGACACATCCCCCTGTAGATAGCTCCACACACAGCCCCCTGTAGATAGCTCCACACACAGCCCCCCTGTAGATTGCTCCACATACAGCCCCCTGTAGATAGCTCCAGACACATCCCCCTGTAGATAGCTCCACACACAGCCCCCTGTAGATAGCTCCACACACAGCCCCCCTGTAGATTGCTCCACATACAGCCCCCCTGTAGATAGCTCCAGACACATCCCCCTGTAGATAGCTCCACACACAGCCCCCCTGTAGATAGCTCCAGACACATCCCCCTGTAGATAGCTCCACACACAGCCCCCTGTAGATAGCTCCACACACACAGCCCCTGTAGATAACTCCAGATACAGCCGCCCTGTACATAGCACCACACACAGCCCCCCTGTAGATAGCTCCAGACACAGCCCCCCTGTAGATAGCTCCACACACAGCCCCCCTGTAGATAGCGCCACACACAGCCCCCCTGTAGATAGCTCCACACACAGCCCCCCCTGTAGATAGCTCCACACACAGCCCCCCTGTAGATAGCTCCACACACAGCCCCCCTGTAGATAACCCCCTGTAGATAGCTCCACAGATTGCTCCACAGATAGCCCCCTGTAGATAGCGCCACACACAGACCCCCTGTAGATAGCTCCACACACAGCCCCCCTGTAAATATCTCCACACACAGCCCCCCTGTACATAGCTCCACACACAGCCCCCCTGTGGATAGCTCCACACACAGCCCCCCTGTGGATAGCGCCACACACAGACCCCCTGTAGATAGCTCCACACACAGCCCCCTGTAGATCGCTCCAAACACAGCCACCCTGTAGATAGTTGCACACATAGCCCCCTTTTGTACACAGCGCCACTCAACCCCCTCCCCCTTGTACATAGCGCCACTCAACCCCCTCCCCCTTGTACATAGTGCCACACAACCCCCCTCCCCCCTTGTACATAGTGCCACACAACCGACCTCCCCCCTTGTACATAGTGCCACACAACCCCTTATACTTTTTGCCACAATGCCGCCAGAGCGGAAAGTGGTAGAGGTAGCCGGCCCTACTGCTGTCACTCTCCGCTCTGCTTTGACGTCACTCACGGTCAGAAGAAGGCAGGAGTCTTGCAGCAGCGGTCTCACTGGTGTCAATACCGGCCCGGGAGCGGATCGGTCCAGTCACCTGACCTGTCACCTGCCCGGTGAGGTCAGATGACAGGTCAGGTGACTGGACTGGTCCACTCCCGGGCTGGCATCGGTCCCAGTCAGAACACCGCCGCAAGACTCCTGCCTTCTTTTGACGCTGATCGCTGCTGCAGTCGTATGGCATGTAGGGCGCCTGTCAGCAGCGATCAGCTGTTTTGATACAGCTGCAGTGCCCAGCGGGACATTTTGCAGACCGCCCGGAACGGCGGGACCCCGGTGAGAAACCGGGACTATCCGATCAGATCCAGGATGGTTGGGAGGTATGGTATACCCATGTTAGTCCTTGTAAATGGTCCCTTAGTGTTTACCCTGTATCCCGTTCTGTGTTATTGTTCCTGAGCCTGTTAGTGATTGGAGTCGTGTCCTGTGGCACCTGCTGTTATCCGCCACGTCTGGCGTAACCTGCTGCACCCACCTCCATCCGTTCTAAAGCCTCGGCCACTGTCTGGACTATTCAGATACCTTCGTGCAGGACTTTGTATTGATTGGGTGCTCTGTTGTTTGGCCAGCTGCCTCCCCACTGCGGCGGTGCGGCCTAGTGGGTCCACATACCCACAGACCTTGACAGTACGCTCAGGTCATGGACCCCGCTGGTCAACCCGAGACCTTGACGACGACACAAGCCATGCCGGCAGAGATGCAAGACCTCCAGCCACGGCAAGACCAACTCCTTCTGTCGGTGAACGCCATTGTACATCGGCTGGTTGCACAAGCCACAGTTGTCACCGCACCTATTCCTGCAGTACCCCTCCTGCTACACCTCCTGTCTGTACCAGTGCCGATCCCTTATGCTTCCTGCCGCTACCTCCTCGCTATGATGGAGGTCCTGCAGGGGATTTCTGAATCAGTGCCAGATTCACTTCAAACTACATGCCAGGGCCTTCTCCCTCTGATGATGCAAGGATCACCTTCATAATCTCTCTCCTCACTGGCAAAGCCCCGGCATGGGCAAATCCCCTTTGGGAACATCAGGGACCAGAGACTCGAGACTTGCAGAGTTTTTACGGACTTTCCGTTCTATATTTGAAGAACTGGGGAGAGTTTCTTCTGCTGCTGCATCCCTGCTGACCCTAAACCAGGGAGACAACTCTGTGGGCAAGTATGCCATTCTGTTCCGTAACATGGCTGCTGAACTAACCTGGAATAAACAAGGCTTTGGTGGCCACATTCTGGCAGGGACTGTCTTCTGGGATTAAAGACGAGCTGGCCGCTCGCGATCTGCCACCTATCCTGGATGACCTCATCCTACTAGCCACCCGGGTTGACATCAGGATCCGGGAGCGTTCCCGAGAGGTTCTCCGGGGGAGAGGATTTCCTAGGCTGGCTTCTACTTTCCAGCTATCCCTACTGTCCTCTTCAGTCTTCCCACCATAAGAGCCTATGCAGGTGGACCAAACCAAATTATCTACCCAGGAGACACAACGCAGACGCACTTCAGGACTTTGTCTGTATTGTGGTCTCGGAGGCCATGTTGTGCGTTTGTGTCCCCAGAAGCCAGAGACACCCCTGTGCCTAGGATTGGTTGGAGAGACAACTCTAGGAGCAATGGCACTAAATAAAAAATGCTCTTCTAAGCTGACAATTCCTGTGACAATAGTGTCTGGCGAGAAGACACACCGGGTTGCTGCCTATCTGGACTCCAGATCCGCGGCAAACTTCATCCAGCAAAATCTAGTGGACCATATCCAGTTGCCCACTGTTCCTCTGGAGACGTCTGTGGTTGTTGCCTCGGTGAATGGTCTTCCTGTGCCCGATCCAATTGTGTCGGAGACCAAGCCAATGAAGCTCCAAGTTGGAGTCCTTCATACTGAACTGATTACCTTCCTAGTCTTGCCTAAAGCCATCAATCAGGTTCTACTGGGCCTGCCTTGGCTCCGGCTGCATGCTCCTGTCCTGGATGGGAGTTCCGGAGAGGTTCTCCAATGTGGTCCCAAATGCCGCCACCGCTGCCTGTAACCGTTCCATCCCATCCAGCCTTCTCTGCCTCAGTCATTGGCAGGATTGCCAAATCATTTTTCTCGATTTGCAGACGTTTTTAGCAAAAAGGAGGCTGAGTTGCTTCCTCCACACCGATCTTACTACTGTCCAATTGAACTGGTCCCAAATGCTTCTCTTTTCCATGGACAGGTATATCCTCACTCCTTGTTAGAGTCTCAATCCCTGTCGTCCTATATCAAGGAGAATTTGGAGAGGAGTTTCATACGAAAGTCTTCCTCCCCGGCCGGGGTTCTTCTTCGTTAAAAAGAAAGAAGGATCTCTTTGACCCTGCATTGACTACCGTGGTCTCAACCAGATCACGGTCAAGAACAAATACCCATTGCCACTAATATTCAAACTGTTTGACCGTATACGAGGAGCCAGGATTTTTTCGAAACCAGACTTGCGTGGGGCTTACAATTTGATCTCAATCCGTCAAGGTGACGAGTGGAAGACGGCATTCAACACTCGAGACGGCCACTACGAATACATGGTGATGCCCTTCGGACTGTTTTACGCTCCTGCGGTCTTCCAGGAATTCGTTAATGACATCTTCCAAGATCCCCTCTATGTCTGTGTTGTAGTTTATCTCGATGATATTTAGATTTTCTCCCCATATCTGACGACTCATTGGACGCATGTCCGTCAAGTTCTACTTTGATTAAGGGAGAATAATCTATATGCCAAGCTGGAGAAGTGCGTCTTTGAAAAAATTCTCTGCCCTTCCTGGGCTACATCATCTCGGATCAAGGTCTCAAGATGAATCCTGAGAAGGTAAAGTCCATCCTGGAATGGCTTTACCCTTACCAAGAAGGGTGTGAACGCCAAGGTGTGGACTCCAGAAGCAGAAAATCTGCATTTAATAGCCTCAAGAAAGCCTTCACTTCAGCCTCGATCCTCCATCATCCTCACGTATCCCGGCAGTTCTCATTGAAGGTGGACGCTTCTTTTGTTCCAGAGGAGCTTCAAAGGATTGGTAGTAGTATGTGGCTATTACTCAAGACTTTTTTCCTCTGCAGAGCGCAACTACTCTATTGGGTATCGGGAGTTACTGGCCATCAAATTGGCTCTGGAGGAGTGGAGACATATGCTAGAGGGCGCAGTTCACCCCATACTGATATACACCGACAACATGAACCTCACCTGTCTCCAGTCGGCTCAATGACTGAACCCCTGTCAAGCCAGGTGGTCGCTGTTCTTCACCCGTTTCCAATTTGTGCTCCAATACCGTGCTACACTACTGACAAATCTCTTTATCCAGCACATCTTCTGTTTACATGGCTTGCCCCTTCACATCGTGTCTGATCGGGGGGTTCAGTTCACCTTGAAATTCTGGAGAGCCCTCCATAAACTCCTAGATGTGAAGTTGGATTTTTCCTCAGCCTACCATCCCTAGTCCAATGGGCAAGTCGAGAGGATTAACCAGATCATGGAGAATTATCTCCGCCACTTCATCTCTTCACAGCACGATAACTGGGTACAACTTCTTCCATGGGCCGAGTTCTCATACAACAACCGCACGATTGAGTCCACCACTTCCACTCCATTCTACATTGTGTACAGTCAACATACTAGAGTCCCTCTTCCTGTGTCGGCTACATCTGAGGTACCCGCTGCATTTGGGGACCTTTTGCAAATCTGGCAACAGACCCGGTCCTCTATTTTGCTGGCTGTCGATCGTATGAAGCGTGAAATGGATATAAAGAGAAGAGAGCCGCCTCAGTATCTTCCGGGTACCAAAGTCTGGCTATCCTCACGGAACATTAATTTAAAGGTGCCTTCATACAAGTTTGTTCCCATTTTCCTCTGACCCTTTGAGATATTGCAACAGATAAACTCTGTCTCCTATATGCTTCAGCTGCCTCCTAACCTCAGAATCCCCAACTCCTTTCATGTGTCCTCCGGAAACCAGTGGTCCTGAACCGCTGCAGCACGTCTTCCAGTCCCGCAGTTGCTCCCAGTGGTTCTTCTGATGTGTTTGAGGTAAAGGAGATCCTGGACTGCAAAAGGGTAGGAGGAAGGACTTTCTTTTTTGGTGGACTGGAGAGGGTTTGGTCCTGAGGAGAGGTCCTGGGAGCCAGAAGAGCACCTCAATTCCTCTCTCGCTCTGGTCCCAAAAAGAGGGGGGATACTGTAACATCCATGGCCGCGGACTGTCGGGATTACTCACCCCTCGACGGCCGCAGCCATGGTCTGGTGAGCGCTTGCCACATCTCCTCCCCAGGAGACGCCAGCGCTTAGTTCAACTCCACTCTGCTGTGTCCTGTAGGGTGCGCAAGCACGCTCGCGCCCGCCCTTGAAGGGCCAGTGCGCGCACATACAAAACATCAGCAATTAGCCCATGATCACCCTGGACTATAAAAAGGGCCCTGCCCCTTTTATTCATTGCCTGAGCGTTGTTAGTATTCCCATGTTGGTCCTTGCAAATGGTCCCTTAGTGTTTACCCGTGCCCTGCTACCTGTATCCCATGCCATGTTCTTGAGCCTGTTAATGGCTGCTATGGGGGCATTATACTGTATGGGGGCATTATACTGTGTGGGGCAGCTAAAGAGGGATTTATACTGTGTGGGGGCAGCTATGAGGGACATTATACTGTGTTGGGCAGCTATGAGTGAAATTATACCATATGGGGTCTGCTATGGGGGCATTATACTGTCTGGGTGGCTTATATGGTGGCAGCTATGGTTACATTACACTGTAGGGAGACAGCTATGGGGACATTACACTGTAGGGAGACAGCTATGGGGACATTACACTGTAGGGAGACAACTATGGGGGCTTTATACTGTGTGGGGGCAGCTAAAGGGAGCATTATACTGTATGGGGCTGCTATGGGGCATTATACTGTATGGGGGCATTATACTGTGTGGGGCAGCTAAGGAGGGCATTATACTGTGTGGGGGCAGCTATGAGGGGCATTATACTGTATGGGGCTGCTATGGAGGGCATTATACTGTATGGGGGCATGTATGTGGCAGCTATGGAGGCATTATACTGTATGGGGCTGCTATGGGGGCTTTATACTTTATGGGGGGCATTATACTGTGTGGGGGCAGCTATGAGGGGCATTATACTGTATGGGGGAATTTATGAGGGGCATTATACTATATGTGGTCTGCTATGGGGGACATTATACTGTATGGGGGCAGCTATATGTGATATACTGTATGGGTGTATTATACTGTATGTGGCAGCTATGGAGGCATTATACTTTATGGGGGGCATTATACTGTGTGGGGGCAGCTATGAGGGGCATTTTACTGGGGGCAGTGGCGGATTAAGTAGACGATGGGCCCTGGGCTGTTACCCAAACTTTGGCCCCCCTTCCGCACCGCCGCCCTGCCGTGCCGTAACTATTTTTAACACTACCTTTTTGCACAAGCATTAACAAATGGGTGTTACGATTCCCCTTGTCACAGGGCTGTGTCCCTACATACTGACAGTATCACACTGTGCAGGGACACATCTTCCTGACAAGGGGAATTGTCTATCAGTCCTGGACTGCACAAAGACTTTTTGTGAAACACAAGGATTTCCTATAATAAACAGGTCAGGAGAGGAGACAGATTCTCTATAAATCTAGTGACTCACAGGTGACGACGTCTCAGATTCTAGTAGTTTTTTTCCTCTTTTCTTATCCATCCGGTCCAGCGCTCATGACGACTTCTCCCGGCCATGACTCATTTCTGAAGAATTTGCCATTCACATGTCTTCGACTGCTCACTTTTCCAACATTTCGACTCCTATAAACGAAAATACAATTATCATGGTGCCACATACTGTGTCCCTAAATATAATCGCACCAAAGACTGCGCGCCTGAACATAATAATACCACACACACTGTAAAACACCACATACACACAGCCCCATGTACATAGTGCCACACACAGCCCCCTGTACATAGTGCCACACACAGCCCCTGTAGATATTACACCCCCCCCCCTATGGATCGCGCCACACACAGCCCCCTGTAGATATCACACATCTCCCCGTAGAGAGCGTTACACACATCCACCTGTAGAGAGCGTTACACACAGCCCCCTATACATAGCGCCATACAACCCTCCCCCTCTTGTAAATAGCGCCACAGAGCCCCCCGGTAAAGAGCGCCACACACATACCGCTGTGGATAGCGGCACACACCCCCCTTGTATATAGTGTCACACAGCGGTCCTCTTTTGTATATAGGGCCTCACAGCGCTCCCCCTTGCATATAGGGCCACTTAGCGCTCCCCCTTGTATATAGGGCCACATAGCGCTCTCCCCTTGTATATAGGGCCACTTAGCGCTCCCCCTTGTATATAGGGCCACATAGCGCTCCCCCCTTGTATATAGTGCACACAGCGCTCCCCCTTTATATATAGTGCCACACAGCGCTCCCCTCCCCCTTGTATATAGTTTAACAGAGAACCCCCCTTATATATAGTGTAACAGAGAACTCCCCCCTTGTATATAGTGTTACAGAGCACTCCCCCCTTTGTATATAGTGTCTCCGCTCTGGTGGCAATGTGGCACCTACAGGGGGACTGTGTGTGGAGCTATTTACAGGGGGGCTGTATCTGGCGCTAGCTACTAGGGGGGGGCTGTATCTGGCGCTATCTACAGGGGGCTGTATCTGGAGCTATCTACAGGGGGCTGTGTGTGGCGCTATGTACAGGGGGCTGTGTGTGGAGCTATCTACAGGGGGCTGTGTGTGGCGCTATCTACAGGGGGGCTGTGTGTGGAGCTATCTACAGGGGGCTGTGTGTGGATCTATCTACAGGGGGGCTGTGTGTGGAGCTATCTACAGGGGGGCTGTGTGTGGAGCTATCTACAGGGGGGCTGTGTGTGGAGCTATCTACAGGGGGGGCTGTGTGTGGCTCTATCTACAGGGGGGGCTGTGTGTGGAGCTATCTACAGGGGGGCTGTGTGTGGAGCTATCTACAGGGGGACTGTGTGTGGAGATATTTACTGGGGGGGCTGTGTGTGGAGCTATGTACAGGGGGGCTGTGTCTGGAGCTATCTACAGGGGGCTGTGTGTGGCGCTATCTACAGGGGGGCTGTGTGTGGCGCTATCTACAGGGGGGCTGTGTGTGGAGCTATCTACAGGGGGGCTGTGTGTGGAGCTATCTACAGGGGGGCTGTATCTGGCGCTATATACAGGGGAGCAGTGTCTGGCACTATCTACAGGGGGGCTGTGTCTGGCGCTATCTACAGGGGGCTGTTTCTGACACTATCTACAGGGGGGCTGTATCTGGCGCTATCTACAGGGGGGCTGTGTCTGGCGCTATCTACAGGGGGGCTGTGTGTGGAGCTATCTACAGGGGGCTGTGTGTGGATCTATCTACAGGGGGGCTGTGTGTGGATCTATCTACAGGGGGGCTGTGTGTGGAGCTATCTACAGGGGGGCTGTGTGTGGAGCTATCTACAGGGGGGCTGTGTGTGGAGCTATCTACAGGGGGGGCTGTGTGTGGCTCTATCTACAGGGGGGGCTGTGTGTGGAGCTATCTACAGGGGGGCTGTGTGTGGAGCTATCTACAGGGGGGCTGTGTGTGGAGATATTTACTGGGGGGGCTGTGTGTGGAGCTATCTACAGGGGGGCTGGGTGTGGAGCTATGTACAGGGGGGCTGTGTCTGGAGCTATCTACAGGGGGCTGTGTGTGGCGCTATCTACAGGGGGGCTGTGTGTGGCGCTATCTACAGGGGGGCTGTGTGTGGAGCTATCTACAGGGGGGCTGTATCTGGCGCTATATACAGGGGAGCAGTGTCTGGCACTATCTACAGGGGGGCTGTGTCTGGCGCTATCTACAGGGGGCTGTTTCTGACACTATCTACAGGGGGGCTGTATCTGGCGCTATCTACAGGGGGGCTGTGTCTGGCGCTATCTACAGGGGGGCTGTTTCTGACACTATCTACAGGGGGGCTGTGTCTGGCGCTATCTACAAGGGGGCTGTGTCTGACGCTATCTACAGGGGTAATGAGTGTGGTAGATCAGAAAAAAGGACCACCGGCGCTGCTATAAATGATGTCAAAGTAGAAGAGAATTTAATTGACTGGACAGGGCTACGCGTTTCAACGCCGGACTGGCGTCTTCATCAGGCCAATCATGTACAGGGGGGCTGTGTCTGGCGCTATCTACAGGGGGGCTGTGTGTGGAGCTATCTACAGGGGGCTGTGTGTGGAGCTATGCACAGGGGGGCTGTGTCTGGCGCTATGTACAGGGGGGCTGTATCTGGCGCTATCTACAGGGGGTCTGTATCTGGCGCTATGTACAGGGGGGCTGTGTCTGGAGCGATCTACAGGGGGCTGTGTCTGGAGCGATCTACAGGGGGGCTGTGTCTGGAGCGATCTACAGGGGGGCTGTGTGTGGAGCTATCTACAGGGGGCTGTGTGTGGAGCTATCTACAGGGGGGCTCTGGTGGATGAGTTTTCCATTGACCGGTAGCAGAGTTACACAACTGGAAAAAAAAAATCCCCATCATGTAACTCTGCTACCTGTCAATTGAAAAATCATCCACCACAGGGTCTCCCTCTTGACTTTCATTGTTCTCAGCCTTTTGTCCTGCTGCTGCCACCGTGATGAGGAAATGTTATACCCAAGATAGGAAAAGTAACACAAAGACGATATAACCGGATCCATAATATCTGTGATATCCAGACAGTCTAGAGATCCGCAGTGACAATCTGCGCGTGTTATTTGCAGAAGGATCTCGCCGTGATTTGATATGTTGATGCGGGATATTGGCCGTGGTTAGGGGCGGCGCTTAAAATGTCCCTCTTTTCCGAATTCAAAAGATGGGAGGTATAATGAAGCCAATTGGATAATAAAAACGGAGGCTTTAGTACCTCTGGGTTTGAATGATAGGAACGACCTATCTGCTTTTTAAAAAAAGTAAAACCTCTAATTAGGTATGTTTTCTCCTTTATACTCAATATATAAACCTGCTGTTTGTAAGGGTGGTCAACACCCTCATGGACTTACCTGTCCGGAGTCGGGAGCAGAGCGGGGCGTCATCATGGCGTTGGCGGCTGTCAGACGCATGCGGCGGGACGGAGGTGACGCGCGACCGGAAGTGGTCGGGAGGGCGCCAGGAGAGAGTAGGAAGAGGGTGGAGAGGGAAGCGGAGAGAAGCAGCGGCCGAGAGAAGCGGCAGCCGAGAGAAGCGGCGGTCGAGAGAAGCGTCGGTCGAGAGAAGCGGCGGTCGAGAAAAGCGGCGACAGAGACCAGTGCAGGACGAGGCTGTGTCGAGAAGAGGCCGCAGGGAGTACTCAGCCCTCAACTCGCAACCACCAGCCGTACAGAGCCGTGCCGAGGTCCTGCCGTGCCAGGTGTCCAGCCGTGCAGGTGTCCAGCCGTGCAGGTGTTCAGCTGTGCCAGAGGTCCAGCCGTGCCAGGTGTCCTGCCGTGCCAGGTGTCCAGCCGTGCCAGAGTTCCAGCCGTGCAGGTGTTCAGCTGTGCCAGAGGTCCAGCCGTGCAGAGCCGTGCACAGGTCCAGCCGTGCCAGGTGTCCTGCCGTGCCAGGTGTCCAGCCATGCCAGAGTTTCAGCCGTGCAGGTGTCCAGCTGTGACAGAGGTCCAGCTAGGCAGAGCCGTGCAGAGTTCCAGCCGTGCAGGTGTCCAGCTGTGACAGAGGTCCAGCCAGGCAGAGCCGTGCAGAGTTCCAGCCGTGCAGGTGTCCAGCTGTGACAGAGGTCCAGCCGTACAGAGGCGTGCAGAGGTCCAGCCGGGCTGAGCCGTGCAGAGGTCCCGCCGTGCAGGTGTCCAGGCGGGCAGAGGTCTAGCCGTGCGGTGTCCAGCGGTCCAGCCACGCAGAGGTCCAGCCGTGCAGAGGTGCAGCAGTCAGATGTTGGAATCAGCCCCAAGGACGAGGGAGACGACGCTGAGGAGCACAGGTACTGGATTTGTTTTCCCCTGGCGAGGACAAGGAAGCCCAATTCCTGTAGTCGTGCACCAGAGACTTGCCCACACGGAAAAGACGAAACAGACATTGAGCTGCACACTTTCACGTCCCAACCTCCGCCCATGGCTATCGCATGCCCGGGCACCGGCACCCATTTATGAAGACCTGTGTGATCTAAAGTCAATGGTTCCACCCCGAGAAAGAGATCCAATTCTGATTTCCTACAGTGAAATAAAAGTTAACCCAACATCGGTGTCGTATCTACTGTTCACTACTACAGCACCCACTTACATGTTCATAATAGGCATGATTTTTTAAATAAATATTTGTATTTATATATATATTGGCGTGAGAAGCGGAAGTGATTGATGAGACAAGGTGCGGGGATTTAAGTGTGTGCGCACTGAAGCCCAGGAAGCCTTGATACAGCGTCTGGAGGACGTGAAACGGTCGTAGGCTCCATTGTCTTCATATCCCGGGTCGCCTGCCTCAATGTAGAATAAAAAGAAACCCTTTTTTTGCAGGTGGTGAGGGCCGTGCTGTCTATTCTTCTACATGTTGATATTTGCTAAAGACTTTCTTTCATACGCACTGAGCACCGCTATAGTAGGGCTGTCGAACCACAAGTCCCAGTAAGCACAGGAACCTGTGACGCCGCAAGTTAAAAGGTAGTGCGAACCATTATATCTCTACTGTGCCTTTATAATCTCTACTGAGCACATACACAGTGGAGTCACATTATTATGACCACCTCCTACTTCCAACGTCGGCAGCACGTAGCCCATGAAGTGATGTGTGGTGCGCTGGCTTGGTGGGTATATAAGGGGTGCGGTCGGCGGTCTGATCACAAATCACTCGTTGAGGCGATTTATCAGAGATGGGCTGATTCTTGGCTTTCGGGCCCGGGGTGTCGGTATTTCTCACACCGCGCAGTTTGTGAACTGTCAGCGTGCTGCTGTGGTGACAGTGTATCGTGAGTGGACAAATGGCGCTATTGGGAATAACCGATGTGGAAACAGCGGAGCACCACGTGCTATTGATGTGAGAGGTGAACGTCAGCTATTAAGGTGCGCGAGGGCTGAACGACACGCTACAGTGGAGCAGCTCACCGTGAATATCAACCAGGAGGCGACCAGACGTGTGTCTAATACAACAGCGAACCCGACTGCGTGTGGGGGTCCGAAGCCAACGGACGGTCACTGCTCCTATGTAACAAAGGGGCAGCGGGAAAAAGGATTCACTTTGCGCGGCAGTATCGGAATTGGACCACTGATGATTGGTAAAGGGTCGTCTTCTGCGATGAGTCACGTTTTCTGCTTCATGGAAGGGATGGAGGTTGGCGCGTCAGGCGAGAAACATCAGAGAACAGACACCCGGCAGCCATTGCTGGAGGAACACGAGCCGGTGGCGGCAGCGTTAAGGTCTGGGGGATATTTTCATGGCATCTCTGGGGTCACTCATCCATGTGGACGGCTCTGATCTGATTTGGGTATGAATCCATCGTTGCAGATCACGTCCCCCTCCCCCCCCCATACATGCTGATTGTCTTCCCGGGGGCAGATGGAATCTTCCAGCAAAACAATGCGACATGTCACGCCCTAGAAATGTCCGACAGGAGGAGCCCGACCAAGACCTCCAAGTACATCCCTGGCCCCTAATTCTCCAGACCTGAACCCAATTGACCATCTGTGAGACCTCGATCGTTTTGTTTGCTCTATGGATCCCCCCCACTTTTGTCTGGGTCCCCCCTCCCCTGCATGCCGAACATTGCCCCCCCTTGTAGATAGTGCCATACAGCCCCCCTGTTTATTGTGCCACACATCCCCATGTAGACAATGCTATACAGCCCCCCTGTAGTGTCACTCCCCACATGTAGAGAGTTCCAGCATTCCCCCTGTAGATAGTGCCCCCTCCCCCATGTAGGTAGTGCCCCCACCTCCCTCTTGTAGATAGTGCAACACAGCCCCCCCATGTAGATAGTGCCATAGAGCCCCCTATGTACAGTGCCCCCAAACACATAAAACAAAAAAAGTGATACTCTCCTAGGCCCCGTTCCCACGACGAATGGATCTGCTGCACATCCTCGATGCCGACGGGATCCTTGTGACTTGATCCAGTGACGTCATCACGCGGGCCTGCACAGGGATCCTGTCCCTGCGCCTGATGGGCTGCCGGCCGAATGTGGCCTGTAGCCTAGTAAATGGCAGAGCAGGGAGACACCTCACGTTGCGGGCCCCGCAGCAGCCGCTATGGCTGTTATGGCACTAATTACGCCACTGATGTATACTGTGCCTATCTAATCTATACTCTGCATTTACAGTCACTGTGGAAATATTAGGCCTCACATTGCAGTATAGTAGTAACGCATATTTAAATGATTGAATAATTCAGTGTTTGCAGATATCTTAGCGCCCCCTGAGTGCAGCTACATCCTTGCGTCTGCGGTTTATAGTGTTCTGCAGGATCGGTCGGCCTCTTATCAGGTATCGGGCGGACGCAGTAGATGCAGATTGTGTTTCTTGAGACTAATCAGGTTCCAGTTACATTACACTCCACTATTTGTTCTACAGCCACCATCTCCTGATAACAGCGAGGCAGGACAACAGCCTTGAGACGGCATTACTACATTACAGCAGGACGGGCTCTGGGAGGAATCCTCATCTTATTACCAGCCCTGATGGTTCATGCAGCTCCTGACAACGCCCTGACAAGCAAGTGTCCTGGATTCAGTGCCACAGTCCCGGTTGGTCTCGGAGGTGTGCGCTGAATTAATTCCTGAACTGTTGTGCAGCAACTACATGGCCAAAAGTATGTGGACCTCTCCTAATTATTAAAGTGTCCGTCCAGTTAGACTCTCCTGCCTAAATTTGTGCATGATACTCTCTGTGCGCCGTACCGCCCAGCGTGTAAGAATTTCTCTGCATGCCCAATGTTAGTTCAGGTGGGAGAGTAAAACTGGACTGACACTTTAAGTTTAGGTGTTTCACCTAGACACATTGCAAAAAGGTGCATAAAAACAAGCACACAGCCATGGGACGTACTAAAGAGCTCCGGAACTTTACACCTTTGCTACTAGTCAGTTTGTGAAATTTCTGACCTGCTAGATCTACCCGGTCACCTGTAAGTGTTATTATCTGTTAGATCTGCCCTGGTCACCTGTAAGTGTTATTATTATCTACTGGATCTACTCTGGTCTCCTGTAAGTGTTATTATTATCTGCTAGATCTGCCCCGGTCACCTGCAAGTGTTATTATTATCTGCTAGATCTGCCCTGGTCACCTGTAAGTGTTATTATTATTTGCTAGATCTGCCCTGGTCACTTGTAAGTGTTGTTATTATATGCTAGATCTGCCCTGGTCACCTGTAAGTGTTATTATTATCTGCAAGATCTGCCCTGGTCACCTGTAAGTGTTATTATTATCTGCTAGATCTGCCCTGGTCACCTGTAAGTGTTATTATTATCCCCTCGATCTGCCACGGTCACCTGTAAGTGTTATTATCATCTGCTAGATCTGCTCTGGTCACCTGTAAGTGTTATTATTATCTGCTAGATCTGCCCCGGTCACTAGTAAATTGTATTGTTATTATCTGCTAGATCTGCCCTGGTCACCTGTAAGTGTTATTATTATCTGCTAGATCTACCCGGTCACCTGTAAGTGTTATTATTATCTGCTAGATCTTCCCCAATCACTTGTAAGTGCTAATATTATTGGCTAGATCTGCCCCGGTCGCTAGTAAATCGTATTGTTATTATCTGCTAGATCTGCCCTGGTCACCTGTAAGTGCTATTATTATCTGCTAGATCTGCCCTGGTCACCTGTAAGTGTTATTATTATTTGCTAGATCTGCCCTGGTCACTTGTAAGTGTTGTTATTATATGCTAGATCTGCCCTGGTCACCTGTAAGTGTTATTATTATCTGCAAGATCTGCCCTGGTCACCTGTAAGTGTTATTATTATCTGCTAGATCTGCCCTGGTCACCTGTAAGTGTTATTATTATCCCCTCGATCTGCCACGGTCACCTGTAAGTGTTATTATCATCTGCTAGATCTGCTCTGGTCACCTGTAAGTGTTATTATTATCTGCTAGATCTGCCCCGGTCACTAGTAAATTGTATTGTTATTATCTGCTAGATCTGCCCTGGTCACCTGTAAGTGTTATTATTATCTGCTAGATCTACCCGGTCACCTGTAAGTGTTATTATTATCTGCTAGATCTTCCCCAATCACTTGTAAGTGCTAATATTATTGGCTAGATCTGCCCCGGTCGCTAGTAAATCGTATTGTTATTATCTGCTAGATCTGCCCTGGTCACCTGTAAGTGCTATTATTATCTGCTAGATCTGCCCTGCCACCTGTAGGTGTTATTATTATCAGCTAGATCTGCCCTGGTCACCCATAAGTGATATTGTTGTAAAATGGAAACGTCTAGGAGTAATAACAGCTCAGCCACGAATCGGTAGACCACGTAACAAACAGAGCAGGGCCACTGAGTCATGAAGCCTGTGACGCATATAATAATCACCTATACTTTGTTATATCACTCGCTACAGAGATCCACGCTTCCTCTGGAAGTGACATCAGCACAAGAACTGTGCAAACAAAAGAAAAGGGTGGGATCCTCCAGCTCACCACTTGCTGCGTCTTGTTCAGACCGCGCTCGGATCTTCGTATGGCTAGCGACAATGATTGCAGGAGAAAAGAGAAAACTTTGATCCAGTGCTGGTGGTATGTAAAAGGAATCGGAGTTCCAATTTTAATGGTATACAAATTTAAAATTATCAAAGTCCAAAAAAGGGGTGAATCACATTGATCGTCTGCCTACGCGTTTCAGACACCTCCTGTGTCCTTAATCATCGCATGAGTGAATGTCAATGTCGACTCCCAAGGTTTATATCCGGTATATCTGATTAAGCCAAATGTCAGAGCACCTGTGATTCCTGGAAGTGAGGAACCCGTAATGCAGCAATATATTATGCAGCAACTATTTATTTAATATGAGTGCTGTAATGTCAGGATAGGGAGACAGTCAGGTGTGCCCTAATCTACCCGCCACTCAGTCCCTGCCTACTTCCACAGCCCGTCCTAGGCAACGGTTTACAACTGGGCGACGGTCCCTACGCTCAATATGTGCACGACAGACAACCAAGACAAGGGAACACAAAAAGCAAAGGGATGTGGGGCAGTTGCCCACGGAGACACCGTGAGCAACCGAGTAGTGGACGAGCCGAGTCAAACCAGGAGTGTATGTGGTAACAAATGCAGAGCAGGAGAATAGTCAGACAAGCCAGGGTCAATATGAAGCAGAGGTCAATGGTAACAGCAGGAACAGCAGAGCCAGGAAACAAGAGAATCACAGGCAAAGGACAAGCAGCAAATGAAGGTATAAGTAGACCAAGGGCGGGAGCTAGAACCGTTTGGCCAGGCTGCGATAGGCTCTCCCACTCCTCAGTCTACCAGCTTGAGTGGTAGCAGATCGAATCACTCTAGCAGACGTAGGAACAGATGCAGGCTGATTAACCACGGGCGTCGACACAGAAGCTGTGTCAGGCAAATCCTTCACAGTACCCCCCCTTTTATGAGGGGCCACCGGACCCTTCCTAGGTGGACCTGGCTTGTTGGGGAACAGAAGATGGAACTTCCTGAGCAATAACCCGGCGTGAACATCCCGGGCGGGTACCCAAGTCCTCTCCTCAGGCCCGTATCCTCTACAATGGACCAGGTACTGGAGGGAGCTTTGGACCATCCTGCTGTCCACAATCTTGGCCACCTCGAATTCTAACCCTTCAGGGGTAAGAACAGGGACTGAAGGTTTCCTCGAGGTAGCTAAGGACAGGGAGCAGCGTTTCAGGAGGGAGGCATGGAACACGTTGTGTATTTTAAAAGACGGGGGTAACTCCAGCCGGAAGGAGACAGGGTTAAGGACCTCAATGACCTTGTACGGCTCTATATACCGGGGAGCAAACTTTTTGGACGCAACTTTAAGGCGCAAATTTTTTGAAGACAGCCACACCAGATCCCCGACCACAAACAAGGGGTTAGCAGAACGTCTTCTATCTGCCTGAGTCTTTTGTATGCTCTGGGACGCCTCTAGGTTCTTCTGAACCTGGGCCCAGACTGTGCACAGTTCTCGATGAACGACATCTACCTCGGGATTGTTGGAACCACCAGGTGAAATGGAGGAGAGCCGTGGATTAAATCCAAAATTACAGACAAAGGGGGAGACCCCTGACGAGTTACTGACCCGGTTATTGAGGGAAAGTTCGGCGAGGGGAATGAAGGAGACCCAATCATCTTGGCA
The DNA here is from genome assembly GCF_050947455.1 of Rhinoderma darwinii. Lineage (NCBI taxonomy): Eukaryota > Metazoa > Chordata > Amphibia > Anura > Rhinodermatidae > Rhinoderma > Rhinoderma darwinii. Next base: position 268,141 of record NW_027461763.1, on the reverse strand, counting down.
GTCAGAAATAAAACACCTTAAATATTGTTCTAGAGACTGATTAGTCCTCACGGTTTGGCCATTAGTTTCAGGATGGAAGGCCGAGGAGAAAGACAGATCAATTGTAAAGGATCTGCCAGGCACAGCTTCGGGGTTAATGCCCATAGATAATCAGTCTGCACCTGCTTCTATGTCTGTGAGACTTACTCCATCTTCCACCACTCAGGGTGGCAGGCTTAGGAGTGGGAGAACCTATCACAGCCTGGCCAGATGGAGCTAGCTCCCGCCCTCTGTCTATTTATACCTGCCTTTCCTGTTCCTCCTTTGCTTGTGATTCTTTTCGTTTGGTTTCCTGGCCCTGCTGCAGCTTCTTGTATTATTGTCCTTGCTTCATATTGACCCCGGCTTGCTGACTACTCTGCTGCTCTGCGTTTGGTACCTCGTACACTCCTGGTTTGACTCGGCTTGTTTACTTCTCTTGTTGCTCACGGTGTTGCCGTGGGCAACTGCCCCTTTCTCCCCCTAGCTCTGTGTACCCTTGTCTGTTTGTCTGTCGTGCACTTATTGAGCGTAGGGACCGTCGCCCAGTTGTACCCCGTCGCCTAGGGCGGGTCGTTGCAAGTAGGCAGGGACTGAGTGGCGGGTAGATTAGGGCTCACTTGTCTGTCTCCCCACCCCCCGTCATTACATCAATCTCCAACTTCTTACAGAAAGCCCTCCAAAACAATGAAACAAACTGTACCCCTCTGTCTGAAACAATATTGACAGGAACCCCATGGAGTCGCAGGATGTGTTTGACAAATAAGGTAGCTAACGTCTTGCCATTGGGTAGTTTCTTGAGGGGCGGAAAGTGGCACATCTTACTGAAGCGGTCTACTACAACCCACACCACCGTCTTGCCTTGGGATGGAGGCAGATCGGTGATAAAATCCATGGAGATATGGGGCCAAGGTCTCTGGGGAATGGGCAAAGAACGTAGTAAGCCCGCTGGTCGGGACCTGGGAGTCTTGGACCTAGCACAAACTTCACAAGCGGCGACGTAGGCCTTAACATCTTTAGGCAACCCAGGCCACCAATAGGTTCTAGAAATGAGGTGCTTGGTACCCAGGTTGCCTGGATGGCCAGATAGTGCAGAGTCATGATTTTCCCTAAGTACCCTTAGCCGGAATTGCAGGGGAACAAACAGCTTGTTCTCAGGAAGGTTCTCGGGAGCTGAACCTTGATCAGCTGCAATTTCGGAGACTAAGTCAGAATCAATAGACAATATGATTATACCTGGGGGCAAAACACAAGCAGGATCCTCCACCGGAGGAGGGCTGGCCATGAAGCTACGCGACAGCGCATCAGCTTTAATATTTTTAGACCCAGCCCTATAGGTGACCACAAAGTTGAATCTAGAAAAAAACAACGCCCATCGAGCTTGTCTCGGGTTTAGCCTCCGGGCAGATTCTAGGAAAACCAGATTCTTGTGGCCGGTAAGCACCGTTACCTGGTGCCTAGCCCCCTCCAAGAAGTGGCGCCACTCTTCAAGTGCCCATTTAATGGCTAAGAGTTCGCGGTTGCCCATGTCATAGTTACTTTCAGTGGGCGAGAACGTCCTGGAGAAGTAGGCACAGGGTTGGAGATGGGTGAGAGACCTAGTACCCTGGGACAAGACAGCACCCACTCCCACCTCGGAGGCGTCAACCTCCACGATGAATGGCTCCATCTGGTTAGGCTGAATAAGCACTGGGGCAGAGATAAAGCACCTCTTAAGGACCTCAAAAGCCTGGACCGCCTCCGGAGGCCAGTGGAGGAGATCGGCACCATTGCGAGTAAGGTCCGTAAGAGGCTTAGCGATGACCGAGAAGTTAGCAATAAATCTCCTATAATAATTAGCAAACCCCAGGAAGCACTGTAAAGCCTTCAGGGAGGCAGGTCGGACCTTGGCAGGGTCCATGCGGAATTCGTCAGGAGTGAGGATTTGACCCAAAAATGGTATCTCCTGCACCCCAAACATACATTTTTTGGTTTTAGCAATGAGTTTGTTTTCCCGAAGGGCCTGGAGCACCTTCCTGACATGCTCAATGTGGGAGGACCAGTCCTTGGAAAACACAAGTATATCATCAATGTACACTACAAGAAATACCCCCAGATAGTCTCTTAAAATCTCATTTATGAAATTCTGGAAGACCGCGGGAGCATTACACAACCCAAAAGACATGACGAGGTATTCGAAATGACCTTCGGGCGTGTTAAACGCAGTCTTCCACTCATCCCCTTCTCTGATTCGGATAATTTTGTAAGCCCCCCCGAAGATCAAACTTAGAGAACCATTGGGCCCCCTGAACCTGATTGAAGAGATCAGGAATCAGAGGAAGGGGATATTGGTTCCTAACAGTGACCTTATTCAAGTTTCGGTAATCGATGCACGGCTTAAAACCACCACCCTTCTTCTCTACGAAGAAGAAGCCAGCACCTACCGGAGAAGTAGAGGGACAAATGTAACCCTTGGCCAGGCTTTCCTGGATATATTCTCTCATGGCTTCACATTCGGGAAAAAGGGGGGTACTGTGAAGGATTTGCCTGACACAGCTTCTGTGTTGACGCCCGTGGTTAATCAGCCTGCATCTGTTCCTAGGTCTGCTAGAGTAACTCGATCTGCTACCACTCAGGCTGGTAGGCTGAGAAGTGGGAGAGCCTATCGCAGCCCAGCCAGACGGTTCTAGCTCCCGCCCTTGGCCTACTTATACCTTCATTTGCTGCTTGTCCTTGGCCTGTGATTATGTAATGTCAGGATAGTTAGACAGTCAGGTGAGCCCTAATCTACCCGCCACTCAGTCCCTGCCTACTTGCACAGCCTGTCCTAGGCTTCGGCGTACAACTTGGCGACGGTCCCTACGCTCAATATGTGCACGACAGACAAACAAAACAAGAGAACACAAAAAGCAAAGGGATGTGGGGCAGTTGCCCACGGAGACACCGTGAGCAACAGAGTAGTGGACGAGCCGAGTCAAACCAGGAGTGTAAGTCGTAACAAATACAGAGCAGGAGAATAGTCAATCAAGCCAGGGTCAATATGAAGCAGAGGTCAATGGTAACAGCAGGAACAGCAGAGCCAGGAAACAAGAGAATCACAGGCAAAGGACAAGCAGCAAATTAAGGTATAAGTAGACCAAGGGCGGGAGCTAGAACTGTCTAGCCAGGCTGCGATAGGCTCTCCCACTCCTCAGCCTACCAGCCTGAGTGATAGCAGATCGAGTCACTCTAGCAGACCTAGGAACAGATGCAGGCTGATTAACCACGGGCGTCGACACAGAAGCTGTGTCAGGCAAATCCTTCACAAGTGCATCGATGGATATTTTATCATGTTGGCAACTGTACCCTCATTTAAAGAGGCGCTGTACTGCCATACTTTGATGCATATACAATATAACAATTGCTGGCATTTGTAGATCTATAGAATTTAAAACCGGATGTAAACGAATCGGGAGACAAATAACAGACTGTGCAACATGAGATAAAGAAATGAGAAAGAAACGGTTTAAAATAATTATAAAATATTTTGAGAAACACTGGGATATTATCTCTATTTCTCAAACAGACAATTTAAAAACAAAATGCTGTTCATTCCCCACTTCTCTTCATTGACAGCTCCCATCTCTACCCTCACCAAATAGGGCATGAATGCCAAGGTGTGGACTCTGGAAGCAGAAGCCGCGTTCAAAACCTTAAAAAAGGCCTTCACATCAGCCTCTATTCTTCATCACCCTGATGTGTCCCTACAGTTTTCTTTAGAGGTGGACGCTTCCTCTGTTGGTGCTGGTGCACTTTTGTTCCAGAGAGGTTCGAAAGGCAAGACTGCGGTATATGGCTACTACTCCAAGCTTTTTTCTCCCGCAGAGCGCAACTACACGATTGGGGTTCGGGAGTTACTGGCCATAAAGCTGGCCCTGCAGGAGTGGAGACACCTACTAGAAGGCGCAGCTCATCCTATCCTGGTCTTCACGGACCACAAGAACCTGACCTATGTTCAGACGGCTCAACGGCTGAATCCTCGTCAAGTCAGGTGGTTGCTGTTCTTTGCTCGGTTCCAGTATGAGCTCCACTACCGACCTGCCGACAAGAATGTGAGGGCCGATGCCTTGTCTAGGTCGGTTGAGACAGAGAACACTGTGGACTCCCCACAAAATATTATTGACCCTTCCTGCATCTTCTGAGGACAACCCTCTACAAGTTAGAGACATTCCTCCGGGAAGGACTTTTGTACATCTGGCAGACAGAGGAAGAATCCTTCGCTGGGGTCACAGTTCCAAGCTGGCAGGTCACGCGGGTGCCCGTAAGACCCGAGACCTAATTGGCTGTCCATTCTGGTGGCCCACGCTGCCCAAAGACGTCATGGACTTCGTCTCTTCCAGTACGGTATGCGCAGCAAATAAAGTTGCCCACTACAGACCAGCTGGTCTGCTCCAACCACTGCCTGTGCCTGATGCCCCTTGGCGACATATTGCAGTGGACTTTGTCACACATCTGCCTCTCTCTGCTGGATGCAGTGTGAATGATTTTCCAAAATGGCTAATTTTTTTCCCCTGACTGGCTTGTCTTATGCTGCTCGACTGGCTGATCTCTTCGTTCAACACATCTTCCGTCTGCACGGCTCGCCTCTGCATATTGTCTTGGATCGAGGGGTCCAGTTCACCCCAAAGTTCTGGAGAGCACTCTGCGGTCTCCTCGGTGTAAAGAAGGACTTCTCCTCGGCCTATCATCCTCAGTCCAATGGTCAAGTCGAGAGGGTTAACCAAATTATGGAGAACTATCTGCGGCACTTTGTCTCCAGGCGGCATGATGACTGGGTGCAGCTGCTTCCGTGGGCTGAGTTCTCCTATAATAATGATACTAGTGAGTCCACCACCTCCAGTCCGTTCTTCATTGTCTACGGCCAACATCCTCGAATACCTCTTCCTGTCTCTACTATGTCCCAGGTGCCTGCAGCTGACTCTACTTCGGGGACTTTCTGCAGATATGGCAACAGACCCGATCTTCTATTCTGCTGACGGTGGACCGCATGAAGAGAAAGGCACACACTAGAAGACGAGAGCCTCCCCAGTTTACTTCCAGGTACGAAGGTCTGGCTGTCTTCCAGGAATATCCGGCTGAGGGTGCCGTCTTGCCAATTTGCCCCCAGGTTCTTCGGACCCTTCGAGAATCTGCTGCAAATTAATCCTGTGTCTTACAAGCTTCGGCTGCCTCCTACCCTCAAGATCCCTAACTCCTTCCATGTCTCGCTGCTGAAGCCCGTGGTCCTGAACCGCTACTCCAGGACTCCTAGTTCCGCAGTGGCTCCTGGCGGCTCGTCAGTGACTTTCGAAGTGAGGGAGATCCTGGCCACCAAGAAAGTGGGAGGAAGGACGTTTTATTTGATGGATTGGAGGGGATTTGGTCCAGAGGAGAGGTCTTGGGAATCAGAGGAGAACATCGATGCCCCTGTCCTCATGAAGAAGTTTCTCTCCCGCTCTGACCCCAAGAAGAGGGGGCGTAAGAGGGGGGAAACTGTAACGTCTATGGTCGCGGACCGTCGTTTTGACTTACCATCTGACGGCCGCGGCAATGGACGTGTGAGTTCTCGGCGGCATCTCCCTCCTGGGAGACGCCGGCACTCGCTTTCTGGCTCCAAGACTGTCTCCCGCAGGGAGCGCGCACGGCCTTAAATGGACAGTGCGCGTCCAGTTGCAGAGAATCTGCAATTAGCCCAGTATGCTGCTGGACTATAAAAAGGGCTCTGCCCTCTTGATCATTGCCTGAGCATTGTTGTGTTACCTATAGTTTGTCTTGCAAATGGTCTCCTAGTGTTTTCCAGTTCCCATTGTTACCGTTCCTGCTGCCTGTACCCTGTATCCCGTGCTACCGCGCCTCTGTGCCGTCTAGAGTTGAAGTCAAGTTGTGTCTTCCGCTGCATTTACTGTCTTACACCCGCCGGGTGTTTGTCTACTGCTGGAGCCTCATCTTAAGCCTGAATCCCCGCTACTGTCTACATTACCTCAGGTGCCCTTTCTGGACTATAGACATTGTGTCACGTAGGGTTCATGGACCCACTGGGTCGTACCGCCTTGGCCTTGGTGGGACAGGTGTGGAATACAGCACAGCACGACTACAGCACTGCATGTTACCTGACCAAAACAGTACGGGACATAGGATATAGGATACAGGAACAGGGAACACTGAAAACTGGAAAACACTAGGAGACCATTTGCTTAGACAAACTAGGATATGACAAACAACGCTCAGGCATGGAAGCAAGGGGCTAGGACCTTCTTATAGTCCAGGGCACTCATGGGTTGATTTCACATTAAAGTCTGGTGCGTGCGCTTTAAGAGCGGGCATGATCTGCGCGCGCACCCTACGGGACCCGGCCGAGGTGAGTGGAAGTGAGCGCTGGCGTCTCCTGAGGAGGAGACTGGGGCCAGCGCTTGCAGACCCATGGCTGCAGCCGTCAGGAGGTGAGTGAACCTGACGGCCCGCGGACATGGACATGACAGTATCCCCCCTCTTACGCCCCTTCTTCTTGAGGCCAGAGCGAGAGATAAACTTCTTCAGAAGGGTAGGAGCATTGAGGTTCTCCTCTGGCTCCCAGGACAGGACCAAACCCTCTACAATCCACCAAATAAAAAGTCTTTCCTCCCATTTTCTTGGTGTCCAAGATCTCCTTAACCTCGAAGGTGTCTGAAGGGCCGCTGGAGGCAACCGCAGGGCTAGGGGTCTTGGTAAAGCGGTTCAGAACCACCGGTTTCAGGAGAGAGACATGGAAGGAGGTGGGGATCCTGAGGGTAGGAGGCAGCCGAAGCTTGTAGGTGACAGGGTTGATCTGCTGCAGGATCTCGAAGGGTCCGAGGAACCTGGGAGCAAATTTGTACGATAGCACCCTCAGTCGAATATTCCTGGAGGACAGCCAGACCTTTGTGCCAGGAAGAAACTGAGGAGGTTCTCTTCTCCTTGTGTCTGCCTTCCATTTCATGCGGTCGACTGCCAGCAGGATGGAGGATCGAGTCTGCTGCCAGATCTGCAGAAAGTCCATAAAAGCCGTGTCAGCAGCTGGTACCTCAGACGTATCAGGCACCAGTAGAGGAATTCGTGGGTGTTGGCCATAGACAATAAAGAACGGTGTATTCCTTGTGGACTCGCTGGGCCGTACCACCTTGGCAGTATGGCAGCTGGCCAACAGGGCGCAGGTTACAGTCTATAGTTCGTATATGGTACCTTTGGTAGCTTGGACAGTAGTAAGACAGGCTCGACTGGGATTAGGCAGCAGGTAGTGATTAGGCGTGGAGTAGTAGGACAGGCGTGGAATACAGCACAACACAACTACAGCACAGCACGGCACCTGACCAGGACAGCACGGGACACAGGATACAGGAACAGGGAACACTGGAAACTGGAAAACACTAGGAGACCATTTACTTAGACAAACTAGGATATGACAAACAATGCTCAGGCATGGAAGCAAGGGGCTGGGCCCTTCTTATAGTCCAGGGCACTCATGGGCTGATTTCACATTAAAGTCCGGGGCGCGCTGCCCCTTTAATAGCGGGCACTAGCGTGCGCGCACACCCTACGGGACCCGGCCAAGGTGAGTGGAAGTGAGCGCTGGCGTTTCCTGAGGAGGAGACTTGGGCCAGCGCTCGCAGACCCATGGCTGCAGCCGTCAGGAGGTGAGTGAACCTGACGGCCCGCGGCCATGGACATGACACATTGTATTGTACCTGGTTGGCCAGCTGCTATTCCTCTACGCAGTACGGCCCAAGTGGGTTCACACTCTGCGCCGTGACACCGGGCACTTGAGATTCGTGGCAAATTTATTCGGACTGATTTATTTTAACAGCTGATGCGATAGAATCGGCCCGAAACGAGCTTTGGGAAATTAATCTCTAGTATTTATCATGAATATTAATAGTGGTCTACTGTGGTTTATATGTTAATACGTGTTGTCCCTCGTGACCTGAAAAATATGGGTATCATATTCGATGTACACTAAGAGTCCCATTCTGTCCCTGTTTATATAAATATCATGTGATCCTCCATCATGGCATCCCCGGGAGATAGCTTTCTGCCAAACGTACGTTGGGGCCCGGTGGGGGGCTGTGGTTGGTATCTCTCCTATGTTATCATGTTGCTGAATTATCCCTATTCTAATATGTACCTATGTTAAAGGGGTTTTCCACGATTGGACAACTGATGTCCTATCCACCGGATCGGTGTGGGTCGTGTGGGTATATGATCGTGTGGGTCCAGCACGTGGACCCCGCACCGATCAGCTGCTCTGGCTGCCTCCGGTTGGAGATGGCTCCGACCACTGCATAGAGGCCGTTCTGCAGAACTGCAGCTCTGCTCCTTTTCATTTGAAAAGTGCTGCAGCTCGGCCACTATTCCATGACCGGAGCCATGTACTTCCAGCATGGACGTCCGGTGCAGGGTCCAGGTGACTGGAGTAGCAGCAGTACTGCCCTGATGGTGGCCCTGTCTACCACCATGTCTAAAGCTGAGCCCAGAACTACATCTGAAAAGTTTAGGCATCCGGAATATCGCTGATTCCCTTCTTCCCTATCATGCTTGAGGTCTGTAGTCGGAAGAAAGCCCTAGTTTTTTTTTAGGTTTATATATGTCCATACCTGGTTATATTTATTATTTCCCTCTCATAGAGAAGGTGACATAGGGTAATGAGCCACTTTACAACGCTCACCAGAAAAGTGGACCCTTATGCCACAATTGGTTTGATGCCGGCTGAACTGAGGTGCGGAGTCTAAGGAATCTCTCACCCTAAATGCCCAACAAGGGTGTATGGTCTTTCCAGGTTGCGGTCCCCAGACTAGTCACCGCTTGGTGACCGGTGCGCTGTAGGAGCGTCTGGAGTAGGTACAGGAGCAGAGTCAGAACAAAGACAGGGGTCGATACCGGGAGAGTGGACAATGATGAAGCAAGAAGACGGAGACATAACCAGAAGAAGAGCCCGGGGTCGATACCAAAGAAGTCGAATTACAAAACCAGAAGGAGCGAATGGTAAAATTCAGAGACTAAACTAAGGTCAGGATCAGGGTCAAGGCGTAGTACTAACAAGCTAGTTATAAAGAATATACCTCAATACTGTAACGTCTATGGCCACGGACCGTCGATTGGTCGTTAACCCCGACGGCCGTGGCCATGGACAGCTTACCTGCCTGCAGCGTCGTCCCCCAGTCAGGCGCCGGCACTCTCTTCTGGATTCCGAGTGTCTCCGGCGGGTGCGCGCGCCCGCGCGTGCACGGCCTTAAAGGGCCAGTGCGCGCGTTTTTGCAAAAAACTGCAATCTGGCCCAGGATGCCCTGGGCTATAAAAAGGGCTCTGCCCTCTTGCCCTTTGCCAGAGCGTTGTTAGTTTTCCCATTGTTCGTCTTGCTTATGGTCTCCCAGTGTCTTCCAGCCTCCCAGTGTACCTTGCTCCTGTATCCCGTATCCTGTTTCTGTGCTACATAGTGCTATAGCCGTGCTGTGCTACCTACCGTGCTGTGCTACAGTCTACGCTGCCCTACTACGCCTCACCAAACGACTTCCCACCGCCTGGTTCTGGATGTGTCCGCCTCGCCACTGCCTACGATTGCCTCAGGTACTCTCGCTGAACCATTGAACTGTGTACTTTCCGGTTTGGCCAGCTGCCATCCCCGCTACGCGGTACGGCCCAGTGGGTCCACACCCCGCATCGTGACAAATACAAAGTCAGTGGTTTCAGGCAGAATTTAACTTTAAATCTGCCACGAGCCGGTTGTGATGGAGACGCGATGTGGTGGGCAAGTAGGAAAGTGGCATGGAATCGGAATGAGGTGAGTATCAGTATCAACGTGCAGAATGTAGTGACCACAGGCCGGACATGAAAACACGTAGATGATAAACTTCTCACATAGTCTCTCGCTTTTCCTTTGGATAGTGTAAGGGATGGTCCAGTTTGGGATACCACCGAGTGCCTCCTTGTCCTCTGCTATGGTCGGTTATTTTACCTTAAGCTGATTTGTAATTAGAAATCAGCAAAAGCATATAATGCTTTGGTATACTTAGGATATGTGCACACAACCTCTTTTCAGACGTAATGGAGGCGTTTTACGCCTCGAATTATGCCTGAAAAGACGGCTCCATTACGTTGGCAAACATCTGCCCATTGCCTGCAATTGGTCTTGCGATGTTCTGTGCAGACGAGCTGTCATTTTACGCGTCGCTGTCAAAATACGGCGCGTAAAGTTACCCCGCGGCAAAGAAGTGCATGTCACTTCTTGGGATATAATTGGAGCCGTTTTTCATTGACTCCAATGAAAACCAGCTCCAATTATGCCCGTAAAAGACGCCGCGAAAAACGCCTGCACTTGTACAAACGTCTGAAACTCAGGAGCTGTTATCTCCTGAAAATAGCTCCGTAATTTCAGACGTATTTGGCGTTGTCGTGTGCACATACCCTTAGTGTAAAACTGACAGGCAATCTATTAGGGCATGCCGCTGGCAAGGCAGACGTGGGGGCCCTTGTTAGTCCCCCGGCTGCCATGGAAACGCAATGGCGACCCGCAATTTTTTGCGGGGGTGCCGATGGGGTGACAAAGGGAGCTCCCTCCCTCTGTCAAACACATTAGATCCAGCTGTCGCTATTGACAGCGGCAACTAATGGGTTAAACTGCCGGAATCGGAGCGCGCTTAGATTCCGGCAGTTGCGGCAGGAGCCAGGCTGTGTATAACAGCCGTGCTGCTGTCGCTGATCGCGTGGGTACACTGGCAGTACCCACCCGATTAGAGCAACGGATAAATCCGTCGCTTGTCGTTAGGGGGATAAAAATTATCTTCCCCATTGATTTTTCCACTCGGCCGCCGGGTGCTTACGCTGCCATTATGGCTTCTCCAGGAGCGGAGTTGCCGACGCTCTTGCCGGGGATTCCGCTCCTCCAGAGCGTCGAGGAGTTAAATTCAATCTGTTGACTTCTATGAAATAAAAACGGTACGAATACAGATCTATTGGAACACGCTGCGTATTGAAAAAAAAATTACAATTTGCATAAAAAAAGCGCTTAAAAAAACATAATTATGAATAAAACCATTTAAACGTATAGGCAAAGTTTTTTCAATGAAAAAAAAAATTAATTTTATTGGGATCAGAAATACGGAAGTGTGACTGAGCCCTTGTACGTTCTCATTTAATATATATATATATATATAAACGTATACTGTGCGATATACGTTTTTTTGTGGGATGCCTCTGCTTTTCTATACAGCGAAGAAAACTACACTCGTATGGTGAATGGAGCCCTATGGATATGTGTGATGTATACGCTGAGACCTTTCCCTGTGTACTGTACATACCAAACATACCAAACATGGGGTTTAATCGCAACGATAAAGGCAAGATCACTACTGTGCGCTGTACCCATGTTCACCACTAGATGTCCTGCTAATAAAGCAAATTAAAACACCCTGCGGTGTAATAATAAGTCATAAAGATGTCGGAGGAAACAAGTTATCCAACGCTGGGATTAAGTATTTGCCCCCTTTTAATTGCATTATGATGACATTAATTGTGTCCGATCTTGTGATGTCATTTTAGATAAAGGGACCTGAATATTGAGAAAGCACAACTATTACAGCATTTATTTAAAGGGGTTGTCCAATCAAGATAATCCCTGACCCTGAGCCCTGTCGCGACGCGGGGTGTGGACCCACTGGGCCGTACCGCGTAGCGGGGTAGCAGCTGGACAACAAGGTACAAAACAATGTCTATAGTTCAGAACGGGTACCTGAGGCAATGTAGACAGTAGCGGATGCAGGACTTGACTTTCACAGCAGGTGACACGGTGGATGCAGCGGAAGGCACGACTTGACTTTCACTTGTAGATACGATAGTACAGGATACAGGGTACAGGCAGCAGGAACGGGTAACTCCGGGAACTGGAAAATACTGGGAGACCATTTGCAAGACAAACTAGGGTATGCAACAACGCCCAGGCAAGGAACCAGTGGCCAGAGCCCCTTAAATATATTCCAGCAGCTATTTGGGCTGATAATTGATGTTCGACAGCTGGACGCGTACTGGCCCCTTAAGGCCGTGCACGCGCGGGCGCGCGCGCCCTGCGGGAAACAATCCGAGGAGCTAGAAGAGAGTGCCGGCGTCTCTCTTGAGGGAGCTGACGCCGAGAAGAGAGATGTCCATGGCCGGCATCGTCAAGGGGTAAGTCTGAACGACGACCCCCGGCCATAGACATAACATGCCCTATATGTCCTCTATATGCCCCCCGGCCCGCTCTATGAGCCACAGCAGAGAGACACTAACCAGCAGCATCTCTTGAACTGGCAGACTCGGACATTCACCTAAATGGCTGCCAAGTAATACTACATTTCTACGTGTCCAAAATGTCTACATATCTTGGGCGCAGGGTTGTGGCGTTTAGCTGATTGCCCAACGGCTCTCATATTAAAGAGGTCGTGTTGAGTTGTGATGCAAAACAGGGGTCAAGGGACCACTGTTCTCCCGATAAGTCGGGCCCTAGATTTGGGTTTCCCCCTTATCAGACATTTATGAATTATCTGTAGGTATACCCCTTTAAATGCACTTTTTAGGCCCCTCCTCCTCATTGAGGTCCCTCCTCCTCAGCCTATGTGAAGCGGTTTCCTGAAAATAATTTTTGGGGTGGATTTGTTACTGTAATGTAAATCAACTCTCTATGTACTGACTACCTGCTGATCTTGTACTTCCAGCTGCAAGAAAAAGTAAGTGAACCCTTTGAAATTATCTGGAATTCTGCATTGAGTACTAATAAAATGTGGGGTGATTGTTAAGAAGTCACAATTGTAGACAAACACAATTGAACTAAACGAGGAACACCCAAATAGTTGTACTGTTCAGGTCTTTTATTGAGCACATTGAGTAAACATCCACAGTGCAGGGGGGAAAGTAAGTGAACCTCTGTGTTAATGACTTCTCCAAGAGCTTATTAGAAAAAGGGTTTTTAATAAAGGAGATGAGGTTGGAAGTGTGGGTTTCACAGGTGCTCTGCCCATTAAATAAAGACACACAAAGCCTGGTTACTGACAAATCTGTTCTACACAAGAAAGATTGGTTAGTGTGAACCATGTCCTGAGGGAAACAACTTTCACAAGACCTCAGAAGACGTGTAACAGAGACACATGAAGCTGGAAAATTCGCCAAAGACCTGGGCGTACATAAATCCACGGATAGGTAAATTGTCTACAAATGGAGAAAGACTGTAGCTACTCTCCGTAGAAGTAAGAGTCCTGTTATCACCCCAAGACAAGTTGTGATGTTCATGTTTTTTATTGAGCATATTGTGTAAACATCCACAATGCAGGGGGAAAAGTTAGTGACCCCTTGAATGTAATAACCTGCAGATTCCCCTTTACAGCAATCACCTCCCCAAAACATTTCCTGTAGCTGCAAATAAGATTTGCACAACGTTGAGGAGGAATTTTGGCCCATTCCTCCCTGTAAATGAGTTTCAGGTGATGAATATTTCTGGGATGTCTTGTGTGAACAGCTCTTCAGGTCAATCCGCAGCATCTCGATAGGGTTAAGGTCAAGACACGGCCATTCCAAAATACTAAGCTTTTTTTCCCCACCATTCTTTAGTTGATTTGCTTGTGTGCTTTGGGTAATTGTCTTGTTGCATCACCCAACGTCTCTTCATCTTGAGATCATGGACGGCGGTCCTTATATTCACCTGTAAAAAAATTTCATTCACTTATGAATTCATTGTTCCCTAAATGATCGCAAGGCGTCCAGGCCCTGAGGCAGAAAAGCAGCTGCAAACCATGATGACCCTCCACCATGATACTCCCTCCACCATGATGTCTCCCCCACCATGATGTCTCCCCCACCATGATGTCCCCTCCACCATGATGTCCCCTCCACCATGATGTCTCCTCCACCATGATGTCTCCTCCACCATGATGTCTCCTCCACTATGATTTCTCCTCCACCATAATGTTTCCTACCCCATGATGTCCCTTCCACCGTGATGTCTCCTCCACCATTATGTCCCCTCCACCATGATCTCTCCTCCATCATGATGTCGCCTCAACCATGATGTCTCCTCCACCATGATGTCTCCTCCACCATTATGTCCCCTCCACCATGATGTTGCCTCAACCATGATGTCTCCTCCACCATGATGTCTCCTCCACCATGATGTCCCCTCCACCATGATGTCCCCTCCACCATGATTTCCCCTCCACCATGATGTCTCCTCCACCATGCTTCCCAGTTGGGATGAAGTTTTGGTGTTGGCGTGCAGTCTTCTTTTTCCTCCATAATGTTATGCATGTGTGCTAAAAAGTTCCACTTTTGTTTCATCTGTCCATAGAACATTCTCCCAGAAGCATTGTAGAACATCCGGGTGGTCATGGGCAAAGCAGACCTTCGTAATGTCCTTCTATAAACACCATTCTTGATCAGTGCTTTTCTGATGGACACATGAGCAGAGGTTTTTAAAGTCTTCAGTAGGTCTTTTGCTGTTATCTGTGGGTTCTTTCTCCCTGATGTCCCTTCTCAAAAATTGGCAATAGTGATCACGTGAAGGTCGGGACAGCTGTCATGTGACAGAGCTGTAGGGCATCGCTAGACGAGGCACTTTCCTAACAGTGACAGCAGTCACATTATGAGGGTTACCTTCCCTTAACTCTCCAGCTATGACACCTCCGGTTACAGGTGAAATATATTTTCTGAGTCTTCTAGGTCCCCTCAGTCTTCAGGGCCCATGTGTTTCCGCCATCTCGGCACCCTTTATAGCTCCACTCCTGATTGGGACAGTGACGAGTATCTAGTGGGCTTTCCCCACAACATTTACAGCAGTTGTAGTAGTCATGGACACCAAATAAAGCCCTTTCCACCTTGGCTCTAGTTCACCTTTCCTCACATGCTGTAGGTACAGGATTTTACAAACCGTGCCGTGCCCCTAACTACCTTTGGAGCAGAGAGCAATCTAGTATCAGATTAGAGTAGGAATGTTGTTGGTAATTTTTGAGGGGCCATGCAATTATTGTCCCATAAGATGAGAATCCATGTTTTTGCTGGTTGTGAGTCTCATGCTGGTTCCAATTCACAAGTGTCCGGGACCCTTCAGCTATCGTCTTATTATTTCGGCTGATTTGTCCGTTCTGGCGAGTATTTTTTCTTTTCTAAGGTACCGTATTTTTTGGACAATAAGACGCACACAGAAAATAGGAAAAAAAAATAATGTAATATTTTACTACTTTTACAAAGAAAAAACAATTTTTTTTTTTAAAAAAAAATTAGTTCTGTTTCACCACAGTCTGAGAATCATAACTGTTAGATTTTTTGGTACATACGATTTTTTGATCACGGTTTATTTCATTTTTTTAGCGCTAAGGTGACCAAAAAACAACGATTCTGGTGCTTTGAATTTTATATTTTTATGCCGTTCACCATGCGAGTCAAATAATGGTATATTGTAATAGTTTGGACTTTTACAGACGCAGTGATACCAATTTTTTTACATTGCGGAAAATTAATCGAACTTTTTTTTTTACATATTTTATTAGTTCCCCTAGGGAACTTGAACTAGCGACCGTTAGATTGTACATTAGGTACAATACATTGCAATACATGGATGAGTAACGGAAACAGCGTTACTCGCTGAGCTATGCTGTTTCCGTAACTCCCATAGTAGCGAATGGCAGTTACAGAAGCAGCGCAGCATGATACGCTGTTTCCGCAACTAGACATGTAATGACTAAGTGGCCAAGAGAGCACACAAAGCTAGAACAGGGTTTAGAGGGCCCAATTCTAGAGATAGGTGCGGGTCCCAGAGGTGGGACCCCCATCTATCTGACATTTATGACATGTCCTGCAGATCTGGAGACGTGTGTTGTTGTCCTACTATTTGTCTTGGAATTTGCATTATGCCGGAGTGGGTTTGCCTGGCTTGACAGCGTGCACCGCACCAGACTCGGGATTTGTGCTGCTTCAAAACCTTCTATTTCTCCACATATCCTGCGGATATGTCATAAATGTCCTTCACCGAAAAACCCCTATAAATGCCGCGGTCGCTATTGACTATTGGCATTTAACTAGTTAAACGGAAAGGAAAAGATTTTTTTTTTAAACTTTTAATTATTAATTTTTATTTATCTCCCACTCCTAAGCCTGCCATCCTGAGTGGTGGAAGATGGAGTCAGTCTCAGAGACATAGACTCAGGTGAAGACTGATTACCTATGGGCGTTAACCCCGAAGCTGTGCCTAGTAGATCCTTTACAGTACCCCCCCCTTTTATGAGGGGCCACCGGACCCTTTCTAAGTGGACCTGGTTTATTGGGGAAACGAAGGTGGAACTCCCTGACCAATACCCCAGCGTGAACATCCCGGGCGGGTACCCAAGTCCTCTCCTCAGGCCCGTATCCTCTCCAATGGACCAGGTACTGGAGGGAGCCTTGGACCATCTTGCTGTCCACAATCTTGGCCACCTCGAATTCCACCCCCTCAGGGGTGAGAACGGGAACAGGAGGTTTCCTCGAGGGAGCCAAGGACGGGGAGCAGCGTTTAAGGAGGGAGGCATGAAACACGTCGTGTATTCGAAAAGATGGGGGCAACTCCAGTCGGAAGGAGACAGGATTGAGGACTTCAATGACCTTATACGGCCCAATAAACCGGGGAGCAAACTTCTTGGACGGGACCTTAAGGCGCAAGTTCCTAGACGATAACCACACCAGATCCCCGACCATAAACAAGGGGTTAGCCTGAGTTTTTTGTACGCTCTGGGACGCCTCTAGGTTCTTCTGAACCTGGGCCCAAACTGTGCACAGTTCCCGATGAACGACCTCTACCTCGGGATTGTTGGAACTACCAGGTGAAACGGAGGAGAACCGTGGATTAAACCCAAAATTACAGAAAAAAGGGGAGACCCCTGACGAGTTACTGACCCGGTTATTAAAGAGGCTCTGTCACCAGATTTTGCAACCCCTATCTGCTATTGCAGCAGATAGGCGCTGCAATGTAGATTACAGTAACGTTTTTATTTTTAAAAAACGAGCATTTTTGGCCAAGTTATGACCATTTTTGTATTTATGCAAATGAGGCTTGCAAAAGTCCAAGTGGGTGTGTTTAAAAGTACAAGTCCAAGTGGGTGTGTATTATGTGCGTACATCGGGGCGTTTTTAATACTTTCACTAGCTGGGCGCTCTGATGAGAAGTAACATCCTCTTCTCTTCACAACGCCCAGCTTGTGACAGTGCAGATCTGTGACGTCACTCACAGGTCCTGCATCGTGACGGCCACATCGGCACCAGAGGCTACAGTTGATTCTGCAGCAGCATCAGCGTTTGCAGGTAAGTCGATCTTTGCATAATTACAAAAATGGTCATAACTTGGCCAAAAATGCTCGTTTTTTAAAAATAAAAACGTTACTGTAATCTACATTGCAGCGCCTATCTGCTGCAATAGCAGATAGGGGTTGCAAAATCTGGTGACAGAGCCTCTTTAAGGGAAAATTCGGCGAGGGGAATGAATGAGACCCAATCATATTGACAGTCAGAGATAAAACACCTTAAATATTGTTCTAGAGATTGATTAGTCCTCTCGGTTTGGCCATTAGTTTCAGGATGGAAGGCCGAGGAGAAGGACAGATCAATCTCCAACTTTTTACAGAAGGCTCTCCAAAACAATGAAACAAATTGTACCCCTCTGTCAGAAACAATATTGACAGGGACCCCATGGAGACACAGGATGTGTTTGACAAACAAGGTAGCTAACGTCTTGGCATTGGGTCGTTTCTTGAGGGGCACAAAGTGGCACATCTTACTGAAGCGGTCTACTACAACCCACACCACCGACTTGCCTTGAGATGGAGGCAAATCGGTGATAAAATCCATGGAGATATGGGTCCAAGGTCTCTGGGGAATGGGCAAAGAACGTAGTAAGCCCGCTGGTCGGGACCTGGGAGTCTTGGACCTAGCACAAACCTCACAAGCGGCGACGTAGGCCTTAACATCTTTAGGCAACTCAGGCCACCAATAGTTTCTAGCAATGAGGTGTTTGGTACCCAGGATGCCTGGATGGCCAGATAGTGCAGAGTCATGATTTTCCCTAAGTACCCTTAGCCGGAATTGCAGGGGAACAAACAGCTTGTCCTCAGGAAGGTTCCCGGGAGCTGAACCTTGATCAGCCGCAATTTCTGAGACTAAATCAGAATCAATAGAAGAAATGATTATACCAGGAGGCAGAATACAAGCAGGATCTTCCTCCGAAGGGGGGCTGGCCATGAAGCTACGCGACAGTGCATTGGCCTTAATATTTTTAGACCCAGCCCTATAGGTAACCAAAAAGTTGAATCTGGTAAAAAATAGCGCCAATCGAGCTTGTCTCGGGTTAAGCCTCCGGGCAGATTCTAGGAAAACCAGATTCTTGTGGTCGGTAAGGACCGTTACCTGGTGCCTAGCCCCCTCCAGGAAGTGGCGCCACTCTTCAAATGCCCATTTAATGGCTAAGAGTTCGCGGTTGCCAATATCATAGTTACTCTCAGTGGGCTAAAACTTCCTGGAGAAGTAGGCACAGGGACGGAGATGGGTGAGGGACCTGGTACCCTGGGACAAGACAGCCCCCACTCCCACCTCGGATGCGTCAACTTCCACGATAAATGGCTCCATTTGGTTGGGCTGAACCAGCACCGGGGCCAAGATAAAGCACTTCTTAAGGACCTCAAAAGCCTGGACAGCCTCAGGAGGCCAGTGGAGGAGATCAGCACCTTTGCGAGTGAGGTCCGTAAGAGGCTTAGCGATGACCGAGAAGTTAGCAATAAATCTCCTGTAATAATTAGCGAACCCCAAGAAACACTGTAACGCCTTCAGGGAGGCAGGTTGGACCCATTCCGCCACAGCCAGGACCTTGGCGGGGTCCATGCGGAATTCATGAGGAGTGAGGATTTGACTCAAAAGTGGTACCTCCTGCACCCCAAACACACATTTTTCGGTTTTCGCAAACAGTTTGTTTTCCCGAAGGACCTGGAGCACCTTCCTGACATGCTCAATGTGGGAGGACAAGTCCTTGGAAAACACCAGTATGTCATCAAGGTACACTACAAGAAATACCCCCAGGTAATCCCTTAAAATCTCATTTATGAAATTCTGGAAGACCGCGGGAGCATTACACAACCCAAAGGGCACGACGAGGTATTCGAAATGACCTTCGGGCGTGTTAAACGCAGTCTTCCACTCATCCCCCTCTTTGATGCGGATAAGGTTATATGCCCCCCGTAGATCAAACTTAGAGAACCATTGGGCCCCTGAACCTGATTAAAGAGATCAGGAATCAAAGGAAGGGGATACTGGTTCCTTACAGTGACCTTATTCAAGTTACGGTAGTCAATGCATGGCCTAAGACCACCATCCTTCTTCCCTACGAAGAAGAAGCCAGCACCTACCGGAGAAGTAGAGGGGCGAATGTAACCCTTGGCCAGGCATTCCTGGATATACTCTCTCATGGCTTCACGTTCGGGACAAGAAAGATTAAATATCCTACCCTTAGGGAGCTTAGCTCCTGGTACCAATTCGATAGCGCAATCGTATTCTCTATGAGGAGGTAACACTTCGGAGGCCTCCTTAGAGAAAACATCAGCGAAGTCCTGCACAAACTCAGGTAGCGTGTTCACCTCCTCAGGGGGAGAAATAGAATTAACAGCAAAACATGACATCAAGCATTCATTACCCCATTTGGTAAGCTCCCCAGTATTCCAGTCAAACGTGGGATTATGCAACTGCAACCAGGGAAAGCCTAAAACCAAATCGGACGATAATCCCTGCATCAACAGTACAGAGCACTGCTCCAAATGCATGGAGCCAACAAGGAGTTCAAAAACAGGGGTATGCTGTGTAAAATAACCATTAGCAAGAGGAGTGGAGTCGATACCCACTACCGGGACAGGTTTAGGCAAATCAATCGAAGGCATAGCTAGAGACATAGCAAATTCCACAGACATGATATTAGCAGAAGACCCTGAATCCACGAAGGCACTGCCGGTAGCAGACCTACCACCAAAAGAGACCTGAAAGGGAAGCAAGATTTTATTACGTTTCATATTTACGGGAAATACCTGTGCGCCCAAGTGACCTCCCCGATGATCACTTAGGCGCGGAAGTTTTCCGGCAGCTTATTCTTACGCCTAGGACAGGTGTTCACTTGATGCTTGTCATCCCCACAATAGAAGCAGAGACCATTCTTCCTGCGGAACTCTCTACATTGTCAGGGGGACACGGAGGCCCCGAGTTGCATAGGTACCTCCGAGTCTTCCGTGGAAGAGCGAAGCAACGGGACCTCGGGAGGCATCATGGGGGAGTCAGAGGGGAAAACACAAAAACGTTCAAGTTGTCGTTCCCTGAGACGTCGGTCAAGTCGTACCGCTAAAGCCATAACCTGGTCTAGGGAGTCAGAAGAGGGACAGCTAACTAGCAGGTCTTTCAGGGCGTTCGACAGACCCAACCTAAACTGGCACCTTAAGGCAGGGTCATTCCACCGAGAAGCTACACACTACTTCCTAAAGTCAGAACAATACTCCTCAACAGGTCTCTTACCCTGACGTAAGGTCACCAGCTGACTCTCGGCAAAGGCAGTCCTGTCAGTCTGGTCATAAATGAGTCCGAGAGCAGAAAAGAAACGATCAACGGAGGAAAGTTCAGGGGCGTCAGGAGCCAAGGAGAAGGCCCACTCTTGGAGCCCTTCCTGGAGCCGGGACATAATTATACCCACCCGCTGGCTCTCAGAACCTGAGGAGTGAGGCTTTAAGCGAAAGTAGAGCCTACAACTCTCCCGAAAGGAGAGAAAAGTCCTCCGGTCCCCTGAGAACCGGTCAGGCAACTTGAGGTGGGGTTCAAGAGGTGAGGTGAGGGGCACTACCATGGTA
The DNA here is from genome assembly GCF_050947455.1 of Rhinoderma darwinii. Lineage (NCBI taxonomy): Eukaryota > Metazoa > Chordata > Amphibia > Anura > Rhinodermatidae > Rhinoderma > Rhinoderma darwinii. The sequence continues at coordinate 247,262 of NW_027461763.1, read as the reverse complement.
GCGTCAGGCTGGTTGACCCTCTGAGCCAGGGCCTGGACCTGTAGGGAGAGACCCTGCATTTGCTGGGCCAGGGTCTCAAGGGGGTCCATAGTAGAGACAGGGACCAGGGTAGACTAGGTAATGGGCTTGTGATTATGTAATGATAGGGGTAGGGAAACGGACAAGTGAGCCCTAATCTACCCGCCACTCTGTCCCTGCCTACTTGCAACGACCCGCCCTAGGCGACGGGGTACAACTGGGCGGCGGTCCCTACGCTCAGTAAGTGCACGAGACAAACAGACAAGGGTACACAAAGCTAAGGGAAATGGGGCAGTTGCCCACGGCAACACCGTGAGCAACAAGAGAGGTGAACGAGCCGAGTCAAACCAGGAGTGTACGAGGTACCAAACGCAGAGCAGGAGAGTAGTCAGTAATCCGGGGTCAATATGGAGCAGGATCAAATAGTCAGAAGCTGTAGCTGGGCCAGGAAACCACACGAGAAGAATCACAAGCAAAGGAGGAACAGGAAAGGCAGGTATAAATAGACAGAGGGCGGGAGCTAGCTGAGTCTGGCCAGGCTGCGATAGGCTCTCCCACTCCTAAGCCTGCCAGCCTGAGTGGTGGAAGCTGGAGTCAGTCTCAGAGACATAGACTCAGGTGAAGACTGATTACCTATGGGCGTTAACCCCGAAGCTGTGCCTGGCAGATCCTTTACAACTACAATACCAATTTATTGTATTACATCGTGATTCTGACTCCATGAAGCCCTGCCGGAGGCAAAGATGGCGGACCTGGGAGCCTTTATCAGGCCAGCAGGATGCCACGACAACAAATGGAACCCCCCCGATCTCGCTGCGGGGGCCATTGGAACGTTACAGGTGGTCGCCCAAATTGTGGATTTAGGCAAGGACAAAATGGCTGCATAAGGCCCCATGCACACAGCCTTGCCCGTAATCACGGACCGCGATTGCGGGCATGGCCGGCTGTTGATGGCCGCCCGCATTTTCGGGCCGTTCTCCCATACAAATTATGAAAGCACGGCCCATAAAACACGAAAAAAACGGACATGCTCCATAATTCCCGGCACAGTTCCATGTGACTGACACCCATCCGTAGTGATATGGAAAGGTGTCTTCGGCCAATAGAACTGAATGGGTCCATAATTGCGGATAATTTTTACGGTCGTGTGCATGGGGCCTAAGAGTCTCCTTACAGCCTTATGTGCTGAAGGGTCTAAATGACCAACCCCAACTGGGGATGGGGAGGAAATAGGCCATAAATGACGTGTTCACAGCCCGGTGTTATCTCTTTGTCTGTACTGTGTGTTTATGGTCTGTATTACTTGTGTTTGTCCCCAGTTGTCCTTTTGTGGTTCCTTCACAGATTCTATTGTGGTGTATCCCTGTTTATCAGTAATGTGTAGTTATATTATATGGGTGTTGCCTGTAAAGTCACTCCAGGAGAATAAATGGAGAACCCGCCATGGGATAGCGGTTTATTTGCTTGTTCTGTGACCTAAGATCCGGTAGAGAGGTGCAGACAGGTAATATAAGTTCACGGTGTAGTGTTATATGTTATACTGTGCACCCAGACCTGGGGGGGGTTCAGACAGGTAACACAATTTCATCTGAGGCCTGATGTGAGTGCAATTACATACAGCGAATACTTGTATGGCTTATTTTTTGGTGTTTAACTGGAGTGGTCCTCTAGGAAAGGTGTACAGGTGGAGGTATCTCCGGCATTACACCCACATCTTGATTTTAAGATAATGGGTTTGGTAAGACGAGGATATAGTTCCACAAAGCTGAGAATTGGGAAGAACCACAAAACATGGTGCTTCATCCACAGCTCCCCTCAGATATCCTAACCTATAAGGGCAGCCATCCATATCTGACTGTACAGATAATGTTAAAAGAAGGAGGATGCGATCCTCTGCCAAGGTAATTAAGACCGGGTGCTTAGACACCAGTGTCGAGATACCGAGGGGTCATATGATATGAAGGTCAACCCAATACCCTCATCAAGCTTAAGATACATGGGTCAAGGGTATTGGAGTTGGTACCGAGTGCAATATGTTTACTACACCATCTGTGCGACTAATTGCATCGGAAGGGGAATACTCCTCCAAGGAGCATTGTACCTTTTTGTATTATCCCAGGTATCGATGTAGCAGAACGGAAGGGAAGAACACCAGTCACCCCTGAGTAGAGGCTCGATATCCGTCCAGATGCTCCTGTAAGACTCCAGATGCTCCTGTAAGACTCCAGATGATCCTGTAAGACTCCAGATGCTCCTGTAAGACTCCAGATGATCCTGTAAGACTCCAGATGCTCCTGTAAGACTCCAGATGCTCCTGTAAGACTCCAGCTAAAGGCTCATGGGCCCCGATACAAAAGTTCTTATTGCCCCCCCCCCCGCAAACTTCTCATGGATGACGGTCCGCAGCTTTCAGTTGCATCGCTGGGTCTCCTAGGTGACCCAACAATGCAGCACTAATACATGTGTGTCCAACCCAAAAAAAATGTGTGTGTATAGGAGACAGCATATCTATAGCACTACGACCCTATCAACTATGGATAGGATTAGATACATTGGCTCAAAAAATAAAATATTTTTTCTATGTACTTGTATTTTTTTAAACTTTATTATTACCGCCTTAGTAATGGCCACTGGCTGATTGACAACCTCCATTACTAAGGCGGGGCTTAATGTTAGCTGGTGCAGAGGCTAGCATGAACCCCCATTACCCCGGTACCTCCCGCCACCAGGGGTACTGGTCTGTAGTGACGGTCAGGCACCAGGGCGGATGAAAATTGGGGGGCACCCGGCATCGTTCTTTCCAATTCTTTTTTTAAAATTATGTGGGGTCCCCCCCCCATTTTTTATAGCCAGCCAGATACAATAAAGCAGCAGCAGCCTAGCATCACCAGGGTGGGAAAGGCCACTGTTTCTGGCCTGTCCCTGCCTGATAATACCAGCCTGCGGCCGCCCCGGTGGCGTAGTCCAACGACCGTACCTGTAAAAAACACACAAAAAAACAATTAGTAATACATGTGTTAGGCTTAGATACAGGGCCCTTGTGTGATACTGTCTGTGGGACCCTGCATCTAAGCCTACCCCAAGGTAGGCTTAGATATAGGGTCCAGCAGACAGTAATCTTATACAGTACATGTGGTAGGCTTATATACAGGGCCCATCAGACAGGATCACACATGGGCCATGTATCTAAGCCTACCATGTGATTGGCTTAGATACAGGGCCCAGCAGACAGCATCACACAATCTGTGATCCTGTCTCATGGGCCCTCTAAGCCTGCTACATTGCAGGCTTAAAAGGGTTGTCATAATAGCTGATGTGTCGGGGTCCGACTCCCAGGACCGGCCAATCAGCTGTTTTGAAGGGGCCGCAGCGCTCGTACTAGAGCTGCTTCCCCTTCATTTCCCTTACTCGCTCACACTGTGAATCGCCGACACGGATTCACAGTGTGAGCAAGTGACCGTAATGAAGGGGAAGCCGTTGTCATACGAGGGCTGCGGCCCCTTAAAAACAGCTTATTGGCCGTCTCCCGGGAGTCGGACCCCGCCAATCAGCTTCAGCAGACAGGGATATTAATCTTACCCTCCTCTTCAGCCGCGGCGGAAGTTTTGTCCTGACTCTATCCGGGATCACGATGTTGTGCGCGGCGCATAGCGTTGTGATGTCATGCGCTGCGCACAGCGCTGTGACGTCAGGACGTCCACTGCGCTCCGGAACCAGGAAGGTAAGTACTGTCAGTTACTATAGTATCAGGGGCCCGCGGCCCGAGTTACTATAGTAACTTTTTATTGATGTGGTGTGCGGGGCCGTGGTCCCCCTGGCTTCGGGGCCCGGTCGCAATAGCGACCGCTGCGACCTCTATAGCTACGCTACTGCTCTATCCCATTAAAGCATGACAAGAGACCCTGAGGTGTCCTGGGTGAGGGGGAGCCTGTTTGGGTACAGCCCCAAAGCAACTTTGTTCTCCAACCTACTTATCCACCCTGTGATAATACTGATGGGCGAAAGGACTTGCCGACCAAGTAAACTAGGTCAGGACAAATGACAACTTAAGGACATAATGCCAATACTGCCTGCGACCCGTAATCGTCGAGTTTATGTATATATATATTTGTGTAGTGTAATATAAATCAATGGGTCATACAAAAACTTCCAAGGTGTACATATAGGCATTCTAGGTGTAGATATGTGACTCCGCAACACAGGCAAACTCAGTGAGGACATGCTCGTCCCACAGTAAATAATTGTGTACGTGTGGATGGGCATATATTTACAGCCTGTGGTCACCCCATTCACATGTGTACCTTTCACGTGTTTATGGAGGAGTAGTGAGAGGTGCTGGGGAGATTTGGAAAAAGTCAAGTTGACCACACCCAAATTAAGGTGGTGCCAGAAGGGTCGACTAACGGACTGTCTTGAAGGAAGGTTGTCGAAAGGCGGGCTAAGCCATTCTAAGGCTGACCGTGTGAGGGAATCTAAGTAACCTTACACGGGTTGGCACGCAAAAATGGGATCGGCCGAAAGACCTGCTGACGCCGCTGAAGAGGAAAGGATTCCAAGAAAGAAGAAGAGCCAGGACTCTGAGGTTCGTTCGAGATGTTCTATGGACTTTGAGGTTTATTTGATGAGCTTCGTTCTATGGACTTTGAGGTTTTGTTTACTATGGACACTGGACTTCTGAGTTTGAGGACTGGTAGTAAGATGTCCTTGAGGAAATAAGTGATGTTCGGAAGTACCTGAATCCAAAATGAAACTTCATTCTATCCAAGACCATTACCAGTAACAAGTGAGGTTGAGGGAGTGTAGCGTCCATGGCCACGGGCCGTCGGGTTTACTCACCTCCCGACATCCGCAGCCATGGATCCGTGAGCGCTGGTCCCCAACTCCTTCCTAGGAGACGCCAGCGCTCACTTCCGCTACGGTCTGCTGTGTCCTGTAGGGTGCGCACGCAAGCTCGTGCCCGCTCTTAAAGGGCCAGCGCGCGCCCCGGTAAAACAATCATCAACCACATGATTTCCTGGTCTATAATAAGGCCCCAGCTCTTCTGATCCTTGCCTGAGCGTTGTTAGTTATGCCAAGTCTGTCTTGCAAATGGTCCCTTAGTGTTTCCCGGACCAGTTGTTACCCGTGCCCTGTTACCTGTTCCTGTATCCTGTGCTGTTCTTGTTCCTGTGCCTACTAGTGTTGGAGTCTTGTCTACTGCACCTGTTGTCGTTTGCCACGTCCAGTGTCTACTGCCACGTCCAGTTTCTTCCGCCACGTCCAGTGTCTTCTGCCGCGTCCATTGTCTTCTGCCTCATCTGATACTGCCCGCCACGTCTGATGCTACCTGCTGAACCGACCTCCATCTGTGCTGAAGCCACAGCCACTGTCTGGACTAGTTCAGGTACCCAAGTGTTACTAACTACTATAGACTTTCGTATAGACTGTGACCTGGTCAGCTGCCTCTCCGCTATGGCAGAGCGGCCTAGTGGGTCCACATACCCTGTGACTATGACAGTACGCTCAGGCAATGGAAACCGCTGGCCAGCCCAAGACCACAGTCCAGAAGATACAGACGGAGTTGCATGACCTACGCACATGTCAGGATCAACTCCTTGAGTCTGTGAATTCTATCTTGGTCCGTCTGGATCTACTCGCTGTTCCACCTCCGGTTCTTCCTCCTGAGGCTGTTGCTGTGCCACTGCCCGTTGCTCCTCCTGTTTGTTCCGACGGTGATCCCAGATCCCAGAGCATGTAGAGGATTTATTAATCAATGTACAGTTCATTTTAGGCTATGGGCTCATCTCTTCCCCTCCGAGGAGGCCAAGGTAGCATTTATCATCTCCCTTCTTGCTGGCAAGGCCCTCCCTCACATGGGCTAATCCAATCTTGGAGCAACAAGGACCTGTATCCTCGGACCTAGCCTTGTTCCTGCAGTCTTTTCGTGCCGTGTTCGAGGAGCTGGGTCGAACATCCTCTGCCGCAGCTACTATGTTGACCCTCAAGCAAGAGGGTTCCACAGTAGGGGAGTATGCTATCTCCTTCCGTACCCTGGCAGCCGAGCTGGCATGGAACAATGAGGCACTGGTGGCGACCTTCTGGCAGGGACTGTCCTCTCACATCAAGGACGAATTGGCAGCCCGCAACCTACCTTCTACCTTGGATGCCCTCATCCTGTAAGCCACCCAGGTTGATATGAGAATCCGGGAGCGCACTCAACAGGATTGACAGGAGAGCCGGGTCCACAGACCAGCACCCTCAGTCCAGAGACCACTATTGCCTTCCCCTAGTGCGCTACCTGAAGAACCCATGCAGGTAGACAGAGTCCGGTTGTCTGAACAGGAGAAGCAGCGCAGACGTTTCTCTGGACTATGTATGTTTTGTGGCCTTAAGGGTAATTTTGTGCGCCAATGCCCCCAGAAACCGGGAAACTCCAGTACCTAGGGTTGGTTGGAGAGGCAACTCTAGGTGGAACGTCTCCAAACGTTAAAACCTCTCCCAAATTGTCGATTCCTGTGGCCATCGTCTCCGGAGAGACGTCACATCTCTCCTCCGCCTATCTTGACTCCGGGGCAGCTGCTAATTTCATCCAGCAGGATCTAGTGGATCGTTTACATCTACCCACAGTTCTTCTGGAGAGACCCCTGGCTGTTGCCTCTGTGAATGTCTACCATTGCCAGATCCGCTTGTGTTCATCACGGAGCCGTGCCGAACACTACGGGTCGGAGCTCTTCACTCGGAGCAGATCGCCTTCCTTGTACTACCTAAGCCTATCAATCCTATCCTGCTGGGTCTGCCATGGCTTCGCCTGCACGCCCCAGTTCTTGACTGGAGTTCCGGAGAAGTTCTTCAATGGGGTTCCAGATGCCATAGCCATGGCCTGTCACAAGTCTGTCCTGTTATGCCCCCTCTGCCTCAATCACTCTCCGGTCTACCATCTCCGTATGCCAGTTTTGCTGATGTCTTCTGCAAGCGAGAGGCTGAGACGTTGCCTCCACATCGGAATTATGACTGTCCCATTGAACTGGTTCCAAATGCTTCTCTTCCCCGTGGATGGGTATATCCTCTCTCATTGCCAGAGACTTTATCTATGTCAGCCTATATCAAGGAGAATTTGGAGAGAAAATCTTCCTGGGGCCGGCTTCTTCTTCGTTAAGAAGAGAGATCGATCTCTTCGACCCTGCATTGACTACTGTGGTCCCAACCAGATCACGGTCTTGATAAAATACCCATGGCCACTTATATCCGAGCTGTTTGATCACATATGAGGAGCCAAAAAAATTTCTAAGCTAGACCTGCGGGGGGCTTATAACCTAATCCGGATTCGCCGTGGTGACGAATGGAAGACGGCATTTAACACCCGTGATGGGCACTACGAATACCTAGTGATGCCATTCAGACTGTGTAACGCTCCCGCAGTATTTCAGGAATTCATCAATTATATTTTCCGAGATCTCCTCTATATGTGTGTTGTAGTTTATCTCAATAATATTTTGATTTTCTCCCCAGATCTGACGACCCATCGGAGGCATATCTGTCAGGTTCTTCTGCGACTAAGGGAGAATCGCTTATATACCAAGTTGGGGAAGTGCGTATTTGAAAAGAGGTCTTTGCCCTTCCTGGGCTACATCATCTCGGATCAAGGACTTAAGATGGATCCTGAGAAACTACAGTCTGTCCTGGAATGGCCACGTCCTCAAGGCCTAAGGGCCATACAGCGGTTCCTGGGATTTGCCAATTTCTACCGGCAGTTTATTCCAAACTTCTCATCTCTGACGGCTCCCATCTCTACCCTTACTAAGAAGGGTGTGAACGCCAAGATATGGTAAATAGGAGGAATGCCTGCAGGCAAACAAAACCCTTTTTCCTGACCACCCAATAATAGCAAAGAACAAATTCAAATTTTTATTAAGCTACGTGTAGCAAAAGACAGACCACATATATATCGATTTAAAACTGTCACTGCCTAAAGCTAAAGTGGAGGTAATTCACTGGAGAAACCAGCAGAGCATTGAAACATACGGAAGTAAGTGCTGGCCAACATACAAGGAGTCAGTTGCAGCCAGTAACCACCATGTGGCTTGTGGAAAAGTAAATTCAGCTAAGGCAGGAGATTAAAACAAACAGAGCCCCCCCCCCCCCCGACATGTTTTGCTAACTAGTAGCGTCCTCAGGGATACACGGGGCTAATTAGGCAGTGACAGTTTGAAATCGATATATATATATGTGGTCTGTCTTTTGCTACACGTAGCTTAATAAAAATGTGAATTTGTTCTTTGCTATTATTGGGTGGTCAGGAAAAAGGGTTTTGTTTGCCTGCAGGCATTCCTCCTATTGACCATATGTATTGTACCTGCTGACTACCCAGGGTCACAATTGTTTTCTGTCTAACGCCAAGATATGGACTCCAGAGACAAAGTCCACATTCATTAGCCTCAAGAAAGCCTTCACTTCAGCTTTGATCCTCCATCATCCTGACGTATCTCGGCAGTTCTCACTGGAAGTGGACACTTCCTTTGTCGGTGCAGGTGCACTTCTGTTCCAGAGGAGCTCCAAAGGAAAGGCAGTTGTATGTGGCTACTACTCTAGACTTTCTTCTTCTGCTGAGCGCAATTACTCTATTGGAGATCGGGAGCTGCTGGCCATCAAATTGGCTCTGGAGGAGTGGAGACATCTTCTAGAGGCCGCAGCTCACCCCCATCTTGGTCTACACCGACCACAAGAACCTTACCTACCTTCAGTCTGCTCAACCACTAAATCCCCGTCAAGCCAGGTGCTCGCTGTTCTTCACCCGTTTCCAGTTTGTGCTCCACTACCGTCCCGCTGACAAGAATGTGAGGGCCGATGCCCTGTCCAGATAGTTTGAGACGGAAGACACAGTGGAGTCCCTTCAGACTATCATAAACCCGTCCCGCATTGTCACTGCTAATCCTCTGCAGGTTAGAGACATCCCTCCGGGGAGGACTTTTGTTCGGTTTGCAGACAGAAGAATTCTCTGCTGGGGACACAGTTGCAAACTGGCTGGGCACGCTGGTGTCCGTAAAACCTGAGACCTGATTGCTCGTCACTTCTGGTGGCCCACGCGACCTAAAGATGTTTTGGACTTTGTCTCTTCTTGCACGGTTTGTGCATCTAACAAAGTGACTCACTCCAAGCCTGCCGGCCTGCTTCAACCTCTGCCTGTACCCAATGCCCCCTGGCAGCACATTGTGATGGACTTTGTCACAGACCTTCCTCCCTCAGCAGGATGCAACACCATCTGGGTAGTGGTGGACCGGTTCTCTAAGATGGCACATTTTATCCCGCTGACCGGCCTACCTTCTGCTCCCCGACTTGCGTGTCTCTACATTCAGCACATCTTTTGCTTGCATGGCTTGCCTCTTCACATTGTGTCCGACCGGGGGGTTCAGTTTACCTCTAAGTTCTGGAGAGCCCTCTGTAAACTCCTGGAGGTGAGTTTGGACTTTTCCTCAGCCTATCACCCCCAGTCCAATGGGCAAGTTGAGAGAATCAACCAGATCATGGAGAATTATCTCCACCACTTCATCTCTTTACAGCACGATAACTGGGTACAACTTCTTCCATGGGCCGAGTTCTCGTACAATAACCACACAAGTGAATCCACCACTTCCACTCCATTTCACATTGTAAACAGTCACCATCCCAGAGTCCCTCTTCCAGTGTCGACTACATCCGGGGAACCCGCTGCTGACTCTGCATATGGGTACTTTCTGCAAATCTGGCAACAGACCCGGTCCTTTATTTTGCTGGCAGTCAATCGCATGAAGCGAAAAGCAGATACTAAGAGAAGAGAGCCGCCTCAGTATCTTCCGGCTACCAAAGTCTGGCTGTCCTCTCGGAACATTTGTTTGAAGGTGCCTTCATACAATTTGCTCCCAGGTTCCTTGGTCCTTTAGAAATTCTGCAACAAATAAACCCTGTCTCCTATAAGTTGCGGCTGCCTCCTACCCTCAGAATCCCCAACTACTTCCATGTGTCCCTCCTGAAGCCAGTGGTCCTGAACCGCTACAGCAAGTCTTCTAGTTCCACGGTTGCTCCCAGTGGTCCTGCTGATGTGTTCGAGGTGAGGGAGATCCTGGACTACAAAAGGGTAGGAGGAAGGACTTTCTATTTAGTGGACTGGATAGGGTTTGGTCCTGAGGAGAGGTCCTGGAAGCCGGAAGAGAACCTCAGCGCTCCTGCTCTTATTAAAAAATTCCTCTCTCGCTCTGGCCCCAAGATGAGGGGACGTAAGAGGGGGGATACTGTAGCGTCCATGGCCACTGGCCGTCGGGTTTACTCACCTCCTGACGCCCTGCAGCCATGGATCTGGAAGCGCTGGTCCCCATCTCCTTCCTAGGAGACGCCAGCGCTCACTTCCGCTCCGGTCTGCTGTGTCCAATAGGGTGCACGCGCACGCTCGTGCCCGCTCTTAAAGGTCCAGCGCGCGCACCTGTAAAACAATCATCATCATCAACCACATGATTTCCTGCTCTTTAAGAAGGCCCCAGCCCCTCTGATCCTTGCCTGAGCATTGTTAGTTATTCCAAGTCTGTTTTGCAAATGGTCTCTTAGTGATTCCCGTTCGTTGTTACCCGTGCCCTGTATCCCGTTCTGTTCTTGTTCCTGTACCTAAAAGTGTCGGAGTCTTGTCTACTGCACCTGCTGTCGTTTGCCACGTCCAGTGTCTTCTGCCACGTCCAGTGTCTTCTGCCACATCCAGTGTCTTCCGCCACGTCCAGTGTCTTCCGCCACGTCCAGTGTCTTCCACCAAGTCCAGTGTCATCTGCCTCATCGGATACTGCCCTCTACGTCTGGCACTACCTGCTGAACCGACCTTCATCCGTACTGAAGCCGCAGCCACTGTCTGGACTAGTTCAGGTACCCAAGGGTTACTAACTACTATAGACTTCCGTATAGACTGTGACCTCGTCAGCTGCCTCTCCGCTACGGCGGAGCGGCCTAGTGGGTCCACATACCCTGTGACCGTGACAGGGAGTAAATACAGACTGACAAACACTTCTTCCACAAATTTCATTGTCGTGTTCCTGACAACAGGGGGATTGTAAAGGGAAGTGTTGAATGTATCCATACTGTATCTATATACGTGGATGTAGATATATATATATATATATATATATATATATGTATACATATCTATCTCCCCATCAGACATAGGTGACTAATCACACGTATGCCTGTGGGAAAATGCTTACAAGACAGTCAGCTCCAGCTGGCTGAGGATTTCCTTTGTTTCCCTTGCCTCTGGGGGGGGGGAGGGCAATAAACAGTCAACACATTCTGCATTGTATCCCAGGACACAGGAGGTTCTTAAGGTCTGCCGCCTCCCCCCCTGCACGTACATGAGTATGTGATGTGATACAGAAGTGCATGGACAGGGTATAAGAAGGGCCACAGCCCCACACTACACTCTCTTGCTTACTCCACCACCACAGACCAGCAGACCTCTTGTTCCTGCCTCACCAACCAAGGAAGGACCGCTTGCACCGCTAAAGTATCCTCCCCCTCTCCATGTCCTTTCTCTCTCCCTATACTATGAGCATTTCCCCACGTCATTATCCTACCCTTCTCCCCATACATCTAACCCCTCCTGGTCCTGCAACTTCCCCTGGAACTACTCCCTCAGACCTTCACATCAGCCCCTACCTGAATAGAAGCTGGATTCCACCAAAGCAGGCCTGCTGAACTCACTCTACAGGCCCTGGACAGTGTAATGTCCGTGGCTGCGGGCCGTCAGCTCCAATCTCCTTCTGACAGCCACAGCCACGAGTCGGCATGCGCTGGCCCCAGCCTCCTCCTCAGGAGATGGCAGCGCTCGCGTCCACTCACCTCAGCCGGATCCCATAGGGTGCACGCGCTCGCTCGTGCCCGCTCTTAAAGGGGCAGCACCAGCACCGGACCTCGTTGATGAACTTTGAACCCGTGAGTACCCTGGACTATAAGAGGGCTCCAGTCCCCTGCTTCTATGTCTGAGCGTTGTTGTTGTTTCCCTAGTTTGTCTATGCAATGGTCTCCTAGTGTGTTCCTGTTCCTGTTCCTTGCATTCCATACTATCCTGGTCGAGCACTGTGCTGTGCCAAAGTCGTGCCGTACTGTATTCCACGTCTGACCGGCTTCACCTCGCCTGACGTCTGACTGCTGCCTAGTCCCAGCCGAGCCTGCCCTGCTGCTGTCCGAGCTGCCACAGGTATCTATATGAACTATAGACATTGACCTGCGCCCTGTTGGCCAGCTGCCTTATCTCCAAGGCGGTACCGCCCAGTGGGTCCACAGACCCTTCATGACAGACACCAACCCTTTTAGCTCTCATCCACATCCCACAAACCTTATGAAACACCATTTGTCCTTTCTCTTTTCCTACAGCCCCTTATTCTGTAAATCCTTTACAGAGATGTCTTGGTTTGTGGGTTTGTGGACCCAATAGGCCGCACCGCCGTAGCGGGGAGGCAGCTGGCCAAACAACAGAGCACCCCAGCAATACAAAGTCCCACACTAGGGTACCCAAATAGTCCAGAAAGTGGCCGAGGCTCTGGCATGGATGGAGTTGGGTGCAGCAGGTTACACCAGACGTGGCGGATGACAGCAGGTGACAAAGGTTGCGCCAGACGTGGCAGATTACACTGGACGTGGAAAATTACAATGGACGTGGCAGATGACACAGGATGTGGCAGACGACAGCAGATGCAGTGGGGCACGACTCCAACATTAATAGGCTCAGGAACAAGAACACAGCACAGGATACAGGATAGAGGTAACAGGGCACGGGTAACAACTGGAACGGGAAAACACTAAGGGACCATTTGAAAGACTGACATGGGATAAACTAACAACGCTCAGGCAAGGATCAGAAGGGCAGTGCCCTTCTTATAGTACAGGAAATCATGTGCAGTGAGGATTGTCCACATGTGCGAGCTGGCCCTTTGAAGACTGGGCACGAGCGTTCACGCGCACCCTGCGGGACACAGCGGACCGGTGCGGAAGTGAGCGCTGGCGTCTCCTAGGAAAGAGATGCGAGCCAGCGCTCACTGATCCATGGACGCTACAGAGGGTCTCATAGATAATGAGTGCATTGTATTGTATATTTATGTTTAGGTACATGGGTCGGTGTTAGTTTAGTATTGTAATATATTGTACTGGTTCTGTGCCACGTGTAGTATTAGTATATCTGGTACATATTAAGTTAATATATGAATTAAGGTGTACTTTTGCTATATCGTGAATATATATTTACTGTGTTCTGTGTTTGGTGATTTATATCTAAGTGTGGTTTGTATTAATAAATATTGCATTTGTTATACTATTGTGTTGTGAATCCGCGTACACACGCATACTTAGTGGCAAAGCAGATCCATAGCGTTAATACAAGGAAAAAGGTAGGGAGCTAGGCAAAACCCTAGTGACCCTGATATAAAGGAGGTAGCAATGGTGGGTGACACGAGCCAGTGAACCCCACTAAATACCAACCCTTTACCAGCTGATTTGTCCGTTCTACCATCCCATTGGCTTGCAGTCGGTAAGGAGTTTGTGGTTACTGGTGCATAACCAGAGCTTAAAGGGTTACTACAATGATCATCCTTTACGGCATATCCACAGTCTATGTCATGATCATCTAACAGGTGGGATCCTATCTCTGGGACCTCCAACTATGGGGATCCCATAACTCCCATGGTGCTGGAAAAAATGGTCCACGGTGGCCGTAAATGGGAGAAGAAACCGTAGAGAGCCGGTTGTCTCTCTCCACTACATTCCCTTAGTCTTCTATCCCTTCCATCTCCCCACTGTAAATGTAGATCACTGTCGTCTCTTCATGGTACTCAGCGTGGTACATTTACGGCATTGTGATCGGGTGGGCACAACAGTTCTGTCCCTCACCCAACGAGAGAAACGGCTGTGATTGATAGAAAACTCTGATCGCGGCCATTCAACACCTACAACGACCGATTCACTCTCTTTGCTGCCTAATGATCGACCCCGATAAAAGCGACCTCTGGGGCTGGTGGGCTTTAAGGGGCAGCAGTGAACCTTACTAAGACCCCCAGGGCTGTCATAAGCTCTTGTCTGTTCAGGCCTGAAATATGAACTAACACCTGCCTACATGTAAAAAGCAATAATACATGGGAAAAGTAAATAAAGAACCAAATAAAAGACATAAAACATACATATCAGATGTCCATTAATAATCGGTACAATAAAACAATGTCATTTAGAGAGTTCGGAAAATGACGTTAAAAAAAAAAAACAACAAAACGAGCCCCTATGTATAGAGAATTTATACCATAAAGTAATATATTCCGAAATGCAAAAAAAACAAGAGGTCACGCCGCAACGTCAGCTAAAAATGTGGCTCCGGAACGCGTTGAGGCTAAAAATGGAAAAATAGGTTGCGACCAGAAGAGCAAAATCAGTCGCGTCCTTAAGGATTTATTAGAGGGAGCCCGGCATGTATGTCACCGAGGTTTACCTACAAGACGGCTGGATAGAATCCATATTCAGCCGCCATTATCAGACTTTTTTCCCGTTATCTTATCAGTTTTGATTGAACAAACACTAGAAGCTGAAGAACAAGGCGGCACAAATATTGATTATTACACGGCAAACATCACATAGATGGAAGTGATAGGAGTCAATGCAGCGCTGGCCCGGTGCGTGTCCCAGGAGCAGCGTCAGCCCATAGGAATAGAAGAGAATGACCGCGCCAGGGTGTAGTGCGTATAGAACGCAGATGTAGTGCATCGTGCCACTGGAATGGCTGCGTGGCTAATAGCCCCTTTCTGAACATCGTGAACTGAGCCTTTGTTCAAAAGTAAATGTCATTTATTCTAATATTAAACAAATAAAAACATCACAAAATAATCAGATAAAAACATAAAACAGAGCTCGGCGATTCGCCGGTCTTGTATAAAAAAGAAATAGTTACAAGTAAAATTACCATAAGGAGGTAAAAAAAAAAAAGTAAAAAAAAAAATAATAATTTATGAAACTGATGATTAAATGCAAATCACACAATGTTTTTTAATAAAATTATTTTATTTAATCAAAGTCACAAAAACATATAAAGCATATAAATATTATATATCTTCACACTCGTATTCACCTAAACAAAAAAAGTTATGTCCACTATTAATGTTAATGTTGGACCGCAATAAAAAAATAGAAGAAAACACAAAGGCGGAATTGATTTTTTTGGCCTTCCCCATACTTAAAAAATCATATAAATTAAATGCTACAATATAGTTACTCGAACATGATGGACACTGTGTAATACTTCAATCCGCCTGTGGTGGAGCTGCAGGGAAACTGAACACTTACTACCAGATTACAGTCGATCGCTGGGGGTCCGGCAGGGGGACACTTTGTAATCAGCTTATTTTCAAGCGATTCTTTTAGCAAGTAGGAAATGTCCAAATGGGAGAACATTCTTAAGGCGTTGATGAAGTCCAATGGGAAATTCCAATTGGACTTTCCCTTACTCTTCGTGAAAACCTGCAAATAACCTCACGCTGGGGGTAGTAGTCATAAAGCAGAAATATTAGGAGACAATCACTCTGGTGTTTTAGAGATAACTCCATCACATCCCACTCATCTGTTATGATGGTCATAAAGGTCTTCACTGCAGTTTATGGCTTTAGATGATGGATTGTGATGATGGTGATCGCATTCCTCAGGACGAGGTTTGATTAATATTTGTTCAGGTTCCATTCATTTACTTTGCACATATTGATATGTTAAGATATGGCGGTCATCATACCCAGGAGCCAGGACTGATCTGATGACAGGGCAGGTGTCTCCATATACAAACACCCTTACCTTATCTATTGTCCTACGTTCCATCCCGCTGAAGTAAAAAGTATTACAATGTGCTATAATTGTGGTGCTATGACCGCGTCTGTGCGCCCCCCATCGGACATAAAATAAAAAAATGGATGCTTACCTCACCGCTCCTCTTAGCTTCTCCCCTCCGAGTCCCCTCAGCGTGCTGCGTCACATACAAGATCCTGATGCTGCTCGGCGAGACGAGCATACTTTTTTTTTTTATTGTCCGATGGTGGATAGTCTGACTTGGGGTGGTAGTCCGATAAGGGGGGACAAGGTATGGGGTCCGGAACGGTCTTCTACCTTGCTATGGTCTACACCGTGTTACAAATTATTATGCACATTGGATTTAAGTGTCATACACATTTAATTATTAGTTTTTCAATGAAACTCATGGATGGTCTTGTGTCTTACGGCTCTTCGGATCATTGTAATCAATCTCAGACACCTGTGATAATTAGTTTGCCAGGTGTGCCCAATCAAAGGGAAACTACTTAAGAAGGACGTTCCACATTATTAAGCAGCCACAGGTTTCAAGCAATATGGGAAAGAAAAAGGATCTCTCTGCTGCCGAAAAGCGTGAAATAGTGCAATACCTTGGACAAGGTATGAAAACATTGGATATTTCAAGAAAACTTAAGCGTGATCATCGTACTGTGAAAAGATTTGTGGCTGATTCAGAGCACAGATGGGTTCGTTCAGATAAAGGCATAATGAGGAAGGTTTCTGCCAGACAAATTAATAGGATTAGGAGAGCAGCTGCTAAAATGCCATTGCAAAGCAGCAAACAGGTATTTGAAGCCGCTGGTGCCTCTGGAGTCCCACGAACCTCAAGGTGTAGGATCCTCCAGAGGTTTGCAAGTGTGCATAAAGCTATTATTCGGCCACCCCTAAACAATGCTCAAAAGCAGAAACGGTTGCAGTGGGCTCACAAAAACATGAAGACTAATTTTCACACAGTGTTGTTTACTGATGAGTGCCGTGCAACAATGGATGGTCCAGATGCATGGAGTAGTGGATGGTTGGTGAATGGCCACCATGTCCCAACAAGGCTGTGACGTCAGCAAGGAGGTGGCGGAGTCCTGTTTTGGGCTGGAATCATGGGGAGAGAGCTGGTAGGCCCCTTTAGGGTCCCTGACGGTGTGAAAATGACCTCTGCAAAGTACGTAGAGTTTATGACTGACCACTTTCTTCCGTGGTACAAAAAGAAGAACCGTGCCTTCCATAGCAAAATTATCTTCATGCATGACAATGCACCATCTCATGCTGCAAAGAATACCTCTGTGTCATTGGCTGCTATGGGCATAAAAGGAGAGAAACTCATGGTGTGGCCCCCATGTTCCCCTGACCTCAACCCTATTGAGAACCTTTGGAGCATCCTCAAGCACAATATCTATGAGGGTGGGAGGCAGTTCACATCAAAACAGAAGCTCTGGGAGGCTATTCTGACATCCTGCAAAGATATTCCAGCAGAAACTGTCCAAATACTCACAAATTCAATGGATGCAAGAATTGTGAAGGTGATATCAGAGAAGGGGTCCTGTGTAACATGTAACTTGGCCTGGTCAGTTTTTTTTGATTGAAAGAGCTTTTGATTTCTGTAAATATGACCTCCTGATGCTGCGAAGCCAACAAGTGACCATTTTAGTCTCTTTACAACCTTTAAAGTGTTTTGATCTCTGTTGTACATAATAATTTGAAGCATTTTGAGTTTTTTACTTCTAAAAAAGAATCTGTTATAATTAGGAGATTTGTTCAATAAAATTTGCATTATACTCCAACGGTTGATGGCTTGAAGATTATACTGACTGTCATTTGCATCGACTATTTAGGAAAATCAGCGAAAAATAACATTTGCATAATAATTTGGAACGCGGTGTAAAAGTAAGACCTATGACAGCCAGGGGCTGATGTCGTTTTTCGCTATAATTTATCCTAGTTTACCAGTGTAAATTATAATAAATATATGAATGTGTCACCCGTGGTGGTATCGCTTCTTTAGGTAACCCACACCCCTTTTCTTAGAGTGGCGAGGGCGGCATAAAAAAACTTTACACTTTTCAATGCAAAGTGTGACTTTTGGGCTTTTTTATGACTCTACTACGCCAGAAAGGTTGATGAATTACCCCCAGAGTGTCGGGCCGCCTTAGCCCTCTGAGCTTGGCAAAGTAAGACTAATCAAACAGCCAACTCCCGGACTTTGGATATGTGTTTTAAAGGGGTTGTCCACTACTGAACAACTGATGACCTATCCACCGAATAGGTCATCAGTATATCATCAGGATGGGTCAGACACCCGCACCCCGCACTGTTCAGCCGCTCCGGCCCATTATGCGATGTACGGAGCCGGAAGCAGTTGGCTCCACATTGCATAGCGGCCATGCTGCCGAACTGCAACTCTGCTCCTATTCACTTGAATACTGCAGCTATTCAGTGGCCAGAGTCAACTGCTTCCAGCATGTACTTCCTGTTAACGGTGCTGCGTCCGGGTGTCGGACACCTATAGATCATATAAGGAGAAAAATTAGAACCAAAAGTACATCGCTGCTAACATCAATTGCGAGTCCAGACAGGGAGCAAATAAAAGGGATTTATTGTGTTGTAAATAGAATAATTAACTTAAAAGGCAATTAGATAGGCTACGCGCTTCGAAGCCATGGCCTGATGAAGATGCTCATACAGCGTCGAAAACGCGTAGCCCATCTAATTGCCTTTTTAATTAATTATTCTATTTACAACACAATAAATCCCTTTGTGGACCCACTAGGCCGCTCCGCCGTAGCGGGGAGGCAGCTGACCAGGTCACAGTCTATGCGAATGTAAAATGGCAGACAGTAATGCTTGGGTACCTGAATTAGTCCGGGCGGTGGCTGTGGCTTCAGCACGGGTGGAGGCAGGTGCGGCAAGTGGCGCCAGACGTGGCGGGCAGTATCCGATGAGCGGTAGACACTTGATGTGGCAGATGACACTTGACGTGGCAGATGGCACTTGATGTGGCAGATGGCACTTGACGTGGCAGATGACACTTGACATGGCAGATGGCACTTGATGTGGCAGAAGACACTTGATGTGGCAATTGGCACTTGACGTGGCAGAGGAACAATACGGAATACAGGAACGGTAACAGGGCACGGGTAACAGCTGGAATGGGAGACACTAAGGGACCATTTGCGAGACAGACTGGGAAAGACTAACAACGCTCAGGCAAGAATTAGAAGGTCAGGGGCCTTCTTACAGACCAGGAAATCGTGGCAGTTGATAGTGATGACGATTTCCTAATTGCGCGCGCTGGCTCTTTAAGGCCGGGCGCGAGCGTGCGCGCGCACACTACGGGACCCAGCCGGACGGAGCGGAAGTGAACACTGGCATCTCCTAGGAGGGAGACGGAGGCCAGCGCTCACAGATCCATGGCTGCAGGCGTCCCCGCGGGGCGTCCCCGACGCCCCGCGGTCATGGGCGCTACACCCTTTTATTACCTCCCTGTCTGCACTTGCAATTGATATTAGCAGCGATGTACTTTTCTCCTTATATGTCT
Organism: Rhinoderma darwinii; assembly: GCF_050947455.1. Lineage (NCBI taxonomy): Eukaryota > Metazoa > Chordata > Amphibia > Anura > Rhinodermatidae > Rhinoderma > Rhinoderma darwinii. The sequence goes on along the minus strand of NW_027461763.1, from coordinate 227,896 downwards.
CATTGGGCGGTTGTCTTTGTACCACCAGTTTGGACCTAGCTGCAGCTGCATCACCTCATCATATTATTACCTGCCTACAGTAGAGTTGTGCCTAGCGTTGCACAACTCCAAAAGGTGAGCCAAATCTTCACTACTGTTCTTTTCCTGTATTTTCTCTTGAGATCTGCACCATGTGGCGCCGTGGTATTTTCTCGTTTTGCCTCTAGGTACCCACAGATCATGTACTGATGACCTCTCCGGTGGATAGACCAGTAGTGGACAACCCCTTTAAGAATAAAATATGTCTCGTTTTCATAGTCCAGTATCATCTCCCGGTCTTGAGCTGAGAACAAGGGTTAATTTACATACTGAACCCTCCTCTGACCTCTGTATTGTGTAGAAGGAATAACGCGCCCTGTTTACGAAGAATATGAATACAGACAGCGGATCCCAGGGCAGTATTTGATATAATATGTATTTTACTTGTGTAAACATTTGATTAAGTTGGAAGAACAATTTATCACCACATAATCTTTAGGTTTCAAGAATTTCACAAGAATTTTGAGTGCTATAACATCACGTGACTCCGTATTTAAAGCCGGGGAGACGTCTCGGCCACTTTATCCCCAGAGCTCATTCCAGACAGAGACGTAAATTATTCTACTCAGGTGAGGAGAGAGTTTCCTCCGTGCTTTATATTTGTCATGTTTATGGTGTTCTCCTCTAGGGGTCGGTTCAACATCCGGAGGGAAATCTCATTCGATCATTTTGTTTTGAAGCCAAATATTTATTTTACCATTTCAGGTCCTGCACTTCTATTATTAACGCCAGGTTATAGCATCGGCGGATTCAGAGACCTCCATTACCTGTCCCCAACATGCACAGCCCACTCCATACTTATTCCCCATCAGGTCATCTAAAAGTTTCTCCACGAACCAGACGATACATTCAGCAGGAGACTAAAACATCAGCGGACCCTCATGACAGGGCAGAATGTGGTCCCCTTGTTCTTGAATATCTTTTCATATCGAAAAACCCTAACGGCCCTCTGACAATCCACCAGTAATTGTGAGCTATGAAATTCAGTAGCTCAGTCCATTACATGTAATCTAATAGACAGTAGAAAACTGATAACTGCTTATAAAGTGGCAGCGGGCCACCCTACCTACTGGGCCTCTGTGCAGCTGTACAGGTTGCAGCTATGGTATGTCCACACCTGGTTATATTATTTAAGCACTGTATAACACTGTTAGTTGAGCACTGTATAACACTGTTAGTTGAGCACTGTATAACACTGTTAGTTGAGCACTGTATAACACTGTTAGTTGGGCACTGTATAATACTGTTAGTTGGGCACTGTATAACACTGTTAGTTGGGCACAGTATAACACTGTTAGTTGGGCACTGTATAACACTGTTAGTTGGGCACAGTATAACACTGTTAGTTGGGCACAGTATAACACTGTTAGTTGGGCACTGTATAACACTGTTAGTTGGGCACTGTATAACACCGTTAGTTGAGCACTGTATAACACCGTTAGTTAAGCACTGTATAACACCGTTAGTTGAGCACTGTATAACACCGTTAGTTGGGCACTGTATAACACTGTTAGTTGGGCACTGTATAACACTGTTAGTTAGGCACTGTATAACACTGTTAGTTGGGCACTGTATAACACTGTTAGTTGGGCACTGTATAACACTGTCAGTTGGGCACTGTATAACACTGTCAGTTGGGCACTGTATAACACTGTCAGTTGGGCACTGTATAACACTGTTAGTTGGGCACTGTATAACACTGTTAGTTGGGCCCTGTATAACACTGTTAGTTGGGCACTGTATAACACTGTTAGTTGAGCACTGTATAACACTGTTAGATGAGCACTGTATAACACTGTTAGTTAGGCACTGTATAACACTGTTAGTTGGGCACTGTATAACACTGTTAGTTGGGCCCTGTATAACACTGTTAGTTGGGCACTGTATAACACTGTTAGTTGAGCACTGTATAACACTGTTAGATGAGCACTGTATAACACTGTTAGTTAGGCACTGTATAACACTGTTAGTTGGGCACTGTATAACACTGTTAGTTGGGCACTGTATAATACTGTTAGTTGGGCACTGTATAACACTGTTAGTTGGGCACTGTATAACACTGTTAGTTGGGCACTGTAGAACACTGTTAGTTGAGCACTATATAACACTGTTAGTTGAGCACTGTATAACACTGTTAGTTAGGTACTGTATAACACTGTTAGTTGGGCACTGTATAACACTGTTAGTTGGGCACTGTATAATACTGTTAGTTGGGCACTGTATAACACTGTTAGTTGGGCACTGTATAACACTGTTAGTTGGGCACTGTATAACACTGTTAGTTGGGCACAGTATAACACTGTTAGTTGGGCACTGTATAACACTATTAGTTGAGCACTGTATAACACTGTTAGTTGAGCACTGTATAACACTGTTAGTTGAGCACTGTATAACACTGTTAGTTGGGCACTGTATAACACTGTTAGTTGGGCACAGTATAACACTGTTAGTTGGGCACAGTATAACACTGTTAGTTGGGCACAGTATAACACTGTTAGTTGGGCACAGTATAACACTGTTAGTTGGGCACTGTATAACACTGTTAGTTGGGCACTGTATAACACTGTTAGTTGAGCACTGTATAACACTGTTAGTTGAGCACTGTATAACACTGTTAGTTGGGCACTGTATAACACTGTTAGTTGGGCACTGTATAACACTGTTAGTTGGGCACTGTATAACACTGTTAGTTGGGCACTGTATAACACTGTCAGTTGGGCACTGTATAACACTGTTAGTTGGGCACTGTATAACACTGTTAGTTGGGCACTGTATAACACTGTTAGTTGGGCACTGTATAACACTGTTAGTTGGGCACTGTATAACACTGTTAGTTGAGCACTGTATAACACTGTTAGATGAGCACTGTATAACACTGTTAGTTAGGCACTGTATAACACTGTTAGTTGGGCACTGTATAACACTGTTAGTTGGGCACTGTATAATACTGTTAGTTGGGCACTGTATAACACTGTTAGTTGGGCACTGTAGAACACTGTTAGTTGAGCACTATATAACACTGTTAGTTGAGCACTGTATAACACTGTTAGTTAGGCACTGTATAACACTGTTAGTTGGGCACTGTATAACACTGTTAGTTGGGCACTGTATAATACTGTTAGTTGGGCACTGTATAACACTGTTAGTTGGGCACTGTATAACACTGTTAGTTGGGCACTGTATAACACTGTTAGTTGGGCACAGTATAACACTGTTAGTTGGGCACTGTATAACACTATTAGTTGAGCACTGTATAACACTGTTAGTTGAGCACTGTATAACACTGTTAGTTGAGCACTGTATAACACTGTTAGTTGGGCACTGTATAACACTGTTAGTTGGGCACTGTATAACACTGTTAGTTGGGCACTGTATAACACTGTTAGTTGAGCACTGTATAACACTGTTAGTTGAGCACTGTATAACACTGTTAGTTGAGCACTGTATAACACTGTTAGTTGGGCACTGTATAATACTGTTAGTTGGGCACTGTATAATACTGTTAGTTGGGCACTGTATAACACTGTTAGTTGGGCACTGTATAACACTGTTAGTTGAGCACTGTATAACACTGTTAGTTGAGCACTGTATAACACTGTTAGTTGGGCACTGTATAATACTGTTAGTTGGGCACTGTATAACACTGTTAGTTGGGCACTGTAAAACACTGTTAGTTGGGCACTGTATAACACTGTTAGTTGAGCACTGTATAACACTGTTAGTTGGGCACTGTATAACACTGTTAGTTGGGCACTGTATAATACTGTTAGTTGGGCACTGTATAACACTGTTAGTTGGGCACTGTAAAACACTGTTAGTTGGGCACTGTATAACACTGTTAGTTGAGCACTGTATAACACTGTTAGTTGGGCACTGTATAATACTGTTAGTTGGGCACTGTATAACACTGTTAGTTGAGCACTATATAACACTGTTAGTTGAGCACTGTATAACACTGTTAGTTGGGCACTGTATAATACTGTTAGTTGGGCACTGTATAACACTGTTAGTTGGGCACTGTATAACAATGTTAGTTGAGCACTGTATAACACTATTAGTTGGGCACTGTATAATACTGTTAGTTGGGCACTGTATAACACTGTTAGTTGGGCACTGTATAACACTGTTAGTTGGGCACTGTATATCACTATTAGTTGGGCACTGTATAACACTGTTAGTTGAGCACTGTATAACACTGTTAGTGGGGCACTGTATAACACTATTAGTTGGGCGCTGTATAATACTGTTAGTTAGGCACTGTATAATACTGTTAGTTGGGCGCTGTATAATACTGTTAGTTGAGCACTGTATAACACTGTTAGTTGAGCACTGTATATCACTGTTAGTTGGGCACTGTATAACACTGTTAGTTGAGCACTGTATAACACTGGTAGTTGGGCACTGTATAACACTGTTAGTTGGGCACTGTATAACACTATTAGTTGGGCACTGTATAACACTATTAGTTGGGCACTGTATAATACTGTTAGTTGGGCACTGTATAACACTGTTAGTTGGGCACTGTATAACACTGTTAGTTGGGCACTGTATATCACTATTAGTTGGGCACTGTATAACACTGTTAGTTGGGCACTGTATAACAATGTTAGTTGAGCACTGTATAACACTGTTAGTTGGGCACTTTATAACACTATTAGTTGGGAGCTGTATAATACTGTTAGTTGAGCACTGTATAACACTGTTAGTTGGGCACTGTATAACACTATTAGTTGGGCGCTGTATAACACTGTTAGTTGAGCACTGTATAACACTGTTAGTTGAGCACTGTATATCACTGTTAGTTGGGCACTGTATAATACTGTTAGTTGGGCACTGTATAACACTGTTAGTTGAGCACTGTATAACACTGTTAGTTGGGCACTGCATAACACTGTTAGTTGGGCACTGTATAACACTGTTAGTTGGGCACTGTATAACACTGTTAGTTGAGCACTATATAACACTGTTAGTTGGGTACTGTATAACACTGTTAGTTGGGCACTGTATAACACTGTTAGTTGGGCACTGTATAACACTGTTAGTTGAGCACTGTATAACACTGTTAGTTGGGCACTGTATAACACTGTTAGTTGGGCACTGTATAACACTGTTAGTTGAGCACTGTATAACACTGTTAGTTGGGTACTTTATAACACTGTTAGTTGGGCACTGTATAACACTGTTAGTTGGGCACTGTAAAACACTGTTAGTTAAGCACTGTATAACACTGTTAGTTGGGCACTGTATAACACTGTTAGTTGGGCACTGTATAACACTGTTAGTTGGGCACTGTATAACACTGTTAGTTGGGCACTGTATAACACTGTTAGTTGGGCACTGTATAACACTGTTAGTTGGGCACTGTATATCACTGTTAGTTGGGCACTGTATAACACTGTTAGTTGGGCACTGTATAACACTGTTAGTTGGGCACTGTATAACACTGTTAGTTGGGCACTGTATAACACTATTAGTTGGGCGCTGTATAACACTGTTAGTTGGGCGCTGTATAACACTATTAGTTGGGCGCTGTATAACACTGTTAGTTGGGCACTGTATAAAACGGTTAGTTGGACAATGTATAACACTGTTAGTTGGGCACGGTATAACACTGTTAGTTGGGCAATGTATAACACTGTTATTTGGGCACTGTATAACACTGACAGTTGGGGACTGTATAACACTGTTCGTTAGGCACTGTATAACACTATTAGTTGGGCACTGTATGACACTGTTAGTTGAGCACTGTATAATACTGTTAGTTGGGCACTGTATAACACTATTAGTTGGGCACAGTATAGCACTGTTAGTTGGACACTGTATAACACTGTTAGTTAGGCACTGTATAACACTTATTTGGGCACTGTATATCACTGTTAGTTGGGCACTGTATAACACTGTTAGTTGAGCACTGTATAACACTGTTAGTTGGGCACTGTATAATACTCTTAGTTGGGCACTATATAACACTGTTAGTTGGGCACTGTATAACACTGTTAGTTGGGCACTGTATAATACTGTTAGTTTGGCACTGTGTAACACTGTTAGTTGAGTATAACACTGTTAGTTGGGCACTGTATAACACTGTTAGTTGGACACTGTATAATACTGTTAGCTGGGCACTGTATAATACTGTTAGTTGGGCACTGTATATCAATGTTAGTTGGGCACTGTATAACACTGTTAGTTGGGCACTGTATAACACTGTTAGTTGGGCACTGTATAACACTGTTAGTTGAGCACTATATAACACTGTTAGTTGGGTACTGTATAACACTGTTAGTTGGGCACTGTATAACACTGTTAGTTGGGCACTGTATAACACTGTTAGTTGGGCACTGTATAATACTGTTAGTTGGGCACTGTATAACACTGTTAGTTGGGCACTGTAAAACACTGTTAGTTGGGCACTGTATAACACTGTTAGTTGGGCACTGTATAACACTGTTAGTTGGGTGCTGTATAATACTGTTAGTTAGGCGCTGTATAATACTGTTAGTTGGGCGCTGTATAATACTGTTAGTTGAGCACTGTATAACACTGTTAGTTGAGCACTGTATAACACTGGTAGTTGGGCGCTGTATAATACTGTTAGTTAGGCACTGTATAATACTGTTAGTTGGGCGCTGTATAACACTGTTAGTTGAGCACTGTATAACACTGTTAGTTGAGCACTGTATAATACTGGTAGTTGGGCGCTGTATAATACTGTTAGTTAGGCACTGTATAATACTGTTAGTTGGGCACTGTATAACACTGTTAGTTGAGCACTGTATAACACTGTTAGTTGGGCACTGTATAACACTGTTAGTTGGGCACTGTATATCACTATTAGTTGGGCACTGTATAACACTGTTAGTTGAGCACTGTATAACACTGTTAGTTGGGCGCTGTATAACACTATTAGTTGGGCGCTGTATAATACTGTTAGTTGAGCACTGTATAACACTGTTAGTTGAGCACTGTATATCACTGTTAGTTGGGCACTGTATAATACTGTTAGTTGGGCACTGTATAACACTGTTAGTTGAGCACTGTATATCACTGTTAGTTGGGCACTGAATAACACTGCTAGTTTGGCACTGTATAACACTGTTAGTTGGGCACTGTATAACACTGTTAGTTGGGCACTGTATAACACTGTTAGTTGGGCACTGTATAACACTGTTAGTTGAGCACTGTATAACACTGTTAGTTGGGCGCTGTATAACACTGTTAGTTGGGCGCTGTATAATACTGTTAGTTGGGCACTGTATAACATTGTTAGTTGAGCACTGTATAACACTGTTAGTTGGGCACTGTATAACACTATTAGTTGGGCACTGTATAATACTGTTAGTAGGGCACTGTATAACACTGTTAGTTCGGCACTGTATAACACTGTTAGTTGAGCACTATATAACACTGTTAGTTGAGCACTATATAACACTGTTAGTTGGGCACTGTATAATACTGTTAGTTGGGCACTGTATAACACTGTTAGTTGGGCACTGCATAACACTGTTAGTTGGGCACTGCATAACACTGTTAGTTGGGCACTGTATAACACTGTTAGTTGGGCACTGTATAACACTGTTAGTTGAGCACTATATAACACTGTTAGTTGGGCACTGTATAACACTGTTAGTTGGGCACTGTATAACACTGTTAGTTGGGCACTGTATAACACTGTTAGTTGAGCACTGTATAACACTGTTAGTTGGGCACTGTATAACACTGTTAGTTGGGCACTGTATAACACTGTTAGTTGAGCACTGTATAACACTGTTAGTTGGGCACTGTATAACACTGTTAGTTGGGCACTGTAAAACACTGTTAGTTAAGCACTGTATAACACTGTTAGTTGGGCACTGTATAACACTGTTAGTTGGGCACTGTATATCACTGTTAGTTGGGCACTGTATAACACTGTTAGTTGGGCACTGTATAACACTGTTAGTTGGGCACTGTATAACACTGTTAGTTGGGCACTGTATAACACTATTAGTTGGGCGCTGTATAACACTGTTAGTTGGGCGCTGTATAACACTATTAGTTGGGCGCTGTATAACACTGTTAGTTGGGCACTGTATAAAACGGTTAGTTGGACAATGTATAACACTGTTAGTTGGGCACGGTATAACACTGTTAGTTGGGCAATGTATAACACTGTTATTTGGGCACTGTATAACACTGACAGTTGGGGACTGTATAACACTGTTCGTTAGGCACTGTATAACACTGTTAGTTGGGCACTGTATGACACTGTTAGTTGAGCACTGTATAATACTGTTAGTTGGGCACTGTATAACACTATTAGTTGGGCACAGTATAGCACTGTTAGTTGGACACTGTATAACACTGTTAGTTAGGCACTGTATAACACTTATTTGGGCACTGTATATCACTGTTAGTTGGGCACTGTATAACACTGTTAGTTGAGCACTGTATAACACTGTTAGTTGGGCACTGTATAATACTCTTAGTTGGGCACTATATAACACTGTTAGTTGGGCACTGTATAACACTGTTAGTTGGGCACTGTATAATACTGTTAGTTTGGCACTGTGTAACACTGTTAGTTGAGTATAACACTGTTAGTTGGGCACTGTATAACACTGTTAGTTGGACACTGTATAATACTGTTAGCTGGGCACTGTATAATACTGTTAGTTGGGCACTGTATATCAATGTTAGTTGGGCACTGTATAACACTGTTAGTTGGGCACTGTATAACACTGTTAGTTGGGCACTGTATAACACTGTTAGTTGAGCACTATATAACACTGTTAGTTGGGTACTGTATAACACTGTTAGTTGGGCACTGTATAACACTGTTAGTTGGGCACTGTATAACACTGTTAGTTGAGCACTGTATAACACTGTTAGTTGGGCACTGTATAACACTGTTAGTTGGGCACTGTATAACACTGTTAGTTGAGCACTGTATAACACTGTTAGTTGGGTACTGTATAACACTGTTAGTTGGGCACTGTATAACACTGTTAGTTGGGCACTGTATAACACTGTTAGTTAAGCACTGTATAACACTGTTAGTTGGGCACTGTATAACACTGTTAGTTGGGCACTGTATGACACTGTTAGTTGAGCACTGTATAATACTGTTAGTTGGGCACTGTATAACACTATTAGTTGGGCACTGTATAGCACTGTTAGTTGGACACTGTATAACACTGTTAGTTAGGCACTGTATAACACTTATTTGGGCACTGTATATCACTGTTAGTTGGGCACTGTATAACACTGTTAGTTGAGCACTGTATAACACTGTTAGTTGGGCACTGTATAATACTCTTAGTTGGGCACTATATAACACTGTTAGTTGGGCACTGTATAACACTGTTAGTTGGGCACTGTATAATACTGTTAGTTTGGCACTATGTAACACTGTTAGTTGAGTATAACACTGTTAGTTGGGCACTGTATAACACTGTTAGTTGGACACTGTATAATACTGTTAGCTGGGCACTCTATAATACTGTTAGTTGGGCACTGTATATCAATGTTAGTTGAGCACTGTATAACACTGTTAGTTGGGCACTGTATAACACTGTTAGTTGAGCACTATATAACACTGTTAGTTGGGCACTGTATAACACTGTTAGTTGGGCACTGTATAATACTGTTAGTTGGGCACTGTATAACACTGTTAGTAGGGCACTGTATAACACTGTTAGTTGGGCACTGTATAACACTGTTAGTTGGGCACTGTATAACACTGTTAGTTGGGCACTGTATAACACTGTTAGTTGAGCACTGTATAACACTGTTAGTTGGGCACTGTATAACACTATTAGTTGGGCACTGTATAACACTGTTAGTTGAGCACTATATAACACTGTTAGTTGGGCACTGTATAACACTGTTAGTTGGGCACTATATAATACTGTTAGTTGGGCACTGTATAACACTGTTAGTAGGGCACTGTATAACACTGTTAGTTGGGCACTGTATAACACTGTTAGTTGGGCACTGTATAACACTGTTAGTTGAGCACTGTATAACACTGTTAGTTGGGCACTGTATAATACTGTTAGTTGGGCACTGTATAACACTGTTAGTAGGGCACTGTATAACACTGTTAGTTGGGCACTGTATAACACTGTTAGTTGGGCACTGTATAACACTATTAGTTGGGCGCTGTATAACACTGTTAGTTGGGCGCTGTATAACACTGTTAGTTGGGCACTGTATAACACTGTTAGTTGAGCACTGTATAACACTGTTAGTTGAGCACTGTATAACACTGTTAGTTGGGCACTGTATAACACTATTAGTTGGGTGCTGTATAACACTGTTAGTTGGGCACTGTATAAAACGGTTAGTTGGACAATGTATAACACTTTTAGTTTGGCACTGTATAACACTGTTAGTTGGGCACTGTATAAGACTGTTAGTTGGACACTGTATATCATTATTAGTTGAGCACTGTATAACACTATTAGTTGGGCACTGTATAACACTGTTAGTTGAGCACTGTATAACACTGTTAGTTGAGCACTGTATAACACTGTTAGTTGGGCACTGTATAACACTGTTAGTTGGGCACTGTATAACACTGTTAGTTGAGCACTGTATAACACTGTTAGTTGAGCACTGTATAACACTGTTAGTTGGGCACTGTATAACACTATTAGTTGGGCACTGTATAACACTGTTAGTTGGGCACTGTATAACACTATTAGTTGGGCACTGTATAACACTGTTAGTTGAGCACTATATAACACTGTTAGTTGGGCACTGTATAACACTGTTAGTTGGGCACTGTATAATACTGTTAGTTGGGCACTGTATAACACTGTTAGTTGAGCACTGTATAACACTGTTAGTTGGGCACTGTATAACACTATTAGTTGGGCACTGTATAACACTGTTAGTAGGGCACTGTATAACACTGTTAGTTGAGCACTGTATAACACTGTTAGTTGGGCACTGTATAACACTATTAGTTGGGCGCTGTATAACACTGTTAGTTGGGCACTGTATAAAACGGTTAGTTGGACAATGTATAACACTGTTAGTTTGGCACTGTATAACACTGTTAGTTGGGCACTGTATAACACTGTTAGTTGGGCACTGTATAACACTATTAGTTGGGCACTGTATAACACTGTTAGTTGGGCACTCTATAACACTGTTAGTTGGGCACTGTATAACACTGTTAGTTGGGCACTGTATAACACTGTTAGTTGAGCACTGTATAACACGGTTAGTTGAGCACTGTATAACACTGTTAGTTGAGCACTGTATAACACTGTTAGTTGGGCACTGTATAACACTATTAGTTGGGCACTGTATAACACTGTTAGTTGAGCACTATATAACACTGTTAGTTGGGCACTGTATAACACTGTTAGTTGGGCACTGTATAATACTGTTAGTTGGGCACTGTATAACACTGTTAGTTGAGCACTGTATAACACTGTTAGTTGGGCACTGTATAACACTATTAGTTGGGCACTGTATAACACTGTTAGTAGGGCACTGTATAACACTGTTAGTTGAGCACTGTATAACACTGTTAGTTGGGCACTGTATAACACTATTAGTTGGGCACTGTATAACACTGTTAGTTGGGCACTGTATAAAACGGTTAGTTGGACAATGTATAACACTGTTAGTTTGGCACTGTATAACACTGTTAGTTGGGCACTGTATAACACTGTTAGTTGGGCACTGTATAACACTATTAGTTGGGCACTGTATAACACTGTTAGTTGGGCACTGTATAACACTGTTAGTTGGGCACTGTATAACACTGTTAGTTGGGCACTGTATAACACTGTTAGTTGAGCACTGTATAACACGGTTAGTTGAGCACTGTATAACACTGTTAGTTGGGCACTGTATAACACTATTAGTTGGGCACTGTATAACACTGTTAGTAGGGCACTGTATAACACAGTTAGTTGGGCACTGTATAACACTGTTAGTTGAGCACTGTATAACACTGTTAGTTGAGCACTGTATAACACTGTTAGTTGGGCACTGTATAACACTATTAGTTGGGCACTGTATAACACTGTTAGTAGGGCACTGTATAACACTGTTAGTTGGGCACTGTATAACACTGTTAGTTGGGCACTGTATAACACTGTTAGTTGGGCACTGTATAACACTGTTAGTTCAGCACTGTATAACACTATTAGTTGGGCACTGTATAACACTGTTAGTTGGGCACTGTATAATACTGTTAGTTGAGCACTGTATAACACTGTTAGTTGAGCACTGTATAACACTGTTAGTTGAGCACTGTATAACACTGTTAGTTGGGCACTGTATAACACTGTTAGTTGGGTACTGTATAACAGTATTAGTTGAGCACTGTATATCACTATTAGTTGGGCACTGTATAACACTGTTAGTTGAGCACTGTATAACACTGTTAGTTGAGCACTATATAACACTGTTAGTTGGGCACTGTATAACACTGTTAGTTGGGCACTGTATATCACTGTTAGTTGGGCACTGTATAACACTGTTAGTTGAGCACTGTATAACACTGTTAGTTGAGCACTGTATAACACTGTTAGTTGGGCACTGTATAACACTGTTAGTTGAGCACTGTATAACACTGTTAGTTGAGCACTATATAACACTGTTAGTTGGGCACTGTATAACACTGTTAGTTGGGCACTGTATAACACTATTAGTTGGGCACTGTATAACACTGTTAGTTGAGCACTATATAACACTGTTAGTTGGGCACTGTATAACACTATTAGTTGGGCACTGTATAACACTATTAGTTGAGCACTATATAACACTGTTAGTTGAGCACTGTATAACACTGTTAGTTGGGCACTGTATAACACTGTTAGTTGGGTACTGTATAACACTATTAGTTGAGCACTGTATATCACTATTAGTTGGGCACTGTATAACACTGTTAGTTGAGCACTGTATAACACTGTTAGTTGAGCACTATATAACACTGTTAGTTGGGCACTGTATAACACTGTTAGTTGGGCACTGTATATCACTGTTAGTTGGGCACTGTATAACACTGTTAGTTGAGCACTGTATAACACTGTTAGTTGAGCACTGTATAACACTGTTAGTTGGGCACTGTATAACACTGTTAGTTGAGCACTGTATAACACTGTTAGTTGAGCACTATATAACACTGTTAGTTGGGCACTGTATAATACTGTTAGTTGGGCACTGTATAACACTGTTAGTTGGGCACTGTATAACACTGTTAGTTGAGCACTATATAACACTGTTAGTTGGGCACTGTATAACACTGTTAGTTGAGCACTGTATAACACTATTAGTTGGGCGCTGTATAACACGGTTAGTTGAGCACTGTATAACACTGTTAGTTGGGCACTGTATAACACTGTTAGTTGGGCGCTGTATAACACTGTTAGTTGGGCGCTGTATATCACTGTTAGTTGGGCACTGTATAACACTGTTAGTTGGGCACTGTATAATACTGTTAGTTGGGCACTGTGCAACTGTGGTATTTGGGCACTGTATAACACTGGTACATGGGCACTGTAAAGTGCTATTAAGCTTTTTTACTTCAGTCTATATGTGACATGGCACGTAATTGATCATATTTTTCTTAATGGAGGTTTAGTTTCATGCAGTTTATAATAATTCTGTCCTTGCTGTAATAAAAATCAGCTTACTTTATATTGACTTTCTGCTTTTGCTGCAGTGTAAAGCATGGTGGATGGACAAAGCAACAGCCTGAGCTTCTTAAGTATCTTAGATTATTTCACACTCCAATAGTCAATAGTAAAGGCTGGAGTCGGTGATCAAAGCTATAAACTAATACAGCAGAGCTGCAGTGTAAATCATGGAGAACAGAACAGCAGCCTGACCCCCTGATAACACATAAGATACATTTTAGATTTCCTCAGGCTCCAATAGACAGTGCAGGTAATCTGGAGTCACTCATCACAGCTGTGCCCTAAAAAGCAGTCCAGTGGTTATCTAGACAGCTGCTTGGCTTTTGGGGGCTGTAGACCGGCAGTCCTATGTAAAACCATATCAGGAAAATAATTTTGGCCACCGTTTTTAATCTCGATAGTATGGGATTGGTGAGGTATCATATGTTTAAAAATATTTTCAGCTTTATGGGGGTGAGTTCCATAATGACTCCTCCGATTATTGACCGTGACATCTATAGGTTGTATGAATATTGTGTCTTCATTGTTTCTTATAGATTGTATCAGTGGCATTAGAAGAATGAAATTGCTCCACAGCGCCACCCTCCTGTGGATTCTATCTACTACAGCTGCTGCTGAGAACTATATTCCCAGTAAGACATATATATATTATATCCTTATACATTCAGCTGTCATGTAATCTGATACAAAGTAACAAACCCTGCAGCTGTGTCAGTTGAACATGATCAGGATGGATTTTCAGTTTCTGGATCAATAATTAATCTTCTTTTGCGCACACTACTCCCTCTTTTTTCACATAGTCAGAAATATCGCCCTTCAAGGTCGTGCAACACAATCCTCCATATACAGCGGGACCACCAGCGCTATAAATGCCATAGATGGGAATCTAAACTCTAATTTCCACCTTGGATCCTGCTCATGTACTAATGCGGAAGGGTCTCCCTGGTGGAGAGTGGACCTATTGAGACCCCATCAGATCTCCCACATCGTCATCACTAACAGAGGGGACTGCTGTGGCGAGAGGCTGAATGGAGCCAAGCTCCTGGTTGGGGACTCTCTGGAAAACAACGGCAATAATAACCCAAGGTGAACGCTGATCTGTGTGGCTGGTTCTGTAGGACTTTAGTATGGTGGTACTTCTAGTGGCAACTCAACCATTGGGGAAACCAGTCAACGGGACAGGTCATGTGATTAGGACAAAGCCGAGAACTAGTGGGCACAGTTTTTATCCACCCTCTTAACCCAATCTGGTAGTTGGTGGTGGAGGGCCGAAATAAAACGTTGTGTATGATAACGACTAATACGGCAGCTCTAGTCCTCTTCGTAAGTTC
Organism: Rhinoderma darwinii; assembly: GCF_050947455.1. Classification (NCBI taxonomy): domain Eukaryota; kingdom Metazoa; phylum Chordata; class Amphibia; order Anura; family Rhinodermatidae; genus Rhinoderma; species Rhinoderma darwinii. The sequence goes on along the minus strand of NW_027461763.1, from coordinate 212,847 downwards.
TCAGCAACACCAAGAAGGTCCAAATGTTGTACTTGGATTCTGAAAATGGTGTTTCCCAGACTTACTTTACACCACTGATGGTCCTATATGTCTTATATGGCCACTTCATCCTTTGGTACATCCAATGGTCGACACTCGTAGGGTCATCCATTCGTTAGCCCAAAGAATAAAGGGGCCACCATCAAATTTGATTGTCTGAATCCAATGTAATGCTTAATATAGTCCATATCTTTACTGCCCAATACTTGAAAGACCCACTGATGCTTTGGGCCCAACAGAAGTCCCTCCAAGTGGCCAGTCTCATGCCATGTTTAAGATTGTCACCAGAAGCTAATGCCCCATTATCGGGCATACTCCTCAGTAATATTAGAGAAGAAAGATACATGATAATCAGAGGTGTAAAATCTGTAACAGGGCTCCCACCCACCACATGACATTTACTTGTGGCCGAGAGGTGTATGGGCCATCTTAGGCACGGAGACCAGGGTGCAACGGCTTCTTCTACACCCACTATGGCTACTCCACTGGTAATAATGATGCTTTAACAATTGTCTCTGTCATTCTATACAGCTGTGCAGAAATCACTAATATACCCAATGGTGGAACCACGACCTTCCAGTGCAACAACATGGCCGGCCAATACGTCAACATCATCCTGCCAGGAAAAAACACCTACCTTCAGCTTTGTGAGGTCCAAGTTTTCGGTGTTCCTGAATCAAAGGATCCTCTGTGCTTTTAGCTCCGACGTGCACGTAATAATATACAAGGTTTCCAGCTTTAATGGATTTTATTTACACCCTCAAAATAAAACTATGCATACAGTGACGAGATGTAGTATCACGTGTTGTTTTTGTGAAACGTTCGGTGGGGCTCTTGATGAATGGAAGCCAGACCTTGTAAGTGTATGGTTATAGTAAAAAAAGTTCAAAACTTCCTCACCTCCAGAAACTTCTGGAATTATTTTGTTTGGTTTTTATATTTTTTAAGTAGGCTTAGACCAGGGGTCTCAAACTCGGCCGGGTAAGTGGGCCGCATATAGAAAAAATGGGAAGTTGACGGGCCGCATTACTTTCAAATTTGATACAATACAAAATTATTGTTAATCAATTAGTTATTTGAACTACAATAACAATATATTACTATAATAATACCGCTAGATTTAAAATTTGAGATATTTCTCCACGTGCTTATTTCAACAATCCAGTTCTCCAGTTTAAGTGTCGCTAAATGCAGTCCGGCGGACTCAGTTGGCAGCGTTTGGCAGACACATATGTCAAGATTGGGCAGCCCCTTTTTAGATAGTGCCACAGTGCCCTCTGTGGATGCTGCCGCAGTGCCCTCTGTAGATGCTGCCGCAGAGTCTTCTGTAGATGCTGCCGCAGTGCCCTCTGTAGATGCTGCCGCAGTGCCCTCTGTAGATGCTGCCGCAGTGCCCTCTGTGGATGCTGCCGCAGTGCCCTCTGTGGATGCTGCCGCAGTGCCCTCTGTGGATGCTGCCGCTGTGCCCTCTGTAGATGCTGCCGCAGTGCCCTCTGTGGATGCTGCCGCAGTGCCCTCTGTGGATGCTGCCGCTGTGCCCTCTTTGGATGCTGCCGCTGTGCCCTCTGTGGATGCTGCCGCAGTGCCCTCTGTGGATGCTGCCGCAGTGCCCTCTGTGGATGCTGCCGCTGTGCCCTCTGTAGATGATGCCACAGTGCCCTCTGTAGATAATGCCACAGTGCCCTCTGTAGATAATGCCACAGTGCCCTCTGTAGATAATGCCACAGTGCCCTCTGTAGATAGTGCCGCAGTGCCCTCTGTAGATGCTGCCGCAGAGTCCTCTGTAGATAATGCCACACACTGCCCCCTGTAGATAATGCAACACACCCCTAGATAATGCCACAGTGCCCTCTGTAGATAATGCCACAGTGCCCTCTGTAGATAATGCCACAGTGCCCTCTGTAGATAATGCAACACACCCCTAGATAATGCCACAGTGTCCTCTGTAGATAATGCAACACACCACTAGATGATGCCACAGTGATGTCAGGGGCTTGCCCAGAGCTGGACATATGTGGACAGCGATGTCAGGGAATTCCAGAGTCTAGGAGCAAAGCCGATACTAGCGGCTCTGTGTCCCGCAGGCTGCGTGCTTGAGACCCCTGGCTTAGACAGTCTTTGGTTCTGGCATTTGGACTGCACCCTCCTGAACGTTGGAGGTGGGGGGGGTGTGTTTTCATCAGGAAGCTTGGGGTCGTCGGGACTGCAACACTTATACTGGGACACTTGCGGGAGCGCTCCTGTGGCTGAGGCACTTAAGGGAGGACGAATGTTTCTAATTCGGAGGCACACTTATTACGGGGGCACTATTGTATTAGGTTGTGACCAGTTTTATTGCCGTTTTATTGAAGTTTTGTTATGCCGTTCATGTTCTTGCCACATTTTTGCGAATATCACAGCAAAATCTAAATAACATTTTTATATAAGCGCCTGAATATCTTGGTAGGGAGGGATATGGGCTATTTGGGACTGTGCACCAGTGCCTGGTATGGTTCCCGTCCTGTCCTGACTGAAGACCTGTATCTGTATGCGTGTGATAAGCTTCTTGCTGGATCAGATATTTGCTCCGCACACACATGCATGCTATGGTCCTGTCTCAGTAACGTACAAGACTCATATGTCCTGGCCATGGTTTGTCCTAAATATTTGGGAGACATATAGCCCTCTCTGAGCAGTGGTTGTCCAATTTGTTACCAATATATGGTGCTCTGTAGGCAATGTGCACCGTTTTTTTTATGTAGACACGGTTTATCTTGGCACTGTATGTCCCAGCGCTCTGAAGACTATTTATCTCGGGACTGGATAACATTATCTGGACAATTTAACGGTGCATGATGCAGCTCACTGGACAGCCCCATTTAATCGTGCACTATGTGGAGTAGTGTCCTGTATTTTCCATTCAGTCGCACATGGTTCTTCCTCTTCTACATTACAGAGATTTGGAAGGAATGAAGGAGCCTTGAATTATGCTTCAAAGGAAGACGGGAGGGAGTGGAGGGGGAAACAGCCCGAGATATAGAGAACACATCAAGTTATCGTCCTTCTCTTACACAATGTGCAGCATTTTTAAACCAAATAATAAGTCATTTAAAATAGATAACAGTGCAAGTGATAGAATAATACTGTCACATTCTGATTAAATATTGCAGATATACATTTACTAATTAATACAGATATATACAGTGACAAAATACCATTATACAGTGACTGAATAGTACCGCCATATAATGACTGAATAACAAATATATACAGTGACCAAATAATACCACCATACAGTGACTAAATAACATCGCCATATGGTGACTGAATAATACCACCATACAGTGACTGAATAATACCACCATACAGTGACTGAATAATACCACCATACATTGACTGAATAATACCACCATACACTGACTGAATAATACCACCATACAGTGACTGAATAATATCACCATACAGTGACTAAACAATACCTCCATACGGTGACTAAATAATACCACCATACAGGGACTAAATAATACCTCCATACACTGACTGAATAATACCACCATACAGTGACAGAATAATACTACCATACAGTGAATAAATAAAACAACCATACAGTGACTGAATAATACCTCCATGCAGTGACTGAATAATACCACCAAACACTGACTGAATAAAACCACCATACATTGAATCAATAATACAACCATACACTGACTGAATAATACCTCTCTATGGTGACTAAATAATACCACCATACAGTGACTGAATAATATCACCATATAGTGACTGAATAATACCACCATACAGTGACTGAATAATACGAACATACACTGACTGAATAATGCGACCATACAGTAACTGAATAATACCTCTCTACGGTGACTAAATAATACCACCATAGAGTGACTGAATAATACCAGCACACACTGACAGAATAATACCACCATACAGTGACTGAATAATACCACCATACACTGACAGAATAATACCACCATACAGTGACTGAATAATACCACCGTACACTGACAGAATACTAACACCATACAGTGACTGAATAATACCACCATACAGTGACTGAATAATACCATCATACACTGACTGAACAATACCTCCATATGGTGACTAAATAATACCTCCATACAGTGATAGAATAATACCACCATACAGTGACTGAATAATACCACCATACAGTGACTAAATAATACCATCTACACTGACTGAATAATACCCCCATACGGTGACTAAATAATACCCCCATACAGTGACTGAATAATACCACCATACAGGGACTGAATAATACCTCCATACACTGACTGAATAATACCTCCATACAGGGACAGAATAATACCACCATACAGTGACTAAATAAAACCACCATACAGTGACTGAATAATACCACCATACAGTCACTGAATAATACCACCATACACTGACTAAATAATACCACCATACAGTGACTGATAATACCACCATACACTGACTGAATAATACCTCCATACAGTGACTGAATAATACCGCCATACAGTGACTGAATAATACCACCATACAGTGACTGAATAATACCATTATACCGTGACTGAATAATATCTCCATACAGTAACTGAATAATACCTCCATACAGTAACTGAATAATAAGACCATACAGTGACTGAATAATACCACCATACAGTGACTGATAATACCACCATACAGTGACTCAATAATACCTCCATACACTGACTGAATAATACCACCATGCAGTGGCAGAATAATACCACCTTACAGTGACTAAATAAAACCACCATACGGTGACTGAATAATACCACCATACAGTGACTGAATAATACCTGCATACAGGGACTGAATAATACCACCATACAGTGACTGAATATTACCACCATACAGTGACTGAATAATACCACCATACAGTGACTGAATAATACCTGCATACAGGGACTGAATATTACCACCATACAGTGACTGTATATTACCACCATACAGTGACTCAATAATACCACCATACAGTGACTGAATAATACCACCATACAGTGACTGATAATACCACCATACAGTGACTGAATAATACCACGATACAGTGACTGAATAATACCACCATACAGTGACTGAATAATACCACCATACAGTGACTGAATAATACCACCATACAGTGACTGAATAATACCACCACACACTGACTGAATAATATCACCATACAGGGACTGAATATTACCACCATACAGTGACTGAATATTACCACCATACAGTGACTCAATAATACCACCATACACTAACTGAATAATATATCTCTACAGTGACTGAATAATACCAGCAGATTGTGACTGCATAATACTGCCATACGGTGACTGAATTTTATAGATCTACAGTGACTGTATAATACCACAATAGCGTTACTGCATAATACCTCCATAAATTGATTAAATAATACCACCATACAGTTACTGAATATTACCACTTTACAGTGAGTGAATAATGCCAGCGCAGATTGTGACTGCATAATACTGCCATACAGTAACTGTATTATATAGATATAAAGAGACTGAATAATACCACCATACAGTGACTAAAAAATACCATCATACAGTGACTGAATAATACCACCATACAGTGACTGAATAATACCTCCATACTGTGACTGAATGATACCTCCATACAGTGACTGAATAATACCACCATACAGTGACTGAATAATATCACCATACAGTGACTGAATAATACCACCATACACTGACTAAATAATACTACCAAACAAAGACTGAATAATACCGCCATACAGTGACTGAATAATACCACCATAAACTGACTGAATAATACCACCATACACTAACTGAATAATATCACCATAGAGTGACTGAATAATACCTCCATATAGTGACTGAATAATACCACCATACAGTGACTGATAATACCTCCATACATTAACTGAATAATACCACCATACAGTGACTGAATAATATCACCATACAGTGACTGAATAATATCACCATAAACTGACTGAATAATACGACCATACAGTGACTAAATAATACCACCAAACAGTGACTGAATAATACCACCACACAGTTACTGAATAATACCACCAGAGAGTCAATGAATGATACCACCATACAGGGACAGAATTATACCACCATACAGTGACTGAAGAATACAACCATAAAGTCACTGAATAATACCACCATACAGTGACTGAATAATACCACCATACAGTGACTGAATAATATCACCATAGAGTGACTGAATAATACCTCCATATAGTGTTCTGAATAATACCACCATACAGTGACTGATAATACCTCCATACATTCTCTGAATAATACCACCATACACTGACTGAATAATACCACCATACAGTGACTGAATAATATCACCATACAGTGACTGAATAATACCACCATATAGTGACTGAATAATACCACCATACAGGGACTGAATAATACCACCATACAGTGACTGAATAATACCACCATACACTGACTGAATAATACCACCATACACTGACTGAATAATATCTCCATACAGTGACTGAATACCACCATACAATGAATGAATAATATCACTATTCATAGACTAAATAATACCACCATAGAGTCTCTGAATAATAGCACCATACACTGACTAAATAATACCACCATACAGTGACTGAATAATACCACCATACACTGACTGAATAATACCACCATACAGTGACCAAATAATACCACCATACACTGACTGAATAATACCACTATACAGTGACTAAATAATACCCCCATACACTGACTGAATAATAACACCGTTCAGTGAATGAATAATACCACCATAAATTGACTGAAAAATACCACCATACACTGACTGAATAATACCTCCATACACTGACTGAATAATATCTCCATACAGTGACTTAATAATACCACCATACAGTGAGTGAATAATACCACCATACAGTGACTGAATAATACCACCATACAGTGACTGAATAATACAACCATACAGTGACTGAATCTTACCACCATACAATGACTGAATAATACCACCATACAGAGACTGAATAATACCTCCATACACTGACTGAATAATACCTCCATACACTGACTGAATAATACCTCCATACACTGACTGAATATTACCACCATACAGTGACTGAATAATACCACCATACAGTGACTCAATAATACCACCATACACTGACTGAATACCACCATACAGTGACTGAATAATACCACCATACAGTGACTGAATAATACCACCATACAGTGACTGAATATTACCACCATACAGTGACTGATAATACCACCATACAGTGACTAAACAATACCTCCATACAGTGACTGAATAATACAACCCTACAGTAACTGAATAATACCACCATACAGTGACTGACTAATACCACCATACACTGACTGAATAATACCTCCATACACTGACTGAATAATACCACCATACACTGACTGAATAATACCTCCATACACTGACTGAATAATACCACCATACACTGACTGAATAATACCACCATACAGTGACTGAATAATACCAGCATAGGGCGTGGTGGAGAGTGAGCTCCGTGAGATTACGTGTGCTGTATGGCAGGCCTAGGTCACACCGCTCCCATACTGACCTTCCCAACATGGCGGAATGTTCCCGACAACAAGACATCAAGCTGGTGGGCCGCCTCGCTTTCCGGCTTCTCTGCCGTCCGGTGTGAGACCCCTGGGCCCCGACCGACTACTGTCACCCACAACAGCCTCCCCGGGACGGACGGGCAGACACACTCCATCTATACCGTAAGTCAACCTCCCGAGCAATGCCGGGTATAACAGTTAGTAGATTATACTTTTACTTATAGGAGCTTTATAATGGATTGTGTGCACTGCTTTGTCTGCTATTTATCGGTCACCACCATTAATGGCACTTGATATCTTCACCTTTATGCATATACTCGTGAGACGCACGGTGGCGGTTGCGTCCGTGCTCTGGTTTCTATTACAGGACCTCCTGGTAATATAATAGGACGCATTGTTCTGCATGTGCAGCGCAGCACGGTGTATGATGTGTTGCAATGCTCCTTTCTATATATCAATTAACATGACTCTGTTAATCCTTTCCCGTCGCAACCATTTTTCAGTTTTTCATTTCCGTTTTTTCCTCCCCGCCTTCCAAAAGCCATCACTTTTTTTTACCTTTCCGTGACAAACCCGTATCGGCTTGTTTTTTTGTAGGAGGAGTTGTAGTTTTTAATGGCACCATTTATTGTACCATATAATGGACTGGGAAACTGCAAAAAAAAATTTTGGGTAGAATCCGGAAATAAAATCTTTTTTGGGGTTTCTTTGATTTTTAAGGCATTCATCATGTGGTGAAATCGACATGTTAACTCGATTTTGCAGGTCACTTCGATTACGGCGTTTCCAAATTTAGAGGTTTTTTTAAAAAAATGAAAACATTTGTGCCGCATATTCCGAGAGCCATACATTTTTTTATTTTCCCATCAATCTGCGTTGTGAGAGCTCGTTTTTTGCAGGGTGAGTTGTAGTTGATTGATACAGTTTTGGGGGACATGCAACTTTTTGATGACTTTGTATTCCATTTTTTGGGCAGTGAAGGCTGAATTCACACATCGCAGATTTGTTGAAGATTTTTGAGCCAAAGGTAAAAGTGATTTCAAAAGGAATGGGACACAGAAAGGAACATCTTATACTTCTCCATCCTCCTGGATTTAAATTCTGGCTTTGGCTAAAAAATCTGCACCAAATACATGATGTGTGAATCCAGCCCAAAGTAATGAAAACACAGCAATTGTGGGTGAATTTTTTTAAAAAAAATTTTTAAATTGACGACGTTGACCACTGGTTTGAAAAATGCTAAATTGTGATTGTTCAGACTTTTAAAGACAGGGAAAAACCAATTATGTCTATTTTCTTATTTTATACATTATTTAGGGGAAAAAATGAGAAAGGATTTTTTTCCCACGATCAGGGGCACCAATGTGATAATGGAGGAGCCCCCCTGTTTCTATCAGCTTAGATGCCAAGGTCGCTATTTCCTATCATGGCTGTTACAGTGAAGTGTCAGTTTGTGAGCCCGCTCCATACTCCCCCTTCCCGGCCATGACGTACGGTTACGTCCAATGTCCGGAAGAGGTTAACGCATTTGCATGCAACATACTGTGACGTCCTTAAGTAACCACGTCCCAGCGCTGACTCCCCCTGCTAGTCGTTGCTGCTGTGAGGCTGGCAGGGGTGTTGGGCGGCGCATGTGCAGAGACCGCGGCTGCACAACCAATTAGAGCACTAGGCGATCTGTTGCCAGGCTGTGCGCCACTTATTGGATTTACTCTCCTAACCTGGTTGTGTTTGCGTCTGGTTTCTATTCAGTTACTCCGGTTATTGACCAGATCTGTAACCTCTAACCTTCCGGCTTGCCGTACTGTACTGCATACTCGGCTCTTCTTCTCCGCGGGGCTTGATCTCTGAACTATTTGTTTTTAGAGCTAATTTTAAAAAGCGTTTTCGTGTTTTTTTCGCAAGCATTTTTCAAGTGTATTTTGGGCGTATTTTTTTTTTTATTGTAGTAAATAAAAAATGGGAAAAATCAGTTTTGAAAACGTTTTAAGAAGTGAGATGTCGCTTCTTATCATGTCGCGTATATTTCCTTGGCATTTTTTTAATTTAGCAGCATAAATATACGCCTCGTATGAACCAAAGAGTGTATTTCTCATCTAAACTCATGGGAATCTGTGTGCAGGCATGTTTTGGGAGTAATACAAGCCGTGTGAACTGACCCTTAGTTACCGCCGTTATGTTCTTCGCCCTTTTCCTTTATATCTCACATCTGTGACACTATTTACTCCGTGGTTACTCCCTGTTTGTTGTTCTCAGCAGACGGTTTCTTTGTTTGATTTGTAGGATTTGATTTTTGATAATTCCCGTCGTCTACCGCAAGTCTAGAGTTACGCATACCGCAGACATAGAAGAGAATCGAGAGCGGAGGCCCCCGCATGAAGCATTGCAGGGGGAAATGATTGCAGGTCCCTAAGGCTCAGATCACTTCTTTTTCTCAGGCACGTCGCAGTTAGGCTAAATTCACATATTGTTTTTACTACACGTCTGACGTGTACGTTTTGACATGAATAATCACTGTCAAAACGTGTACCACAGCGTGTACATTGAGTTCTATGCAGTGGCGTAGCTATAGGGGTGGAAGCCGTCGAAGTTGCGACCCCTATAGCTGCCCCCACAGGCTCCCCCTTACCACACTGTCCACTATGTAGACCCGCTGACATGACGTCTGCCGAGGTCCAACAGCGGAGGATTGCAGGGCTGATCGTCAGCAGGCTCTCCTGTCTCACAGAAAGTGCCGACGGGGAGGGGCGGAACAAAGTCAGTGACGCTCGCCCAAGTAACGGCCAGTCGAACGTCACTGACTCCGCCATGTCACTGGCTCCGCACCCACCGCTGGCTCCACCCCGTTACTGGCTCCGCTCCCTCTATCACTTTCCGGGAATGAGGAGAGCCCGTGCAAGTTCATGAAAGCACTGGGGGGGGGGGGGGAGATTTAAATAAATACTACACTATTTCTGCCTGCTGGGGCCCTGTATTTAAGCCTACTATGCGGTATGCTTAGATACAACACCTATGTGTGATACTGTCTGCTGGGCCCTGTACCTAAGCCTAGCACATGAGTGGCTTAGATACAGGGCCTATGTGTCATACTGTCTGTTGGGCCCTGTATCTAAGCATACCATGTGCTAGGCATAGCTACATGACCCAGCAGACAGTATCAAACATGGGCCCTGTATCTATGCGTACCATGTGTGATACTGCCTCCTGGGTCCTGCATATAAGTCTACCATGTGTGATACTGTCAGGTGGGCCCTGTATCTAAGCCTACCATGTGTGATACTGTTCGCTGAGCCCTTTATCTAAGCCTGCCATGTGTGATACTATCCGCTGGGCCCTGTATCTAACCCTACTCTGTGTGATACTGTTCGTGGGGTTCTGTATCCATGCCTACCATGTGTGATACTGTCTGATGGACCCTGTATCTAAACCTATCATGTCTAATACTGTCCGGTGGGCCCTGTATCTAATCCTATCATGTGTGATACAGTCCTCTAAGCCAACATATTTAATCCTATCCATAGCTATAGGGGTCGTAGTGCTATTAATATGCTGTCTCTTCGACCATGAACAGAAGTTGGGGGGGCCCATGAGGAACTTTTGCACCGGGGCCCATGAGCAGCTACGCCCCTGTTTCTATGGTCAGGACAAATGCCCTAATGGTGTAGTTTGTACATACGTTTGGGGGCTTACGTCCTATCCTTTTTTTTTTCCAAAGTCCTGAAAGCGTAGTCAACCACGCTTTCCAGTCTCTTTCCAAAATGTATACCACACCTATACGATTTTATTTGTATTGAAGTCAATGGCGAGGTATGCGGTCTTAAAACCTACGTTGTCACCATATATGGGAAAGCTTGACTTTACAAAGTTTGATTTAGCTCAAGAACAAAAAAAGTATAAGTTTTTAGAAGAATAGATACAAATGTATAAAAATGTATACGACGTATACTGCAAAAAAACGTACGCGTATGTTACAAATGCATACGTTTTTGTAACTTTAAAAACGTATACGTCGTCGTATATCAAAAACCAAATGTGAACTCAGCCTTATACGTCTAGAGAATTCCCCGACGTATGTCTCTGACGCCACTGTATACAATGACTCCCATTATAAATAAACATACACCGCGTGATAAAAGTTTTTACTATGTCCATCTGCATAGAAAAGCATGGTAGACCATGCTATTCTATACAGTTATAAAATAGATATGCCGACACATAATGGCCCAATGTATGCCAAAGTAAAACTTTTTTCACCATAGGCTGGATGCATAAGGGGCGATGGGTACGTCGAAATATAAGACAGAGAATATTCCCGCGTATACCTCCAACGTGCTGGAAAGACCAGAAGAAAAAGCAAAAACTTTCTACCGGTCTTCTCTTTTTTACATATTGAATAAAGTGTTTGACAATTAAGATTTGCAGTTCGGTAGGAAATTGAGAATTTTCTGGGCTCCTGAGAAATTAGGGTCCTGGGCCCCTTACCCCATTTTTGCTTTTGTTTGAATTTGAAGTCATGTGTAACAGTAAGAACGTCCCATGTGATCATCATTCAGATAGGATATAAAGGTTATGTAACCGAACATAAAAACGAATATATTGCTACATCTAGACGTTAACCCCTTTAGGACGCAACCTGTTTTGGCCTCGTGGACACAGATGATTTTTTAAAATCTGACATGGGTCACTTTATGTGGTAATAACTTTGGAATGCTTTTACCTATCCAAGCGATTCTGAGATTGTTTTCTCGTGACATGTTGTACTTTATGTTAGTGAAAAAATGTGGTCGATAAATTCAATATTTATTTGTGAAAGACTTCAAATTTTAGCAAAAATTTGCATTTTTCTAAATGTAAATGTATTTGCTTGTAAAACAGATAGTAATACCACACAAAATAGTTACTAGTTAACATCCCTCATATGTCTACTTTATGTTTGCATCATTTTTTTTCACTTACTCTTATTTTTCTAGAACGTTACGAGGCTTAGAACTTTATCAGCAATTTCTCATATTTTCAATAAAATTTCAATAGGCCATTTTTTCAGGGACCAGTTCAGTTCTGAAGTGGCTTTGAGGGTCTTATATAGTAGAAAGTCCCCATAAATCACCCCATTTTGGAAACTGCACCCCTCAAGGTATTCAAAACCACATTCAGAAAGTATTTTAACCCTTTAGGCGTTTCACAGGAATTAAGGCAAAGTAGAGGTGAAATTTACAAATTTCATTTTTTTTGCCGAAATTCATTTGTAATAAAAAAAAAATCTGTAACACAGAAGGTTTTACCAGAGAAACGCAACTCAATATTTATTGCCCAGATTCTGCAGATTTTAGAAATATCCCACATGTGGCCCTAGTTTCCTAATTGACTGAAACACCGGCCGCAGAAGCAAAGGAGCACCAAGGGTATTTTGGGGCCTCCTTTTTTAGGAATATATTTTAGGCACAAATGTCAGGTTTGAGGAGGTCTTGTGGTACCTAAACAGTCGAAACCCCCAAAAAGTGACCCCATTTTGGAAACTACACCCCTCAAGGCATTTTTCTAGGGGTATAGTTAGCATTTTGACCACACAGTTCTTTTGCAGAATTTAGTGGAATTAGTCTGTGAAGATGAAAATCACCTATTTTTCTGTGGAAACATAGAATTTTTTCATTTTTACAAGGAATAAAGGAGAAAAAGCCGCCCAACATTTGGAAAGCAATTTCTCCCGATTACGGCAATACCCCATATGTGGTCGTAAACGGATGTTTGGACCCACAGCAGGGCTCAGAGCGCCTTTTGGATTTTGAAAAAGCACAGAGGATCCTTTGATTCAGGAACACCGAAAACTTGGACCTCACAAAGCTGAAGGTAGGTGTTTTTTCCTGGCAGGATGATGTTGACGTATTGGCCGGCCATGTTGTTGCACTGGAAGGTCGTGGTTCCACCATTGGGTATATTAGTGATTTCTGCACAGCTGTATAGAATGACAGAGACAATTGTTAAAGCATCATTATTACCAGTGGAGTAGCCATAGTGGGTGTAGAAGAAGCCGTTGCACCCTGGTCTCCGTGCCTAAGATGGCCCATACACCTCTCGGCCACAAGTAAATGTCATGTGGTGGGTGGGAGCCCTGTTACAGATTTTACACCTCTGATTATCATGTATCTTTCTTCTCTAATATTACTGAGGAGTATGCCCGATAATGGGGCATTAGCTTCTGGTGACAATCTTAAACATGGCATGAGACTGGCCACTTGGAGGGACTTCTGTTGGGCCCAAAGCATCAGTGGGTCTTTCAAGTATTGGGCAGTAAAGATATGGACTATATTAAGCATTACATTGGATTCAGACAATCAAATTTGATGGTGGCCCCTTTATTCTTTGGGCTAACGAATGGATGACCCTACGAGTGTCGACCATTGGATGTACCAAAGGATGAAGTGGCCATATAAGACATATAGGACCATCAGTGGTGTAAAGTAATTCTGGGAAACACCATTTTCAGAATCCAAGTACAACATTTGGACCTTCTTGGTGTTGCTGAGAACTTACGAAGAGGACTAGAGCTGCCGTATTAGTCGTTATCATACACAACGTTTTATTTCGGCCCTCCACCACCAACTACCAGATTGGGTTAAGAGGGTGGATAAAAACTGTGCCCACTAGTTCTCGGCTTTGTCCTAATCACATGACCTGTCCCGTTGACTGGTTTCCCCAATGGTTGAGTTGCCACTAGAAGTACCACCATACTAAAGTCCTACAGAACCAGCCACACAGATCAGCGTTCACCTTGGGTTATTATTGCCGTTGTTTTCCAGAGAGTCCCCAACCAGGAGCTTGGCTCCATTCAGCCTCTCGCCACAGCAGTCCCCTCTGTTAGTGATGACGATGTGGGAGATCTGATGGGGTCTCAATAGGTCCACTCTCCACCAGGGAGACCCTTCCGCATTAGTACATGAGCAGGATCCAAGGTGGAAATTAGAGTTTAGATTCCCATCTATGGCATTTATAGCGCTGGTGGTCCCGCTGTATATGGAGGATTGTGTTGCACGACCTTGAAGGGCGATATTTCTGACTATGTGAAAAAAGAGGGAGTAGTGTGCGCAAAAGAAGATTAATTATTGATCCAGAAACTGAAAATCCATCCTGATCATGTTCAACTGACACAACTGCAGGGTTTGTTACTTTGTATCAGATTACATGACAGCTGAATGTATAAGGATATAACATATATATGTCTTACTGGGAATATAGTTCTCAGCAGCAGCTGTAGTAGATAGAATCCACAGGAGGGTGGCGCTGTGGAGCAATTTCATTCTTCTAATGCCACTGATACAATCTATAATAAACAATGAAGACACAATATTCATACAACCTATAGATGTCACGGTCAATAATCGGAGGAGTCATTATGGAACTCACCCCCATAAAGCTGAAAATATTTTTAAACATATGATACCTCACCGATCCCATACTATCGAGATTAAAAACGGTGGCCAAAATTATTTTCCTGATATGGTTTTACATAGGACTGCCGGTCTACAGCCCCCAAAAGCCAAGCAGCTGTCTAGATAACCACTGGACTGCTTTTTAGGGCACAGCTGTGATGAGTGACTCCAGATTACCTGCACTGTCTATTGGAGCCTGAGGAAATCTAAAATGTATCTTATGTGTTATCAGGGGGTCAGGCTGCTGTTCTGTTCTCCATGATTTACACTGCAGCTCTGCTGTATTAGTTTATAGCTTTGATCACTGACTCCAGCCTTTACTATTGACTATTGGAGTGTGAAATAATCTAAGATACTTAAGAAGCTCAGGCTGTTGCTTTGTCCATCCACCATGCTTTACACTGCAGCAAAAGCAGAAAGTCAATATAAAGTAAGCTGATTTTTATTACAGCAAGGACAGAATTATTATAAACTGCATGAAACTAAACCTCCATTAAGAAAAATATGATCAATTACGTGCCATGTCACATATAGACTGAGGTAAAAAAGCTTAATAGCACTTTACAGTGCCCATGTACCAGTGTTATACAGTGCCCAAATACCACAGTTGCACAGTGCCCAACTAACAGTATTATACAGTGCCCAACTAACAGTGATATACAGCGCCCAACTAACAGTGTTATACAGTGCCCAACTAACAGTGTTATACAGCGCCCAACTAACAGTGTTATACAGTGCTCAACTAACAGTGTTATACAGCGCCCAACTAATAGTGTTATACATTGTCCAACTAACCGTATTATACAGTGCCCAACTAACAGTGTTATATAGCGCCCAACTAATAGTGTTATACAGCGCCCAACTAACAGTGTTATACAGCGCCCAACTAATAGTGTTATACAGTGCCCAACTAACAGTATTATAGTGCCCAACTAACAGTGTTATACAGTGTCCAACTAACTGTGTTATACAGTGCCCAACTAACAGTGTTATACAGTGCCCAACTTATAGTGTTATATAGTGCCCAACTAATAGTGTTATACAGTGCCCAACTAACAGTGTTATACAGTGCCCAACTAACAGTGTTATACAGTGCCCAACTAACAGTATTATACAGTGCCCAACTAACAGTGTTATACAGTGCCCAACTAACAGTATTATACAGTGCCCAACTAACAGTGTTATACAGTGCCCAACTAACAGTGTTATACAGTGCCCAACTAATAGTGTTATACAGTGCCCAACTAACAGTGTTATACAGTGCACAACTAACAGTGTTATACAGTGCCCAACTAACAGTGTATTACAGTGTCCAACTAATAGTGATATACAGTGCTCAACTAACAGTGTTATACAGTGCCCAACTAATAGTGTTATACAGTGCTCAACTAACAGTATTATACAGTGCCCAACTAACAGTATTATACAGTGCCTAACTAACAGTGTTATACCGTGCCCAACTAACCGTGTTATACATTGTCCAACTAACCGTATTATACAGTGCCCAACTAACAGTGTTATACAGCGCCCAACTAATAGTGTTATACAGTGCCCAACTAACAGTGTTACACTGCGCCCAACTAGTAGTGTTATACAGTGCCCAACTAACAGTATTATAGTGCCCAACTAACAGTATTATACAGTGTCCAACTAACTGTGTTATACAGTGCCCAACTAACAGTGTTATACAGTGCCCAACTAACTATATTATACAGTGCCCAACTAACAGTGTCATACAGTGCCCAACTAACAGTGATATTCAGTGCCCAACTAACAGTATTATACAGCGCCCAACTAACAGTATTATACAGTGCCCAACTAACAGTATTATACAGTGCCCAACTAACAGTATTATACAGTGCCCAACTAATAGTGTTATACAGTGCCCAACTAACAGTGTTATACAGTGCCCAACTAACAGTGTTATACAGTGCCCAACTAACAGTGTTATACAGTGCTCAACTTATAGTGTTATATAGTGCCCAACTAACAGTGTTATACAGTGCCCAACTAACAGTGTTATACAGTGCCTAACTAACAGTATTATACAGTGCCCAACTAACAGTGTTATACAGTGCCCAACTAACAGTATTATACAGTGCCCAACTAACAGTGTTATACAGTGCCCAACTAACAGTGTTATACAGTGCCCAACTAATAGTGTTATACAGTGCTCAACTAATAGTGTTATACAGTGCCCAACTAACAGTGTTATACAGTGCCCAACTAATAGTGTTATACAGTGCCCAACTAACAGTGTTATACAGTGCCCAACTAACAGTGTTATACAGTGCCCAACTAACAGTGTTATACAGTGCTCAACTAATAGTGTTATACAGTGCCCAACTAACAGTGTTATACAGTGCCCAACTAACAGTGTTATACAGTGCCCAACTAACAGTATTATACAGTGCTCAACTAACAGTGTTATACAATGGCCAACTAACAGTATAATACAGTGTCCAACTAATAGTGATATACAGTGCTCAACTAACAGTGTTATACAGTGCCCAACTAATAGTGTTATACAGTGCTCAACTAACAGTATTATACAGTGCCCAACTAACAGTATTATTCAGTGCCTAACTAACAGTGTTATACCGTGCCCAACTAACAGTGTTATACATTGTCCAACTAACCGTATTATACAGTGCCCAACTAACCGTATTATACAGTGCCCAACTAACAGTGTTATATAGCGCCCAACTAATAGTGTTATACAGCGCCCAACTAACAGTGTTATACAGCGCCCAACTAATAGTGTTATACAGTGCCCAACTAACAGTATTATAGAGCCCAACTAACAGTGTTATACAGTGCCCAACTAACAGTGTTATACAGTGCCCAACTAACTGTATTATACAGTGCCCAACTAACAGTGTCATACAGTGCCCAACTAACAGTGATATTCAGTGCCCAACTAACAGTATTATACAGCGCCCAACTAACAGTATTATACAGTGCCCAACTAACAGTATTATACAGTGCCCAACTAACAGTGATATACAGTGTCCAACTAACAGTATTATACAGTGTCCAACTAACAGTATTATACAGCGCCCAACTAACAGTATTATACAGTGCCTAACTAACAGTATTATACAGCACCCAACTAATAGTGTTATACAGTGCCCAACTAACAGTGTTATACAGTGCTCAACTAACAGTGTTATACAGTGCCCAACTAACAGTGTTATACCGTGCCCAACTAACAGTGTTATACATTGTCCAACTAACAGTATTATACAGTGCCCAACTAACAGTGTTATACAGTGCCCAACTAACAGTATTATACAGTGCCCAACTAACAGTGTTATACAGTGCCCAACTAACAGTGTTATACAGTGCCCAACTAACAGTATTATACAGTGCCCAACTAACAGTGTTATACAGTGCCCAACTAATAGTGGTATACAGTGCTCAACTAACAGTGTTATACAGTGCCCAACTAACAGTGTTATACAGTGCCCAACTAACAGTGATATACAGTGCCCAACTAAGTGTTATACAGTGCCTAACTAACAGTGTTATACAGTGTCCAACTAACAGTGCTATACAGTGCCCAACTAATAGTGTTATACAGTGCCCAATTAACAGTATTATACAGTGCTCAACTAACAGTGTCATATAGTGCCCAACTAACAGTGTTATACAGTGCCCAACTAACAGTGTTATACAGTGCTCAACTAACAGTGTTATACAGTGCCCAACTAACAGTGTAATACAGTGTCCAACTAATAGTGATATACAGTGCTCAACTAACAGTGTTATACAGTGCCCAACTAATAGTGTTATACAGTGCTCAACTAACAGTATTATACAGTGCCCAACTAACAGTATTATACAGTGCCTAACTAACAGTGTTATACCGTGCCCAACTAACAGTGTTATACATTGTCCAACTAACCGTATTATACAGTGCCCAACTAACAGTGTTATACAGCGCCCAACTAATAGTGTTATACAGTGCCCAACTAACAGTGTTATACAGCGCCCAACTAATAGTGTTATACAGTGCCCAACTAACAGTATTATAGTGCCCAACTAACAGTATTATACAGTGTCCAACTAACTGTGTTATACAGTGCCCAACTAACTGTATTATACAGTGCCCAACTAACAGTGTCATACAGTGCCCAACTAACAGTGATATTCAGTGCCCAACTAACAGTGTTATACAGTGTCCAACTAACTGTGTTATACAGTGCCCAACTAACAGTGTTATACAGTGCCCAACTAACTGTATTATACAGTGCCCAACTAACAGTGTCATACAGTGCCCAACTAACAGTGATATTCAGTGCCCAACTAACAGTATTATACAGCGCCCAACTAACAGTATTATACAGTCCCCAACTAACAGTATTATACAGTGCCCAACTAACAGTGATATACAGTGTCCAACTAACAGTATTATACAGTGTCCAACTAACAGTATTATACAGCGCCCAACTAACAGTATTATACAGTGCCTAACTAACAGTATTATACAGCACCCAACTAATAGTGTTATACAGTGCCCAACTAACAGTGTTATATAGTGCTCAACTAACAGTGTTATACAGTGCCCAACTAATAGTGATATACAGTGCCCAACTAACAGTGTTATACAGTGCCCAACTAACAGTGTTATACAGTGCGCAACTAACAGTATTATACAGTGCCCAACTAACAGTATTATACAGCGCCCAACTAACAGCATTATACAGTGCCCAACTAACAGTATTATACAGTGCCCAACTAACAGTGTTATACAGTGCCCAACTAACAGTGTTATACAGTGCCCAACTAACAGTATTATACAGTGCCCAACTAACAGTGTTATACAGTGCCCAACTAATAGTGGTATACAGTGCTCAACTAACAGTGTTATACAGTGCCCAACTAACAGTGTTATACAGTGCCCAACTAACAGTGATATACAGTGCCCAACTAAGTGTTATACAGTGCCTAACTAACAGTGTTATACAGTGTCCAACTAACAGTGCTATACAGTGCCCAACTAATAGTGTTATACAGTGCCCAATTAACAGTATTATACAGTGCTCAACTAACAGTGTCATATAGTGCCCAACTAACAGTGTTATACAGTGCCCAACTAACAGTGTTATACAGTGCTCAACTAACAGTGTTATACAGTGCCCAACTAACAGTGTAATACAGTGTCCAACTAATAGTGATATACAGTGCTCAACTAACAGTGTTATACAGTGCCCAACTAATAGTGTTATACAGAGCTCAACTAACAGTGTCATACAGTGCCCAACTAACAGTGTTATACAGTGCCTAACGAACAGTGTTATACAGTCCCCAACTGTCAGTGTTATACAGTGCCCAAATAACAGTGTTATACATTGCCCAACTAACAGTGTTATACAGTGCCTAACTAACAGTGTCATACCGTGCCCAACTAACAGTGTTATACATTGTCCAACTAACCGTTTTATACAGTGCCCAACTAACAGTGTTATACAGCGCCCAACTAATAGTGTTATACAGCGCCCAACTAACAGTGTTATACAGCGCCCAACTAATGGTGTTATACAGTGCCCAACTAACAGTGTTATACAGTGCCCAACTAACAGTGTTATACAGTGCCCAACTAACAGTGTTATACAGTGCCCAACTAACAGTGATATACAGTGCCCAACTAACAGTGTTATACAGTGTCCAACTAACAGTGTTATACAGTGCTCAACTAATAGTGATATACAGTGTCCAACTAACAGTCTTATACAGTGCCCAACTAACAGTGTTATACAGTGCCCAACTAACAGTGTCATACAGTGCCCAACTAACAGTGTTATACAGTGCCCAACTAACAGTGTTATACAGTGCTTAACTAACAGTGTTATACAGTGCCCAACTAACAGTGTTATACAGTGCCCAACTAACAGTGTTATACAGTACCCAACTAACAGTGTTATACAGTGCTCAACTAACAGTGTTATACAGTGCCCAACTAACAGTGTTATACAGTGCCCAACTAACAGTGTTATACAGTGCTCAACTAACAGTGTTATACAGTGCCCAACTAACAGTGTTATACAGTGCCCAACTAACAGTGTTATACAGTACCCAACTAACAGTGTTATATAGTGCTCAACTAACAGTGTTATACAGTGCCCAACTAACAGTGTTATACAGTGCCCAACTAACAGTGTTATGCAGTGCCCAACTAACAGTGTTATGCAGTGCCCAACTAACAGTGTTATGCAGTGCCCAACTAACAGTGTTATACAGTGCCCAACTAAAAGTATTATACAGTGCCCAACTAACAGTGTTATATAGTGCTCAACTAACAGTGTTATATAGTGCTCAACTAACAGTGTTATACAGTGCCCAACTAACCGTGTTATACAGTGCTCAACTAACAGTGATATACAGTGCCCAACTAACAGTATTATACAGTGCCCAGCTAACAGTATTATACAGTGTCCAACTAACAGTGTTATACAGTGCCCAACTAACAGTGTTATACTCAACTAACAGTGTTATACAGTGCCCAACTAACAGTGTTATACCGTGCCCAACTAACAGTGTTATACATTGTCCAACTAACAGTATTATACAGTGCCCAACTAACAGTGTTATACAGTGCCCAACTAACAGTATTATGCAGTGCCCAACTAACAGTGTTATACAGTGCCCAACTAACAGTGTTATACAGTGCCCAACTAACAGTATTATACAGTGCCCAACTAACAGTGTTATACAGTGCCCAACTAATCGTGGTATACAGTGCTCAACTAACAGTGTTATACAGTGCCCAACTAACAGTGTTATACAGTGCCCAACTAACAGTGATATACAGTGCCCAACTAAGTGTTATACAGTGCCTAACTAACAGTGTTATACAGTGTCCAACTAACAGTGCTATACAGTGCCCAACTAATAGTGTTATACAGTGCCCAACTAACAGTATTATACAGTGCTCAACTAACAGTGTCATATAGTGCCCAACTAACAGTGTTATACAGTGCCCAACTAACAGTGTTATACAGTGCCCAACTAACAGTGTTATACAGTGCTCAACTAACAGTGTTATACAGTGCCCAACTAACAGTGTAATACAGTGTCCAACTAATAGTGATATACAGTGCTCAACTAACAGTGTTATACAGTGCCCAACTAATAGTGTTATACAGTGCTCAACTAACAGTATTATACAGTGCCCAACTAACAGTATTATACAGTGCCTAACTAACAGTGTTATACCGTGCCCAACTAACAGTGTTATACATTGTCCAACTAACCGTATTATACAGTGCCCAACTAACAGTGTTATACAGCGCCCAACTAATAGTGTTATACAGTGCCCAACTAACAGTGTTATACAGCGCCCAACTAATAGTGTTATACAGTGCCCAACTAACAGTACTATAGTGCCCAACTAACAGTATTATACAGTGTCCAACTAACTGTGTTATACAGTGCCCAACTAACAGTGTTATACAGTGCCCAACTAACTGTATTATACAGTGCCCAACTAACAGTGTCATACAGTGCCCAACTAACAGTGATATTCAGTGCCCAACTAACAGTATTATACAGCGCCCAACTAACAGTATTATACAGTGCCCAACTAACAGTATTATACAGTGCCCAACTAACAGTATTATACAGTGCCCAACTAATAGTGTTATACAGTGCCCAACTAACAGTGTTATACAGTGCCCAACTAACAGTGTTATACAGTGCCCAACTAACAGTGTTATACAGTGCCCAACTAACAGTGTTATACAGTGCTCAACTTATAGTGTTATATAGTGCCCAACTAACAGTGTTATACAGTGCCCAACTAACAGTGTTATACAGTGCCCAACTAACAGTATTATACAGTGCCCAACTAACAGTGTTATACAGTGCCCAACTAACAGTATTATACAGTGCCCAACTAACAGTGTTATACAGTGCCCAACTAACAGTGTTATACAGTGCCCAACTAATAGTGTTATACAGTGCCCAACTAACAGTGTTATACAGTGCACAACTAACAGTGTTATACAGTGCCCAACTAACAGTGTATTACAGTGTCCAACTAATAGTGATATACAGTGCTCAACTAACAGTGTTATACAGTGCCCAACTAATAGTGTTATACAGTGCTCAACTAACAGTATTATACAGTGCCCAACTAACAGTATTATACAGTGCCTAACTAACAGTGTTATACTGTGCCCAACTAACAGTGTTATACATTGTCCAACTAACCGTATTATACAGTGCCCAACTAACAGTGTTATACAGCGCCCAACTAATAGTGTTATACAGTGCCCAACTAACAGTGTTATACTGCGCCCAACTAGTAGTGTTATACAGTGCCCAACTAACAGTATTATAGTGCCCAACTAACAGTATTATACAGTGTCCAACTAACTGTGTTATACAGTGCCCAACTAACAGTGTTATACAGTGCCCAACTAACTGTATTATACAGTGCCCAACTAACAGTGTCATACAGTGCCCAACTAACAGTGATATTCAGTGCCCAACTAACAGTATTATACAGCGCCCAACTAACAGTATTATACAGTGCCCAACTAACAGTATTATACAGTGCCCAACTAATAGTGTTATACAGTGCCCAACTAACAGTGTTATACAGTGCCCAACTAACAGTGTTATACAGTGCCCAACTAACAGTGTTATACAGTGCCCAACTAACTGTGTTATACAGTGCCCAACTAACAGTGTTATACAGTGCCCAACTAACTGTATTATACAGTGCCCAACTAACAGTGTCATACAGTGCCCAACTAACAGTGATATTCAGTGCCCAACTAACAGTATTATACAGCGCCCAACTAACAGTATTATACAGTGCCCAACTAACAGTATTATACAGTGCCCAACTAACAGTATTATACAGTGCCCAACTAATAGTGTTATACAGTGCCCAACTAACAGTGTTATACAGTGCCCAACTAACAGTGTTATACAGTGCCCAACTAACAGTGTTATACAGTGCTCAACTTATAGTGTTATATAGTGCCCAACTAACAGTGTTATACAGTGCCCAACTAACAGTGTTATACAGTGCCCAACTAACAGTATTATACAGTGCCCAACTAACAGTGTTATACAGTGCCCAACTAACAGTGTTATACAGTGCTCAACTTATAGTGTTATATAGTGCCCAACTAACAGTGTTATACAGTGCCCAACTAACAGTGTTATACAGTGCCCAACTAACAGTATTATACAGTGCCCAACTAACAGTGTTATACAGTGCCCAACTAACAGTATTATACAGTGCCCAACTAACAGTGTTATACAGTGCCCAACTAACAGTGTTATACAGTGCCTAACTAACAGTGTTATACAGTGTCCAACTAACAGTGCTATACAGTGCCCAACTAATAGTGTTATACAGTGCCCAATTAACAGTATTATACAGTGCTCAACTAACAGTGTCATATAGTGCCCAACTAACAGTGTTATACAGTGCCCAACTAACAGTGTTATACAGTGCTCAACTAACAGTGTTATACAGTGCCCAACTAACAGTGTAATACAGTGTCCAACTAATAGTGATATACAGTGCTCAACTAACAGTGTTATACAGTGCCCAACTAATAGTGTTATACAGAGCTCAACTAACAGTGTCATACAGTGCCCAACTAACAGTGTTATACAGTGCCTAACGAACAGTGTTATACAGTCCCCAACTGTCAGTGTTATACAGTGCCCAAATAACAGTGTTATACATTGCCCAACTAACAGTGTTATACAGTGCCTAACTAACAGTGTCATACCGTGCCCAACTAACAGTGTTATACATTGTCCAACTAACCGTTTTATACAGTGCCCAACTAACAGTGTTATACAGCGCCCAACTAATAGTGTTATACAGCGCCCAACTAACAGTGTTATACAGCGCCCAACTAATGGTGTTATACAGTGCCCAACTAACAGTGTTATACAGTGCCCAACTAACAGTGTTATACAGTGCCCAACTAACAGTGTTATACAGTGCCCAACTAACAGTGATATACAGTGCCCAACTAACAGTGTTATACAGTGTCCAACTAACAGTGTTATACAGTGCTCAACTAATAGTGATATACAGTGTCCAACTAACAGTCTTATACAGTGCCCAACTAACAGTGTTATACAGTGCCCAACTAACAGTGTCATACAGTGCCCAACTAACAGTGTTATACAGTGCCCAACTAACAGTGTTATACAGTGCTTAACTAACAGTGTTATACAGTGCCCAACTAACAGTGTTATACAGTGCCCAACTAACAGTGTTATACAGTACCCAACTAACAGTGTTATACAGTGCTCAACTAACAGTGTTATACAGTGCCCAACTAACAGTGTTATACAGTGCCCAACTAACAGTGTTATACAGTGCTCAACTAACAGTGTTATACAGTGCCCAACTAACAGTGTTATACAGTGCCCAACTAACAGTGTTATACAGTACCCAACTAACAGTGTTATATAGTGCTCAACTAACAGTGTTATACAGTGCCCAACTAACAGTGTTATACAGTGCCCAACTAACAGTGTTATGCAGTGCCCAACTAACAGTGTTATGCAGTGCCCAACTAACAGTGTTATGCAGTGCCCAACTAACAGTGTTATACAGTGCCCAACTAAAAGTATTATACAGTGCCCAACTAACAGTGTTATATAGTGCTCAACTAACAGTGTTATATAGTGCTCAACTAACAGTGTTATACAGTGCCCAACTAACCGTGTTATACAGTGCTCAACTAACAGTGATATACAGTGCCCAACTAACAGTATTATACAGTGCCCAGCTAACAGTATTATACAGTGTCCAACTAACAGTGTTATACAGTGCCCAACTAACAGTGTTATACTCAACTAACAGTGTTATACAGTGCCCAACTAACAGTGTTATACCGTGCCCAACTAACAGTGTTATACATTGTCCAACTAACAGTATTATACAGTGCCCAACTAACAGTGTTATACAGTGCCCAACTAACAGTATTATGCAGTGCCCAACTAACAGTGTTATACAGTGCCCAACTAACAGTGTTATACAGTGCCCAACTAACAGTATTATACAGTGCCCAACTAACAGTGTTATACAGTGCCCAACTAATCGTGGTATACAGTGCTCAACTAACAGTGTTATACAGTGCCCAACTAACAGTGTTATACAGTGCCCAACTAACAGTGATATACAGTGCCCAACTAAGTGTTATACAGTGCCTAACTAACAGTGTTATACAGTGTCCAACTAACAGTGCTATACAGTGCCCAACTAATAGTGTTATACAGTGCCCAACTAACAGTATTATACAGTGCTCAACTAACAGTGTCATATAGTGCCCAACTAACAGTGTTATACAGTGCCCAACTAACAGTGTTATACAGTGCCCAACTAACAGTGTTATACAGTGCTCAACTAACAGTGTTATACAGTGCCCAACTAACAGTGTAATACAGTGTCCAACTAATAGTGATATACAGTGCTCAACTAACAGTGTTATACAGTGCCCAACTAATAGTGTTATACAGTGCTCAACTAACAGTATTATACAGTGCCCAACTAACAGTATTATACAGTGCCTAACTAACAGTGTTATACCGTGCCCAACTAACAGTGTTATACATTGTCCAACTAACCGTATTATACAGTGCCCAACTAACAGTGTTATACAGCGCCCAACTAATAGTGTTATACAGTGCCCAACTAACAGTGTTATACAGCGCCCAACTAATAGTGTTATACAGTGCCCAACTAACAGTACTATAGTGCCCAACTAACAGTATTATACAGTGTCCAACTAACTGTGTTATACAGTGCCCAACTAACAGTGTTATACAGTGCCCAACTAACTGTATTATACAGTGCCCAACTAACAGTGTCATACAGTGCCCAACTAACAGTGATATTCAGTGCCCAACTAACAGTATTATACAGCGCCCAACTAACAGTATTATACAGTGCCCAACTAACAGTATTATACAGTGCCCAACTAACAGTATTATACAGTGCCCAACTAATAGTGTTATACAGTGCCCAACTAACAGTGTTATACAGTGCCCAACTAACAGTGTTATACAGTGCCCAACTAACAGTGTTATACAGTGCCCAACTAACAGTGTTATACAGTGCTCAACTTATAGTGTTATATAGTGCCCAACTAACAGTGTTATACAGTGCCCAACTAACAGTGTTATACAGTGCCCAACTAACAGTATTATACAGTGCCCAACTAACAGTGTTATACAGTGCCCAACTAACAGTATTATACAGTGCCCAACTAACAGTGTTATACAGTGCCCAACTAACAGTGTTATACAGTGCCCAACTAATAGTGTTATACAGTGCCCAACTAACAGTGTTATACAGTGCACAACTAACAGTGTTATACAGTGCCCAACTAACAGTGTATTACAGTGTCCAACTAATAGTGATATACAGTGCTCAACTAACAGTGTTATACAGTGCCCAACTAATAGTGTTATACAGTGCTCAACTAACAGTATTATACAGTGCCCAACTAACAGTATTATACAGTGCCTAACTAACAGTGTTATACTGTGCCCAACTAACAGTGTTATACATTGTCCAACTAACCGTATTATACAGTGCCCAACTAACAGTGTTATACAGCGCCCAACTAATAGTGTTATACAGTGCCCAACTAACAGTGTTATACTGCGCCCAACTAGTAGTGTTATACAGTGCCCAACTAACAGTATTATAGTGCCCAACTAACAGTATTATACAGTGTCCAACTAACTGTGTTATACAGTGCCCAACTAACAGTGTTATACAGTGCCCAACTAACTGTATTATACAGTGCCCAACTAACAGTGTCATACAGTGCCCAACTAACAGTGATATTCAGTGCCCAACTAACAGTATTATACAGCGCCCAACTAACAGTATTATACAGTGCCCAACTAACAGTATTATACAGTGCCCAACTAATAGTGTTATACAGTGCCCAACTAACAGTGTTATACAGTGCCCAACTAACAGTGTTATACAGTGCCCAACTAACAGTGTTATACAGTGCCCAACTAACTGTGTTATACAGTGCCCAACTAACAGTGTTATACAGTGCCCAACTAACTGTATTATACAGTGCCCAACTAACAGTGTCATACAGTGCCCAACTAACAGTGATATTCAGTGCCCAACTAACAGTATTATACAGCGCCCAACTAACAGTATTATACAGTGCCCAACTAACAGTATTATACAGTGCCCAACTAACAGTATTATACAGTGCCCAACTAATAGTGTTATACAGTGCCCAACTAACAGTGTTATACAGTGCCCAACTAACAGTGTTATACAGTGCCCAACTAACAGTGTTATACAGTGCTCAACTTATAGTGTTATATAGTGCCCAACTAACAGTGTTATACAGTGCCCAACTAACAGTGTTATACAGTGCCCAACTAACAGTATTATACAGTGCCCAACTAACAGTGTTATACAGTGCCCAACTAACAGTGTTATACAGTGCTCAACTTATAGTGTTATATAGTGCCCAACTAACAGTGTTATACAGTGCCCAACTAACAGTGTTATACAGTGCCCAACTAACAGTATTATACAGTGCCCAACTAACAGTGTTATACAGTGCCCAACTAACAGTATTATACAGTGCCCAACTAACAGTGTTATACAGTGCCCAACTAACAGTGTTATACAGTGCCCAACTAATAGTGTTATACAGTGCCCAACTAACAGTGTTATACAGTGCACAACTAACAGTGTTATACAGTGCACAACTAACAGTGTTATACAGTGCCCAACTAACAGTGTATTACAGTGTCCAACTAATAGTGATATACAGTGCTCAACTAACAGTGTTATACAGTGCCCAACTAATAGTGTTATACAGTGCTCAACTAACAGTATTATACAGTGCCCAACTAACAGTATTATACAGTGCCTAACTAACAGTGTTATACCGTGCCCAACTAACAGTGTTATACATTGTCCAACTAACCGTATTATACAGTGCCCAACTAACAGTGTTATACAGCGCCCAACTAATAGTGTTATACAGTGCCCAACTAACAGTGTTATACTGCGCCCAACTAGTAGTGTTATACAGTGCCCAACTAACAGTATTATAGTGCCCAACTAACAGTATTATACAGTGTCCAACTAACTGTGTTATACAGTGCCCAACTAACAGTGTTATACAGTGCCCAACTAACTGTATTATACAGTGCCCAACTAACAGTGTCATACAGTGCCCAACTAACAGTGATATTCAGTGCCCAACTAACAGTATTATACAGCGCCCAACTAACAGTATTATACAGTGCCCAACTAACAGTATTATACAGTTCCCAACTAACAGTATTATACAGTGCCCAACTAATAGTGTTATACAGTGCCCAACTAACAGTGTTATACAGTGCCCAACTAACAGTGTTATACAGTGCCCAACTAACAGTGTTATACAGTGCTCAACTTATAGTGTTATATAGTGCCCAACTAACAGTGTTATACAGTGCCCAACTAACAGTGTTATACAGTGCCCAACTAACAGTGTTATACAGTGCCCAACTAACAGTGTTATACAGTGGGCACTGTATAACACTGTTAGTTGGGCACTGTATAACACTGTTAGTTGGGCACTGTATAACCCTGTTAGTTGGGCACTGTATAACACTGTTAGTTGGGCACTGTATAACACTGTTAGTTGGGCACTGTATAACCCTGTTAGTTGGGCACTGTATAACACTGTTAGTTGGGCACTGTATAACACTGTTAGTTGGGCACTGTATAACACTGTTAGTTGGGCACTGTATAATACTGTTAGTTGGGCACTGTATAACACTGTATAATACTGTTAGTTGAGCACTGTATAACACTGTTAGTTGGGCACTGTATAACACTGTTAGTTGGGCACTGTATAACACTGTTAGTTGGACAATGTATAACACTGTTAGTTGGGCACTGTATATCACTATTAGTTGGGCACTGTATAACACTATTAGCTGGGCACTGTATAACACTGTTAGTTGGGCACTGTATAACACTGTTAGTTGAGCACTGTATAACACTGTTAGTTGGGCACTGTATTACACTGTTAGTTGGGCACTGTATAACACTGTTAGTTAGGCACTGTATAACACTGTTAGTTGGACAATGTATAACACTGTTAGTTGGGCACTGTATATCACTATTAGTTGGGCACTGTATAACACTATTAGTTGGGCACTGTATAACACTGTTAGTTGGGCACTGTATAACACTGTTAGTTGAGCACTGTATAACACTGTTAGTTGAGCACTGTATATCACTATTAGTTGGGCACTGTATAACACTGTTAGTTGAGCACTGTATAACACTGTTAGTTGGGCACTGTATAACACTGTTAGTTGAGCACTGTATAACACTGTTAGTTGAGCACTGTATAACACTGTTAGTTGAGCACTGTATAACACTGTTAGTTGAGCACTGTATAACACTGTTAGTTGGGCACTGTATAACACTGTTAGTTGGGCACTGTATAACACTGTTAGTTGGGCACTGTATAACACTGTTAGTTGGGCACTGTATAACACTGTTAGTTGGGCACTGGATAACACTGTTAGTTGAGCACTGGATAACACTGTTAGTTGGGCACTGTATAACACTGTTAGTTGAGCACTGTATAACACTGTTAGTTGGGCACTGTATAACACTGTTAGTTGGGCACTGTATAACACTGTTAGTTGGGTACTGTATAATACTGTTAGTTGGGCACTGTATAACACTGTTAGTTGGGCACTGTATAACACTGTTAGTTGGGCACTGTATAACACTGTTAGTTGGGCACTGTATAACACTGTTAGTTGGGCACTGTATAACACTGTTAGTTGGGCACTGGATAACACTGTTAGTTGGGCACTGTATAACACTGTTAGTTGGGCACTGTATAACACTGTTAGTTGAGCACTGTATAACACTGTTAGTTGGGCACTGTATAACACTGTTAGTTGGGCACTGTATAACACTGTTAGTTGAGCACTGTATAACACTGTTAGTTGGGCACTGTATAACACTGTTAGTTGGGCACTGTATAATACTGTTAGTTGGGCGCTGTATAACACTGTTAGTTGGGCACTGTATAACACTGTTAGTTGGGCACTGTATAACACTTTTAGTTGGGCACTGTATAACACTGTTAGTTGGGCACTGTATAACACTGTTAGTTGGGCACTGTATAACACTGTTAGTTGGGCACTGTATAATACTGTTAGTTGGGCACTGTATAACACTATTAGTTGGGCACTGTATAACACTGTTAGTTGGGCACTGTATAACACTGTTAGTTGGGCACTGTATAACACTGTTAGTTGAGCACTGTATAACACTGTTAGTTGGGCACTGTATAACACTGTTAGTTGGGCACTGTATAACACTGTTAGTTGAGCACTGTATAACACTGTTAGTTGGACAATGTATAACACTGTTAGTTGGGCACTGTATATCGCTATTAGTTGGGCACTGTATAACACTATTAGTTGGGCACTGTATAACACTGTTAGTTGGGCACTGTATAACACTGTTAGTTGAGCACTGTATAACACTGTTAGTTGGGCACTGTATTACACTGTTAGTTGGGCACTGTATAACACTGTTAGTTGGGCACTGTATAACACTGTTAGTTGGACAATGTATAACACTGTTAGTTGGGCACTGTATATTACTATTAGTTGGGCACTGTATAACACTATTAGTTAGGCACTATATAACACTGTTAGTTGGACACTGTATAACACTGTTAGTTGAGCACTGTATAACACTGTTAGTTGAGCACTGTATAACACTGTTAGTTGGGCACTGTATAAGACTGTTAGTTGGACACTGTATATCACTATTAGTTGGGCACTGTATAACACTGTTAGTTGGACAATGTATAACACTGTTAGTTGGGCACTGTATATCACTATTAGTTGGGCACTGTATAACACTATTAGTTAGGCACTGTATAACACTGTTAGTTGGGCACTGTATAACACTGTTAGTTGGGCACTGTATAACACTGTTAGTTGAGCACTGTATAACACTGTTAGTTGGACAATGTATAACACTGTTAGTTGGGCACTGTATATCGCTATTAGTTGGGCACTGTATAACACTATTAGTTGGGCACTGTATAACACTGTTAGTTGGGCACTGTATAACACTGTTAGTTGAGCACTGTATAACACTGTTAGTTGGGCACTGTATTACACTGTTAGTTGGGCACTGTATAACACTGTTAGTTGGGCACTGTATAACACTGTTAGTTGGACAATGTATAACACTGTTAGTTGGGCACTGTATATTACTATTAGTTGGGCACTGTATAACACTATTAGTTAGGCACTATATAACACTGTTAGTTGGACACTGTATAACACTGTTAGTTGAGCACTGTATAACACTGTTAGTTGAGCACTGTATAACACTGTTAGTTGAGCACTGTATAACACTGTTAGTTGGGCACTGTATAAGACTGTTAGTTGGACACTGTATATCACTATTAGTTGGGCACTGTATAACACTGTTAGTTGGACAATGTATAACACTGTTAGTTGGGCACTGTATATCACTATTAGTTGGGCACTGTATAACACTATTAGTTAGGCACTGTATAACACTGTTAGTTGGGCACTGTATAACACTGTTAGTTGGGCACTGTATAACACTGTTAGTTGAGCACTGTATAACACTGTTAGTTGAGCACTGTATAACACTGTTAGTTGGGCACTGTATAACACTGTTAGTTGGGCTGATTGAAACAAATTCCTAGAGATTGGAGTCTGACACACCAAAGATGTGTGCGTATATGTATGCACATTAGCATCGCTTATGCACTTACACAATCCCTCAGTATGCACTTGGATCAGACATTAATTTTTTGTAATTATGCGTCCAACATGGGTTTGAGATTATTATCATATTAGCATCAGTGGTAGTATTTTTGATTGCACATTATTCATTTTAATTTAATTTCTTTTTGACAATAGGAATTGGTTCATTATATTTTTATGTGTCTTATAATTTTTTCACATTTTTAGTCACATACCCGACACAATGATTTATACACAGATATGTGTGTATATATATATATATATATATATATATATTTATGTCTTGATGCACACATTTATATATCACATCATTTACACTTTGAGTCACCATTCTTCTGTTGTCCTACATGGTTTTTGAGATCCTTTTTGTGGTTTTCTTTATTTTTCATTCATTTTTGGGTATTTTCACTTTTCTCACCAATAGTTTTTTTCTTTCAACAGTGGATTGTCATTATATTTAAATCCCATTTATTATTAATACATTCTTTTATTCATAGTTTGTCACCTTGTCATATTTTATTTCTTTTTCACTCTTTATTTTATTTATTTATTTATTATTCATTTTTATTATCATTTATATTTTCTAGCTGATTAATTGCCAGTGTCTGGTGATTACTATCACAATTTTCTATAGTCTGATATGCTCAGATATGCAGTGTACAGGTATACACACACATACACATATACATATATACACACACATTATATTATTATATATATATATGGTTTTTACACATAATTCACCATACCCTCTACTAGTTTTTAAACACTTAAAATAATAACTTCTCATGTGCACTTGTTACATTGGTACCTGTTATCAACTCCATGCACTGCCACATTATGGTTGTTGTTATATATTTTTAAATATATTTTTTTGTAAACATTGTATCTGATTTGTTTATTTGATTTCATTTATTGACTTTGTTATTTAATATATGAATATGTATAGATGTTTTATGCAATAATGGTATGCAACATCAATTTTTATCGTGGGTTAAATTTTTCTTCTTTCTCCCTTTTTATTGTGTATAGGGATAGGTGAGGGATAGATTGTATATTTATGTATTTTTTCCCCCCACCTTTTTTCTTTTGTTCTAATTTATGTATCCATCAAATGTTTACTGTGTCACTAATGGTCTTTGCATCATACCTTGGGCGCATTCGCGGCCTTACAGTCCGTGTCTCCACCTCCTAGGCCGTACCAGATTGCGGGACACGTGTTCTTTGGCGTCTTCCGCTTCCGGTGCCGTGCCCTGGATGTTGACACACCGGGCTGTAATGCCGTGGACGGTATTATACCATATCATTTCCTTACCTGTGATTGGTTGATGGGGATTTAAAGGGCTTGGTCACACTTCCTGACACCACCCATCTTTATATATGGTGTGTATACACCCTTGTTCATTTATCCACTATTGTTATGGGCAAGATCTCCTGTGCATTATGTAGAGGCTATACATGGTGTTGTATACCATTATTGTATCCATCATTGAACCATCCTATGTTTATATACATTTGGCTGCTGGAATTACTTTTCAAATATAGTCTATATTCAAAGGGGGAGTAAGTTTTTCTTACTCATTCATGCTTTGAAACATATATATGTACATAGGTGTCCCTCCTTCTCTATACAGCGCCATTTTTTGTACTGTATTATCTGGTTGTCTATCTGCACTGTGGCCATCATCTCTATGTTTTTAATGTGTTTTGTTGTTTATAATTGATTCAATAAATTTATATCGTTTTTATTAATCTTTGGTGTGTCAGACTCCAATCTTTAGGTATTTGTTTCAATCAGCGGGTTTCATCGTTACCACCATGCTTATTATGGGCTTGATTGCCCGTTTCCCTTCAGACCTCATACATCAACTGGGATATATATTTACAATGAGCATTCTAGGGATTCTCTTGGTGTTCTCCATTTAGATGTAGTAACCACTAAGTTACAGCAGCCATTTTTAGCAGCAATGGGGCTTTTATTTAGTCACAGAGTCACCCAAGCTTCATAGGAATGTACAGCCCTTGCTCTTTCTTCTCTCTCATCTCTATGTCACCCCTCCTATTTGGTTTTACATAAAATGTAATGCTGTATCCAATCTATGCAACTGGTTAATGAAAACCTACAAAAGTCAACATTAGTTACTTGTAATAAAGTCATAATGTACAGTGGGACCAAACCCTCCCAGTTATTTAGGGTCAACCCAGAAAAAAAAAAACTGGCATCCAATGGCCAACAATGAGTCTCTGGCATCATGTTGACCCCCGTTAATCCTAAACTCAATTAGTCAATATCGTGTTATCACCATCTGTGACTTGTAAGAACAAACAGAACAAGGTCCAGGACTGGGGCATTGTGCGTTATCTTGGCGTTGAGTGTCGTTTTTGGCTTTGAAGAATGGATTTCCAGTTCACATGCAGAAGACGCCCCATTACAGGTCACACCCCACAATGGTATCTGGCCATATTTTATCACGTTGGGTTTGTATAAACATTAGTTACTGTTCATATATTTGACCACATGCGTTTTTTTTATTAGATGAGGACTATATAAGGCGTTTCTAATTACCAGGTACCGGAAGATCCACTGATATAAATCCCGAGTAGCAGATAGACCCATATATATCAACCTTGAAGACTTTACTTACAGAGCTCCTCCGGCCATTCAGTGCCCACAGGTGAGAAATGACTTATATTGCAGTTTATATTTTATATTTATCGGTTACGTGCTCGCTATATGAGCAAAACTAGAGAAACATCAAGTGTGTATAGTCTTAATGGGTGTCCGGCTTTACAACCAGTTCTGTTTTATTGTCCTACCAAATAAAAAACCAGTAACCTTCAAAAAGTTTTTAAAAAAATTCTCTACCGTTTTATGTATACAGCTCCTTTGTAGAGTTATGTGTCTTTAGGGTTACAGACTACGAACTAATCCTATGTAGTCTGACCCTTCAGTCGTGTGTTAATCCAATCTCTTGGCCGCTTTTTGTTAATAACCTACAAATAGTAAGAAATATAAGAGATAGAGTAACACATGATTGCAACTTCAGACTACACAGGGTTTGTTTGTAGTCTGTAACCATGGAGAAATATAGATCTGCACAGGGGCAGTAGACACAAAACAGTAATAGCGAAGTTGCTTCAATTTTTATTTTATTTTAGAAGCAATGGAACAATAAAAAGATACACCAATGTAAAAAACTAAGGACCCCCCGTGTAAAGTTTTTACCATATATGGACGTATCGCGATCTTCATTCAGTTATAAACCCCTTCTTAAATGACCCGACACTTTTCATCAATTTTGCGCATGTAGTGGTTTAACAGCCCTAACACTTTTAATTTTTGTGATATATAGGGCTGTGTTTTCATACCTTATTTTATATTTTATCTAGGGTAAATTCTAATTAAGTTCCCTATTTTATTTCTCTACTTGTTCCTGCATCTTGTTCGCGGAAGACAATGCCCTGACAAGAGCCCCGGCATATATACAACACCAGAACCGCGCTCAGTACATACAGACAGTACTAGAACCAAGCTCAGTACATAAATACAGACCCAGAACCAAGTTTAGAACATATATACAGCATCAGAACCAAGCTCAGTACATATATACAATACCAGAATCAAGCTCCGTAATATATACAGCATCTGGACCAAAATCAGTACACAAATACAGAAACAGAACCAAGTTTATAACATAAATACAGCCCCAGAACCAAGCTCAGTACATAAATACAGCACCAGAACCAAGCTCAGTACATAAATACAGCACCAGCACAAATACAGCTAAATTTAGTGCAACCCCTGCTGTATAGGTTTGTATAGATAAAACTACAGCTCACAGCATGGCCCAAACAATAGTAACAATATGCTGGGAGTTGCTGTTTAAAAAAAAAAAAAATCATACCACCCATCATCTCGCTGAAGATCATACAGTGACTACAGTACGGATTAGAGGCAGAATAAACATTTACATTAAGTGACTTACCGGTGACTTCATTTCAGATTCTAATTCTTCTTCTTTTTCTCTTTTCTCCTCCATCCAGTCCAGACTTCTATGACTTCTCCTGGCCACGACCCACTTCTGCAGTTTTATGCTCCGATATCTTGGGCTTCTCACTTTTCAAACATTTCTGCATCTATAAACAAAGATAAAGTTATCATGGTGCCACACAATACGTCCTTATATATAATAGTACCATACACCGCACCTCTAATTATAATAACGCCATACACTGTGTCCCTGATTATAATAGTACCATACACCGCACCTAAAAAGACGCCCGCGAAAAAGAAGTGCATGTCACTTCTTGAGCCGTTTTTGGAGCCGTTTTCATTGACTATAGAAAAACAACTCCAAAAACGGCCGTAATAAACGCCACGAAAAACGCGAGTTTGATTAAAAACCGCTGAAAATCCGGAGCTGTTTTTCGTATTTTCAGACGTTTATTAGTAAGTGTGTGGACATACCCTTACAGGTGCTGAACATGGTCTTTGCGCATAATAATTGTAATTCTATAAGTCGTAATAAGTTGATTTAAATAGGAATAATACTTTCCTCAAATCAAAATATATAAAAAATTTGCCTCTGGGTTTTCGGGTGCTGAGACCCTCACCGTTGCCGAAACAAAAGTGCAGAAGCGCTAAGCCTAGCGCTTTGCACCTTCGGCTGTGATTGGAGCTCCTCGTCCGCCTGAGGTCGGCTCATATAGAAGTCCTACAAGAGCCACCTTCCGACTGACAGGGAGCGCCTGTCACAGCCGAATGTGCAGGGTTCTCAGCTGAGCGCTTCTGCACCTTCGTTTCAGCACCGATGGGGGTCTCAGCACCCGAACCCCACCGATCCCAACGTCTCTATGTAATATCAAAAGTTTGATGACTGTGCAGTTACTCCTTAAGGTACCGGAAGGACTTTGGCTTATGAACTAGGACTGTGGGTCTATGAGGCTCTGGACTTTTGATTGGTTTGGATTGATTTCTAGGTGTATTTTGATGAGGACGAGTATATTTTGTTTTGCTAGAACTTTATACATTTTTTTTAGCAGGAGCGGCAGATT
Source organism: Rhinoderma darwinii (assembly GCF_050947455.1). NCBI lineage: Eukaryota > Metazoa > Chordata > Amphibia > Anura > Rhinodermatidae > Rhinoderma > Rhinoderma darwinii. The sequence goes on along the minus strand of NW_027461763.1, from coordinate 174,947 downwards.
TTTTCCGCCCATTATTGTGTGTATATACGGTGGTTTAGTGATGTGTTCTGTGTGGATCCAGCATAACGTTCTGGAGTAGCAGGTCCTTTTTAGTATAGTTGTGTTATGTTTTTATGTTGCAAATTACAAAAAAGTCTTATTTTTTTTAATTTTCTGGTTTATGATTTTGAAGTTTAGAATGAACGAGGAGAGGAGTGCGCTGATCCCAAGAGGTCAGAGGCTAAGATTGACTAGAAGGTCCAGATGGTGGGGGGGGGGGGGCAGCTCTCGTGATTCCTATATAGGATGATTGATTGAGGTGTCACATTTACATACGAATGAAAGTAAATCTTCACCTTTATCTTGTGTTATTGATTTGGTTTTGATTCATTTGCTTGTTTTCCAGTCTGACTGACGATCATGTTCTTACTCACCTTCATCCTCTTGTGGATTTCCGTGTCGAGCAGCCCAGATCAACGTGAGTTCTGAAATATTTTAAAGAATAATAATAAAAAAGGTAAAAGTTAGAAGAATTGGGTGTAGAGCTCTTATCTCTCTTCTTGAAGTTGTTCCTCAGCGATTCCTCCTGGAAGTGGACTGTGCCCAGGCAGGGATAAACTCTCAATTTATTAATAACCTTTTTATATACCTCCACCTTATGTTCTCTCTTCTGCCTCACAGCCCAACACCAGGACTTCACTCCTTACTTCAGTAACCAAATGCTTTTATTAGGTTTTCCACATAATATGTCCCTCGTTATTCTCATTCATCATCACCTTGCTACAAATTGCCCCCCCTTCCTGATCCATACGGTAGAGGGCCGTGTAAACGAGTGCCGATCAACGAGATTTGCACTCGTTTTCTCTTTACTGCTCCACGCAGTATAATGCCCCATAGCTGCCCACACAGTATATTGCCACCAATAGCTAACCCATACAATAGAATGCCCACCATACAGTATAATGCCCCCCATAGCTGCCAAATACAGTATAATGCCCCCCATAGCTGCCCCATACACCTAAATGCCCCATACAGTATATTGCCCTCCATACAATATAATGCCCCCCATAGCTGTCCCCCATAGCTGTCCCATACCATATAATGCCCCCATACAATATAATGCCCCATACTGTATAGTCCCCCCATAGCTGATCCATATAGTAGAGTGCCCCCCATAGTGCCCCCCATACAGTATAATGCCCCATACAGTATAATGCCCCATACAGTATAGTGCCCCCCATAGCTGTCCCATACAGTAAAGTGTCCCCCATAGCTGCCCCATACAGTATAATGCCCCCATAGCTGCCCCATACAGTATAATGCCCCTTACAGTATAGTGCCCCCATAGCTGTCCCATACAGTACAGTGCCCCCCATAGCTGCCCCATACAGTATAATGCCCCCATAGCTGCCCCATACAGTATAATGCCCCCCATACAGGATAATGCCCTCCATAGCTGCCACATACAGTACAATGCCCCCCATAGCTGACCCATACAGAACAATGCCCCCCATAGCTGCCCCATAAAGTATAACGCCGTCCATAGCTGCCACATACAGTACAATGCCCCCCATAGCTGACCCGTACAGAACAATACCCCCCATAGCTGCCCCATAAAGTATAACGCCGTCCATAGCTGCCACATACAGTATAATACAGTATAAGGTTTTCCCGTGAGGGAAATTGATGACATATCCTGTGGATCCTGTCAGATAGGTGCAGTTCCCAGAGGTGGGACTCGCTTCCCTCTCTAAAACCGGGCCCCATAAACCCTGTTCTACCTCTTTTTGCTATCGCTGCCTCTCGGCCACTTCTTGACCATGGACTTTTCGTAACTCATAGTAGTGAATGGCAGTTACGGAAGCAGCGTAGCATGCGAGCTATGCTGCTTCCGTAACTACCATCCAGTTCCATGGGACTTACGGAAACAGTGTACCAGAACCAAGCTCACTACATATATACAACACCAGAACCAAGCACAGTACATATATACAGTACTAGAACAAAGCTCGCTACATATATACATCGCCAGAACCAACCTCAGTACACATATACAGCACCAGAACAAGGCTCAGCACATAAATACAACACCAGAACCAAGCACACTACATATATACAACACCAGAACCAACCTCAGTATATATATATATATATATATATATATATATATATATATATATATATACACAGTGCTAGAACAAAGCTCACTACATATATACAACACCAGAACAGAGCTCAGTACATAAATACAGCACCAGAACCAAGCACACTACATATATACAACACCAGAACCAACCTCAGTATATATATATATATATATATACGGTGCTAGAACAAAGCTCACTACATATATACAACACCAGAACCAACCTCAGTATATATATATATATATATATATATATACACGGTGCTAGAACAAAGCTCACTACATATATACAACACCAGAACCAACCTCAATAAATATATATATATAGTGCTAGAACAAAGCTCACTACATATATACAACACCAGAACCGAGCTCAGTACATAAAGACAGTACCAGAATAAAGCATAGTACATAAATACAGTCCCAGAACAAATCTCAGTACATAAATACAGCCCCAGAACCGAACTGAGTACATAAATACAACACCAGAACCAAGTTCGGTGCATAAATACATCACCAGAACCAAGCTCAGTACATATATACAATACCAGAACAAAGCTCCGTGCATAAAGACAGTACTAGAACCAAGCTCAGTACATAAATACAGCCCCAGAACCAAGCTCAGTACATAAATACAACCCCAGAACCAAGCTCAAAACATATATACAGCATCAGAACCAAGCTCAGTACATATATACAACACCAGAACCGAGCTCAGTACATAAATACAGCCCCAGAACCGAGCTCAGTACATAAATACAGACCCAGAACCAAGCTCAGTACATAAATACAACACCAGAACCAAGGTCAGTACATAAATACAGCACCAGAACCAAGCTCAGTACATAAATACAGACCCAGAACAAAGTTTAGAACATACACTACCGTTCAAAAGTTTGGGGTCACCCAGACAATTTTGTGTTTTCCATGAAAACTCACACTTATATTTATCAAATGAGTTGCAAAATGACTAGAAAATATAGTCAAGACATTGACAAGGTTAGAAATAATGATTTTTATTTGAAATAATAATTTTCTCCTTCAAACTTTGCTTTCGTCAAAGAATGCTCCATTTGCAGCACTTACAGCATTGCAGACCTTTGGCATTCTAGCTGTTAATTTGCTGAGGTAATCGGGAGAAATTTCTCCCCATGCTTCCAGAAGCCCCTCCCACAAGTTGGATTGGCTTGATGGGCACTTCTTGCGTACCATACGGTCAAGCTGCGCCCACAACAGCTCTATGGGGTTGAGATCTGGTGACTGCGCTGGCCACTCCATTACAGATAGAATACCAGCTGCCTGCTTCTTCCCTAAATAGTTATTGCATCATTTGGAGGTGTGCTTTGGGTCATTGTCCTGTTGTAGGATGAAATTGGCTCCAATCAAGCGCTGTCCACAGGGTATGGCATGGCGTTGCAAAATGGAGTGATAGCCTTCCTTATTCAAAATCCCCTTTACCTTGTACAAATCTCCCACTTTACCAGCACCAAAGCAACCCCAGACCATCACATGACCTCCACCATGCTTGACAGATGGCGTCAGGCACTCTTCCAGCATCTTTTCAGTTGTTTTGCGTCTCACAAATGTTCTTCTGTGTGATCCAAACACCTCAAACTTCGATTCGTCTATCCATAACACGTTTTTCCAATCTTCCTCTGTCCAATGTCTTTTATTAGCCAGTCTCAGATACGGCTTTTTCTTTGCCACTCTGCCCTGAAGGCCAGCATCCCGGAGTCGCCTCTTCACTGTAGACGTTGACACTGGCGTTTTGCGGGTACTATTTAATGAAGCTGCCAGTTGAGGACCTGTGAGGCGTCTATTTCTCAAACTAGAGACTCTAATGTACTTGTCTTGTTGCTCAGTTGTGCAGCGCGGCCTCCCACTTCTCTTTCTACTCTGGTTAGAGCCTGTTTGTGCTGTCCTCTGAAGGGAGTAGTACACACCGTTGTAGGAAATCTTCAGTTTCTTGGCAATTTCTCGCATGGAATAGGCTCCATTTCTAAGAACAAGAATAGACTGTCGAGTTTCACATGAAAGCTCTCTTTTTCTAGCCATTTGGAGAGTTTAATCGAACCCACAAATGTAATGCTCCAGATTCTCAACTAGCTCAAAGGAAGGTCAGTTTTATAGCTCCTCTAAACAGCAAAACTGTTTACAGCGGTGCTAACATAATTGCACAAGGGTTTTCAAGTGTTTTCTAATCATCCATTAGCCTTCTAACACAGTTAGCAAACACAATGTACCATTAGAACACTGGAGTGATGGTGGCTGGAAATGGGCCTCTATACACCTATGTAGATATTGCATTAAAAACCAGACGTTTGCAGCTAGAATAGTCATTTAGCACATTAACAATGTATAGAGTGTATTTCTGATTAATTTAATGTTATCTTCATTGAAAAAAACTGTGCTTTTCTTAAAAAAATAAGGACATTTCTAAGTGACCCTAAACTTTTGAACGGTAGTGTATATACAGCATCAGAACCAAGCTCAGTACATATATACAATACCAGAACCAAGCTCCGTAATATATACAGCATCAGGACCAAAATCAGTACACAAATACAGTGACAGAACCAAGCTCAGTACATAAATACAGCACCAGCACAAATACAGCTAAATTTAGTGCAACCCCTGCTGTATAGGTTTGTATAGATAAAACTACAGCTCACAGCATGGCCCAAACAATAGTAACAATATGCTGGGAGTTGCTGTTGCCCCAAAAAAAATATCATACCACCCATCATCTCGCTGAAGATCATACAGTGACTACAGTACTGATTAGAGGCAGAATAAACATTTACATTAAGTGACTTACCGGTGACTTCATTTCAGATTCTAATTCTTCTTCTTTTTCTCTTTTCTCCTCCATCCGGTCCAGACCTCTATGACTTCTCCCGGCCATGACCCATTTCTACAGTTTTCTGCTCCGATATCTTGGGCTTCTCACTTTTCAAATATTGCTGCATCTATAAAAAAAGATAAAGTTATCATGGTGCCACACAATACGTCCTTATATATAATAGTACCATACACCGCACCTCTAATTATAATAACGCCATACACTGTGTCCCTGATTATAATAGCACCATACACTGTCCCCCACACACACACACACATAATGCTCCCTGTAGATAGTGCCCCCCATAGAGCCCCCTGTAGATAGTGCTCCCATAGATAGTGCCCCCATAGAGCCCCCTGTAGATAGTGCCCCACATATAGCCCCCTGTTGATAGCGCTCTACATATAGCCCCCTGAAGATAGCGCTCTACATATAGCTCCCCCTGTATATAGTGCCCTACATATAGTCCCCCGTATATTGTGTCCCACATAAAGCCTCCCCTGTAGATTGTGCCCCACATATAGCCCCTGTAAATTGCGCTCTACATATAGCGTACCATGTATATAGTGCTCTACATATAGTCCCCCTGTAGATTGTGTCCCAAATAAAGCCTCCCCTGTAGATTGTGCCCCACATATAGCCCCCTGTAGATGGCGCTCTACATATAGCGCCCTACATATAGTCCCCGTGTAGATTGTGCCCCACATATAGCCCCCCCTCCTGTAGATAATGGCGCCCACAATTTTTAGTTGAATACAACAAAATTTACATACTCACCGTGATCCCGCGCCGTCCTGTGTCAATGCAGGCCTGCTCTCTTCTGAGCAGGTCTGCTGTGGCTGAGCGACACCATCGCGCCGCTTGCGTTGTTGAAAGGCGCTGATTGGCAGGGCAGAATGACATGCCCCATCAATCAGCGCCCTTCAACAATAGAAGCGGTGCGATGATGGCAAGTTGAAAGGCGCTGATTGGCGGGACAACTCATTCTGCCCTGCCAATCAGCGTCATTGTAAGGCGCTGAATGTTCGGGCACGGAACGTACCCGGCCATTCAGCGCTTATGCATGTAATTGTACCTGAATTCTATAGCCGCAGGTACAATTAATGAAGGAGGGGTGGCGGCGGCTGGATTCAGTTGCGCCACCGCCCCCTCAGAGAGGCAGCAGGACGGACAGTGCGGCCCTATTCCCTCTCATTCCGCCCCTCCTCCCCATTAGCGGCGGTAGCGCACGGCAATGAGTTTTTTTTTTTAATGATGTGCAGTTCGGTCCTCCTGGAAGCCGTGGGCCCCGGGCTGCTGCCTAAACTGCCCATATGATAATCCGCCACTCTATGCCACTGCGTCCACCCATACATGCTGTTTGTCTTCCCTGGGGCAGATGGAATCTTCCATCAAGACAATGCGACATGTCACACGGTTAGAAATGTCCGACAGGAAGAGCCCGACCAAGACTTCCAAGTACTACCCCGGCCCCATAATTCACCAGACTTGAACCCAACTGATCATCTGTGGGACCTCGATCGTCTTGTTCGCTCAATGGATCCTCCCCCACACACCCTCCAGCAAATGTGGGATGTTCTGCAGTCAGCGTGGCGCCAGATACCGGAGACCACCGGTCTACTGCTGTCCCTGCTGCACACGGCGGTTACTCTGGACATTAGCTGCTGATCATAATAATGGGACTCCACTGTGTATTTTACCCTTCTGTTTGCTAAGATGACGCTCACAGAGCAATGTCATCTAAGGTATATAGGTGACTACTCTATAGTGTGTGTAACTCATAAAACCTCCTCATGTCTCAGCTTCCTAGACCTTTATTAGTATACATTTCAAGGGGAAGAAGTAAAGGATTACAAAGTGACAGGTATGGTCTCTTCACATGGCGCTCACAGTATATGTCGGAGCTATGCGTTGGGAGGATAGGCATACAGTGTCATATGTTACCCTTAGATCTCACATATACCTTCTTATACCTCAAGGCATATCATTTGTTTTACCTCTTTATGGAATAACGCAGTCGACTACTCTATTTCTTAAAGTTGAACAAAGAATTATACCGACACAGCGATTGCCAATAGGACCTTCTATGTTGGGTAAATGTGTCCCTATAGATTCGCTTAAAGAGGTTTTCCAGTTCTAAGAAATTGATAGCCTATCCTCAGGATAGGCTATTAATACCTGATCAGTGGGGGCCCGACTCCCGGCACCTCCGCCGATCAGATGTTTTGAAGGAGTTGCGGCACATTCAAGTGAATGGAAAAAACTGAAATACGGTGAACTGCCACTAAGCATGTCGGGGATTCACAGTACGAGCAGGTTAAAATGAAGGGGTAGCAAAGCTCATATGAGGTCTGCAGCCCCTTCAAAAAAGCTGATCGGCAGGGGTGCCGAGAGTTGGGCCTGCACTGCACCAATCAGGTATTGATGGCCTATCATGAAAATAAAGGTGACAAACAATGGTTTACCCACAACTATCCAATGTCTATGTGAAGTAGCAGCTCTCCCGTCTCTCTTCACTCCAGTAACCAGGCCCTTCCTCAACACCTCTCCTAGGAAATGAAGCGGTTTGCTATAAACACAATTTTCAGTCACTCAGTTTCAATATCCTAATAAATGATTGTTCAATTTTACATTTTTTTTTTTTACAATTAATTACAGTGAAAAATGTTGCACTTCGAGGCCGTGCAACTCAATCTACAAATTTTGGAGGGTACAGTTCCGCTATCAATGCCATAGATGGAAATGTGGATCCTCTCTACACCCGCGGATCATGTTTCTCATCACAAGCTGAGCTTTCACCCTGGTGGAGATTGGATTTATTGGAAACGCATAAAATATCACGTATAACGATCACCAACCGAGGCGACTGCTGCGCGGAATACATCAATGGGGCCGAAATTCTCATTGGCGACTCACTGGCCAATAATGGAAATAACAATCCAAGGTACAATGTTCTTTATTTTTTTTATAGTGGCTTTTTGAGGTATATTTCTTGGGTGAAAAAAAGCTAAAGTGTCATAATTAAATATTGCGTGCTGCTGCCTCTTCTACTTTTTAGATGTGACCTTAGGAAATTGTGACTGAAATTTCCAATGATGTTCACCCATCCATTGGAAAAAAATATTCCCGGTCTGTTTGCAGTGTTGCATTTTTCTCCTGCCACTCCAATGGGCCATCTGGAGTATGACTATGGTCATTGACTGCGACCATGCTGCCCCTGTTCTTGGCACCATCTTTTAGTGCTGGACTCGATTCAGAGAGCCTAAAGGTGACTGATGACCTTGATGTTTATTGGATTATTTCAGGTTCAAGCCCTCACTCCACATTTTTAGCCAAAATAGGTGTAATTAGCCAAAAATCGGTGTTCTAGCCAAGATTTTGATCTTATCGACTTTTTTTTAACCAGTCTTGAAAGTCCTTGCCCGTCAGCATGCGACTCTCACATTTATGGCAGAGAAAGGGTTAATGGGCTGAGTATGTATGATAAAAAGGGATGAAAAATGATAAATCTAAGCAGGGACAGATTATAGGACACACATGGGGCACTTGCCCTGGGGTCTTCACCACCCACCCTCCTTGATGGCCCTTGCATGTGGCTCTGTCTTTTAAAGGGAGTCGCTGGCTTGGCTGTCTCATGACTTTCATAAACTTTAGTGGAGATGGACATGTCCATGTACGGCATACATGGCGGCAACCGGGGGCCAGGTGGGTTCTGGGACCCAGAGGTGGGATGGAGGCCCACATTAACCTTAATCCAGCCCTAATTAAAAGACCTAATGGAGAACCCTTGAATTTTCTTGGCAGTCTACATTTAGTATTGACCCACGACAATGGCCAGCAAGATGCCCCCTCGACTCAGTCGTTATATGATCTCAGCCTTACCCATGAGTTTTATTCCAGAATATTTTAATAAACTGTTTTTCCACAGATGTGCAAAAATTTCAGCCATACCACTGGCGGATACACAGAACTTCCTTTGCGACAACATGACGGGTCGATATGTGAACATCGCCTTAACCGGAATAACAGGATATCTCACTTTTTGTGAAGTTCAGGTTTTTGGAGTCCCTGTAAATAATTATGCCTGTAAGAAATAAACAAGAAGTCAACCAAGAAGCAATGAAACCTGCAGAAATGTTCTTCCAGTGACCATGATGATGAAAATTTATCCCAACGTCATGTTACATCACCGCTCCAGGATGATGAGATATGAGGAGCTGTTTGGTGGGGTCCGCATTCTGTAGAGTTGCCTTGCGGCTCTTGTACACGACCACGTGTGCCGCCCAAGTTCCATCCGTGATCCTTGGAAAGATATGTCATGTTCTATCTTTCCACGGATCGGAGAGTCGGGGGACCTGATTCACCCACTGAAGTAAATTGGTCCGTGAAAACTATCAGGTGCCACTAGGATGCCATGAAACACGGCCCAAGTGGCACTCGGTCGTGTGCAATGGCACTTACTGTAGATGTCCCTGTGCTGTATGTGGTGTATGGAAACACTGTGGTCACAGAGAACTTTCCTTCCATTACTAATATCATAGCGGGTTGAAATCTTATATTTACCCCTTAAGGCCCCATGCACACGACCGTGCCCGCAATCACGGCCCGCGATTGCGGGCACGGCCGGCCGCTGACTGACAGCCGTATTTTCGGGCCGTGCTCCCATACAAAATATGGGAGCATGACCCGCAAAATGCGAAAGAACGGACATGTTCCATAATTCCCGGAACATTTCCACGGCACTGACACCCTTCCGTAGTGCTACGGAAAGGTGTCAGTGTTCAATGAAAGTGAATTGCTCAGTTTTTGCGGACCGCAATTGCGGTCCGCAAAAACTGAGGTTTTTTGCTGTCGTGTGCATGGGGGCTAACTCTACAGAATCGCGATTTTATTGTATTGTATTGTATAGAAAATCCTCAGTGACCAGTGTTCCCTCCATGTTACATGGGGACACCCACAGCCACTCCTTGGTGTGAGGACCCCACCAAACAGCTCCTCAAGTCTCCTAGACCCCTCTGTAACATGGTGGATTGGGGGGGGGGGGGGTGTCGGGGATAACCAAAATGTTTTTGATTAATAAAAAATTGGTTCAAATTTACAGTTTTGAAAGTCTCTAAATAAATTTGGCCTCACATTACATCAGAATCGGCATTCAAATAATCTACCCCAATAATTAAAAGTGAATTTGTGATATAGTGAACTTACAGTCAAACATGGCCGCTGGCTTTTACTGGAATTTAAAGGGGTCTCGTTATTGTCTTAATGGGAAGATGAGTGTTGCATGCAGCGCTATTCTTCCTGTCAAATTTAAGACAATTTGCGATGGAGGCTCCAAAGTAAATGTGAACAGAGTCTTATACTCACCTGCCCATGTTTTTCTATAGGCCACTTTGATATACTGTAGGCACACTGCTCATGGCTTGGAAGGCAGTTGTTCCGCACATGCATGTCCAGCAAATCCCAGCCTGATTTATTAAAAAAGGTTTGTTACAATGTATCAGCGTAGGTCAGAGCTCTCGGCCTCGAGTCCAGGTCAGGAGAGGCTTGTGCTGCTACTGTGTTTATCTCACAGAGGGTTGTCCACACTAATACATTGTAACAAATCCTGAGCAGACTTGTGATACAAATAAGTGAAAAGGAATTTTTGGTTATAGAAACTCTGGTAGGAAACGACATGCTCCCCTGGTGGTCCCGAACTTACAGAGGAGCTGCCGCCATCTTAACTTCTCTCTAAAAGTCTATGGCTGGGTTCACACGACCTATTTTCAGACGTAAACAAGGCGTATTATACCTCGTTTTACGTCTGAAAATAGGGCTGCAATACGTCGGCAAACATCTGCCCATTCATTTGACGTACTGTGCCGACGTACTGTGCAGACGACCTGTCATTTACGTGTCGTTGTTTGACAGCTGTCAAAGAAGTGCAGGACACTTATATACATTATATGCGGGACACTTATATACATTATATGCGGGACACATATACATTATATGCGGGACACTTCTATACATTATATGCGGGACACTTATATACATTATATGCGGGACACTTATATACATTATATGCGGGACACTTATATACATTATATGCGGGACACTTATATACATTATATGCGGGACACTTCTATACATTATATGCGGGACACTTATATACATTATATGCGGGACACTTATATACATTATATGCGGGACACTTATATACATTATATGCGGGACACTTCTATACATTATATGCAGGGCACTTATATACATTATATGCGGGACACTTATATACATTATATGCGGGAGACTTATATACATTATATGCAGGACACTTATATACATTATATGCGGGACACTTCTATACATTATATGCGGGACACTTCTATACATTATATGCGGGACACTTCTATACATTATATGCGGGACACTTATATACATTATATGCGGGACACTTCTATACATTATATGCAGGAGACTTATATACATTATATGCGGGACACTTATATACATTATATGCGGGACACTTATATACATTATATGCGGGACACTTATATACATTATATGCGGGACACTTATATACATTATATGCGGGACACTTATATACATTATATGCGGGACACAGTGGCGGATTATCATATGGGCGTTTCGGGCGGCCGCCCGGGGCCCGAGGCTTCCAGGGGGCCCATGGCAGCCCGAAACGCACATTATCTCGTAAATCTATTCAGCGCGCTAGCGCTGCTAACGGCCGAAGATGGGGAGGAGCAGGGAATTCGCCGGGATCCAGGGGTAGGACACGCCTCCCTGACAGTGCGGGCCGCCGCCATTGAGTAACAGAACAGCGACGGACGGCTGTTCTGTTACTCCAAAGCAGCAAGAGAAGAGCCGGCGGGCGGTCACCGGCGCTGAGGTCAGTACAGGATTATCCTCCTGCCCAACTGGTTCCCGACCGCTGGCTGTATTTTTACGGCCAGCGGTCAGGGACGGGTGCTTAAAACCCGAGCCATAGACTTTCTACGGCTCGGGTTTTAACTTGCTGCCCGCGCGATCGGGCAGCTGAATGTCGGGTCTCCGGCTGTCAGTGACTGCCGGGGACCCTGAGGAGAAGACAGAAGCAGCTTTCGCTGCTTCTGTCTTCTCCGATGTCTTCTTACACAGCGTTCAATGAACGCTGTGTACAGGAATAGAGACAGCAGCAGCGGCGCTGTCTCTATTCCTCCCGGTGATCATGTGACAGGTCACATGATCGCCGGGTGCCGTTAGTGGCAGACTGTTGCTGGGTCTTACTAGACCCAGCACAGCCCTATTAGTGACAATCGTCACTGTGAGAGGGCTGATTTCCCCTGTAACTGGGGCTGCTGTGCAGCTCCAGTTACAGTGGAAAAACATGGTGTAAAACAAAGAGAAAGTAGATATAAAGTTCCCCAAAGGTCTTTTTTGACCTTTGAGGATCAGAACATAGTAATAAAAAATAGTAAAGTGCAAAAAAAATAAATAATAATAAATACACATAAAATACCCACCCCAAAAAAAACGTTCCCCCCCCCGCCAATCATTGTTGTAACGCTAGCGCTGACCCAATTACCCTAATATAGACATGTAATATATTAAAATTTACGGTAGACAATGACGATCACAGATAAAAGGTCTATTTTAGGGTAAAACAATGTTATTACCAAAAAAAAATAGCTGAAACGTAAAAAAGCTTCTTTTTTTACTATTATTTTCAAACTTTATGAATAAAAATTCTAAAATGGCAAAAAATGTGTGCATAAAAACGATAAAAAACGAAACCTGCATTGTCTACGGAAAAAACGTCGCAAAAATAACGTCGGTTTTATTTTTTTTTAATAAAAATGTGTGTTTGGTGCAACTTTGTAATTACGTTTTATTAAAAAATATTTTCACTTTTTGAGATACAGCTGCTTTGTATCCTGTATCCGTCAGGTCAGCAGGACTGACGGGATCAGTGAAACGGGCCCTGCGCTAAATTATAATCTTAGATGTGATAGATTTGAGGTGGATCCTGCGTGTCACTGATCCCGTCAGTCCTGCTGACCTGACGGATACAGGATACAAAGCAGCCGTATCTCAAAAAGTAAAAATATTTTTTAATAAAATCAATCAATCACACTGATACACAGACATACTATATATATATATATATATAATTATAATATAAAGTTTTTAAATGTGTACATAACCTTGTGGCACTATATACAAGGGGGAGCGCTGTGTGGCACTATATACAAGGGGGAGCTCTGTGTGGCACTATATACAAGGGGGAGCGCTGTGTGACACTATATACAAGGGGGAGCGCTGTGAGGCACTATATACAAGGGTGAGCGCTGTGAGGCACTATATACAAGGGGGAGCGCTGTGAGGCACTATATACAAGGGGGAGCGCTGTGAGGCACTATATACAAGGGGGAGCGCTGTGAGGCACTATATACAAGGGGGAGCGCTGTGAGGCACTATATACAAGGGGGAGCGCTGTGAGGCACTATATACAAGGGGGAGCGCTGTGAGGCAAGGGGGGGCTGTGTAGTGCTATCCACCGTGGTATGTGTGTGGCGCTCTTTATAGGGGGGGCTTTTTGGTGCTATTTACAAGAGGGGGAGGGCTGTGTGGCGCTCTCTACAGGGGGGCTGTATGGCACTATCTATAGGGGGCTGTGTGTAACGCTCTCTACGAGGGGGATGTGTGATATATAGAGGGGGCTGTGTATGGCGATATCTATGGGGGTGTGTAATATCTACAGGGGCTGTGTGTGGCACTATGTACAGGGGGCTGTGTGTATGGTGTTTTACAGTGTGTGGTATTATATTCATGGCAGGTGGGCTAACACTTTTTGATCAAAATGTGCACTAAGAACCTCCCTATTTGTAAGTAGATTTAGCTTTAGTGCATATTTATTTATATTTAGTGGTTTAGGTGGCATTAGTGTCGCAGGGTGCTGTCGCCATTTTTTGTCTGCTGTATTTCTGCAGTCACAGGTGTTCTTGCACCTGCATACATTTTGTATCATTTAGTTGGAATGTGCTGTTCAACTTTTTGTTCTGTTTATGTGATCCATATATGTGGGGTTAGTGACTGCCTCCACTTGTTGTTCTTGCACTCCTCCCATTCTGCCCTGGGTGATTTTAATCAGTTCAATGCTGGATCCTACCATCCCCAGGTATATATGTAGGCTTAGTCCCAGTTCTGGGTGTATGTGCAGCGTAGGTACCCACCTTACAGAGGTCGCCTTGTCGTGGCAGGTGGGCTAACACTTTTTGATCAAAATGTGCACTAAGAACCTCCCTATTTGTAAGTAGATTTAGCTTTAGTGCATATTTATTTATATTTAGTGGTTTAGGTGGCATTAGTGTTGCAGGGTGCTGTCGCCATTTTTTGTCTGCTATATATAATTATAATATAAAGTTTTTAAATGTGTACATAACCTTGTGGCACTATATACAAGGGGGAGCGCTGTGTGGCACTATATACAAGGGGGAGCTCTGTGTGGCACTATATACAAGGGGGAGCGCTGTGTGACACTATATACAAGGGGGAGCGCTGTGAGGCACTATATACAAGGGTGAGCGCTGTGAGGCACTATATACAAGGGGGAGCGCTGTGAGGCACTATATACAAGGGGGAGCGCTGTGAGGCACTATATACAAGGGGGAGCGCTGTGAGGCACTATATACAAGGGGGAGCGCTGTGAGGCACTATATACAAGGGGGAGCGCTGTGAGGCACTATATACAAGGGGGAGCGCTGTGAGGCAAGGGGGGGCTGTGTAGTGCTATCCACCGTGGTATGTGTGTGGCGCTCTTTATAGGGGGGGCTTTTTGGTGCTATTTACAAGAGGGGGAGGGCTGTGTGGCGCTCTCTACAGGGGGGCTGTATGGCACTATCTATAGGGGGCTGTGTGTAACGCTCTCTACGAGGGGGATGTGTGATATATAGAGGGGGCTGTGTATGGCGATATCTATGGGGGTGTGTAATATCTACAGGGGCTGTGTGTGGCACTATGTACAGGGGGCTGTGTGTATGGTGTTTTACAGTGTGTGGTATTATATTCAGGCGCGCAGTGTTTGGTGCTATTATATTTAGGGGTACACTATGTGGCACCATGATAACTTTATTTTCGTTTATAGGTGTGGAAATGTTGGAAAAGTGAGGAGACGTCTAAGTGGCAAATTCTGCAGAAATGAGTCATGGCCGGGAGAAGTCGTCATGAGCGCTGGACCGGATGGAGAAGAAAAGAGGAAAAAAACTACTAGAATCTGAGACGTCGTCACCTGTGAGTCACTAGATTTATAGAGAATCTGTCACCTCTCCTGACATGTTTATTATAGGAAATCCTTGTATTTCACAAAAAGTCTTTCTGCGGTCCAGGACTGATAGACAATTCCCCTTGTCAGAAGGTTGTGTCCCTGCACAGTGTGATCCTGTCAGTATGTAGGGACACCGCGCTGTGACAAGGGGAATCGTAACACTGTTAATGCTTGCCCAAAAAGGTAGTGTTAAAAATAGTTACGGTGAGGAAGGGGGGCCCAAGTTTGGGTAACAGCCCAGGGCCCATGGTCTACTTAATCCGCCACTGGCGGGACACTTATATACATTATATGCAGGAGACTTATATACATTATATGCGGGACACTTATATACATTATATGCGGGACACTTATATACATTATATGCGGGACACTTATATACATTATATGCGGGACACTTATATACATTATATGCGGGACACTTATATACATTATATGCGGGACACTTATATACATTATATGCAGGACACTTATATACATTATATGCGGGACACTTATATACATTATATGCGGGACACTTATATACATTATATGCGGGACACTTATATACATTATATGCAGGACACTTATATACATTATATGCAGGACACTTATATACATTATATGCGGGACACTTATATACATTATATGCGGGACACTTATATACATTATATGCGGGACACTTCTATACATTATATGCAGGACACTTCTATACATTATATGCGGGACACTTCTATACATTATATGCGGGACACTTATATACATTATATGCGGGACACTTATATACATTATATGCAGGACACTTATATACATTATATGCAGGACACTTATATACATTATATGCGGGACACTTATATACATTATATGCAGGACACTTCTATACATTATATGCGGGACACTTATATACATTATATGCGGGACACTTATATACATTATATGCGGGACACTTATATACATTATATGCGGGACACTTATATACATTATATGCAGGACACTTATATACATTATATGCAGGACACTTATATACATTATATGCGGAACACTTATATACATTACATGCGGGACACTTATATACATTATATGCGGGACACTTATATACATTATATTCGGGGCACTTATATACATTATATGGAGGACACTTATATACATTATATGCAGGACACTTATATACATTATATGCGGGACACTTCTATACATTATATGCAGGACACTTATATACATTACATGCGGGACACTTATATACATTATATGCGGGACACTTATATACATTATATGCGGGACACTTATATACATTATATTCGGGGCACTTATATACATTATATGGAGGACACTTATATACATTATATGGAGGACACTTATATACATTATATGCGGGACACTTATATACATTATATGCGGGACACTTATATACATTATATGCGGGACACTTCTATACATTATATGCAGGACACTTCTATACATTATATGCGGGACACTTCTATACATTATATGCGGGACACTTATATACATTATATGCGGGACACTTATATACATTATATGCAGGACACTTATATACATTATATGCAGGACACTTATATACATTATATGCGGGACACTTATATACATTATATGCAGGACACTTCTATACATTATATGCGGGACACTTATATACATTATATGCGGGACACTTATATACATTATATGCGGGACACTTATATACATTATATGCGGGACACTTATATACATTATATGCAGGACACTTATATACATTATATGCAGGACACTTATATACATTATATGCGGAACACTTATATACATTACATGCGGGACACTTATATACATTATATGCGGGACACTTATATACATTATATTCGGGGCACTTATATACATTATATGGAGGACACTTATATACATTATATGCAGGACACTTATATACATTATATGCGGGACACTTCTATACATTATATGCAGGACACTTATATACATTACATGCGGGACACTTATATACATTATATGCGGGACACTTATATACATTATATGCGGGACACTTATATACATTATATTCGGGGCACTTATATACATTATATGGAGGACACTTATATACATTATATGGAGGACACTTATATACATTATATGCGGGACACTTATATACATTATATGCGGGACACTTATATACATTATATGCGGGACACTTATATACATTATATGCAGGACACTTATATACATTATATGCAGGGCACTTATATACATTATATGCAGGACACTTATATACATTATATGCGGGTCACTTATATACATTATATGCGGGACACTTATATACATTATATGCGGGACACTTATATACATTATATGCGGGACACTTATATACATTATATGCGGGACACTTATATACATTATATGCGGGACACTTATATACATTATATGCGGGACACTTATATACATTATGTGCGGGACACTTATATACATTATATGCGGGACACTTATATACATTATATGCAGGACACTTATATACATTATATGCAGGACACTTATATACATTATATGCAGGACACTTATATACATTATATGCAGGACACTTATATACATTATATGCGGGACACTTATATACATTATATGCAGGACACTTATATACATTATATGCGGGACACTTATATACATTATATGCAGGACACTTATATACATTATATGCGGGACACTTATATACATTATATGCAGGACACTTATATACATTATATGCGGGCCACTTCTATACATTATATGCGGGACACTTATATACATTATATGCGGGACACTTATATACATTATATGCGGGACACTTATATACATTATATGCAGGACACTTATATACATTATATGCAGGACACTTATATACATTATATGCAGGACACTTATATACATTATATGCAGGACACTTATATACATTATATGCAGGACACTTATATACATTATATGCAGGACACTTATATACATTATATGCAGGACACTTATATACATTATATGCGGGACACTTATATACATTATATGCGGGACACTTATATACATTATATGCGGGACACTTATATACATTATATGCGGGACACTTATATACATTATATGCGGGGCACTTATATACATTATATGCGGGACACTTATATACATTATATGCGGGACACTTATATACATTATATGCGGGACACTTATATACATTATATGCGGGACACTTATATACATTATATGCGGGACACTTATATACATTATATGCGGGACACTTATATACATTATATGCAGGACACTTATATACATTATATGCGGGACACTTATATACATTATATGCGGGACACATCTATACATTATATGCAGGACACTTATATACATTATATGCGGGACACTTATATACATTATATGCGGGACACTTATATACATTATATACGGGACACTTATATACATTATATGCGGGACACATATACATTATATGCAGGACACTTATATACATTATATGCAGGACACTTATATACATTATATGCAGGACACTTATATACATTATATGCAGGACACTTATATACATTATATGCAGGACACCTCTTTGAAACGTAATTTGAGCTAATTTTCACAGCGGCGCGTAAAAAAAATGACGCTTTGGAGCCGTATTTTCGGACGTAATTCGGGGCTAAAACGCCTGAATTACGTCCATAAATAGGGTGTGTGAACCCAGCCTTACTCGATCAGAACCGGGGGGCGGGGGGGGGGGGGGTGCCGTGTATTATTACATTGCATGTGCAGTAGATGTAATACTTCCACCTGCTGGCCAAGGCATTTATTGCAGAGTAGGATTAGAAAAAAGGGTCCTCTTTCTGGTGGTCATCGTCCCACAATAACAGTGTCAGTCTTGTCCATGGGCTGTATCTGGTAGTCAGGTAAATGACTCTAAGCTGCAATACCAGACACAACCTATGAACAAAAATGACGCTATTTACGGGGAAAAAAAAAACAGATAGTTTTTTTTTCTAGTCCTGGACACCCCCCATCGTTTTCCTAATACCAGTTAAACAAAAGGACAAGTAATCAACTTACAGGTCTGAGCAATAATACCAGTCAGCAGCCAGAAGAGAGCTGCTGACTGGTATCATATTGAGACTACACCAACACCTGGAACATGAGGAACCTGAACACAATATTCGCAAAGTACTCAAAATAATATCAATATTGTTCTCATAATAAACAGATTTAAAATTAAAATATATTGTAACAATAATGATGAAAATAATAATAATAATAATAATAAATAATAATAACTTCTCTAGAATCCATGCCCTTTCTAATACAAGAGAGTATCTGCTTAGCTTTCGATGCTGCAGACTGGCATTGAGTGCTACACTTTAACAATAGCTACATCTACTCTATCCTTACTTGACTGAATCCCACAACGTTACATGACAATTTGTTAGACGTACCTCTTTGGCTTACTAAGTGATTATAGAGACTGATCCTTTAGCTCTTGCATACACAAAATGTTAGGTAAAGGTATATCAGAGCCAAGGATAATACATTCCCAGACAGTAATATTCAATGATAATATTTGTGGATTACCTGGATACTTCAGTCAAGGGAAGTTGTGTGTTTTTTCTTGGGCACGTTGGTCCTTCTCTCCTTCCGTGACTGAACCAGGAATTAAATACATAAGTAAATAGAATGACCGATACTAATCTAATCTCCACCCA
The DNA here is from genome assembly GCF_050947455.1 of Rhinoderma darwinii. Classification (NCBI taxonomy): domain Eukaryota; kingdom Metazoa; phylum Chordata; class Amphibia; order Anura; family Rhinodermatidae; genus Rhinoderma; species Rhinoderma darwinii. The sequence continues at coordinate 155,022 of NW_027461763.1, read as the reverse complement.
ATGATAATGCCATCACTTCAATAATAAAATCCCACAAGTGATAAGACTCTGAAAAGATTCTGAGAAGAACCCTGAAATACAAATATTATTCTTACACAAAACCTTTCTAGAATTCTATGCACATTATTCTTTTCCTTCCAACTCTAAATTACCCACAGAACGAAGAAAGATGTCCCCAGCTCGTAGCCTTAGGACTATGTAGTAGTAGGACTTGGTCTTGATGTGTGACGTTATACAGAAGCTTTGTACAGTAGCATTGTCTAGAAAGCTGAGGAAACCCGTGGTCATATGCACGGGCATACATATACTGCCCATGCAGCTGGTATGTGGCCCCTGGAAAGAGGGGGACCATTCCTCGTTGGTTCTGACCCCATTTTTTTTTTTTTGCTGGTGAAAACCTGAAAAGGGATGTGGTCTCCATAGGTTCTGTAATGTTAGGGGCACCAGGACCTCCTGTTGAGGTTGGTTAAAGTGTGATGGTGTCAAGCAGTCTCTGAAAGGGGCCTTATTTTTATCGTTGCTATAAGACCCTACATCCTCAGTTTTCCATTGGCCTTATGCTTTATAAGGGCAAGTTGAGCTGTTAAAGGGGTTCCCCTAATCAGGACCCCCCTTCGATTCTCTCAGTGGAGCACCATAGGTTACTTTTCGAAATTGATGTGTGTCATGCTTTCCTAGTTGGTTCTGACCCTATTTTATTGCTGGTGAGAAACCTGAAAAGGTATGTGGTCTTCATAGGTTCTGTAATGTTAGGGGCACCAGGACCTCCTGTTGAGGTTGGTTAAAGTGTGATGGTGTCAAGCAGTCTCTGAAAGGGGCCTTATTTTTATCGTTGCTATAAGACCCTACATCCTCAGTTTTCCATTGGCCTTATGCTTTATAAGGGCAAGTTGAGCTGTTAAAGGGGTTCCCCTAATCAGGCCCCCCCTTCGATTCTCTCAGTGGAGCACCATAGGTTACTTTTCGAAATTGATCTGTGTCATGCTTTCCTGGTTGGTTCTGACCCTATTTTATTGCTGGTGAGAAACCTGAAAAGGTATGTGGTCTTCATAGGTTCTGTAATGTTAGGGGCACCAGGACCTCCTGTTGAGGTTGGTTAAAGTGTGATGGTGTCAAGCAGTCTCTGAAAGGGGCCTTATTTTTATCGTTGCTGTAAGACCCTACATCCTCAGTTTTCCATTGGCCTAATGCTTTATAAGGGCATGTTGAGCTGTTAAAAGGGGTTCCCTTAATCAGGACCCCCCCTTCCATTCTCTCAGTGGAGGACCACATTGAAATTGATATGTGTCATGTCTCATTGACTTTGAGGTTTAACCACCATTGATGTTACATGTTCACAAGTCATTGTTGGGGGGGTCTCCTAGGAAGCACGATATAAGGCCATCCCTCCATTTAAACAAATGACCTTTTCTGCATGGCCACTCAAAGTTAAGAAGAGTTACGATTTGGAGCTTGTTCCATAATGCAATCATGTTCTCTACCGTAAAACTGTTGGAAGTAGTGGTGGGGTTGTTCCATGTAATGCACGGATGTGCTGCATCCTCTAGAGAGAGATGTTCCTTGCAACCACTCTCAGATCTGGTGAATAGATGAGGGTCATATATGCAGGACCCCCCTGTAGTCCCTAATTGAGTTGCTTTTTTTAAATTGGTTCTTTAAATCAGACAATCCCTTTAAATGAATACAATTAAATGTATATACATAATAGAATCTCTGTAACCTTGTCAGGAACATATAAAACCAATAGTAACGGGCCAGTAAAACTCCACTTACCTAAAGTGGAAGAATGTGAACTATTCTGACGTGCACCCCCCCCCCCTGCGACCATTAATAGGATTAACCTCATGCAACTTACTCCTTTATCCCTCACTTATCAGAAAGAAACATCAGTGACGTAGTCTGATCATTGCCAAGTGTAATATTTGGTGAAAGGTGTTTCCTTCCTGATGGTGTCAACGTCCCACCCATGAATACACAAAATACAGCTCAAGCTATTAAACAGAATAAAAACTGATTGATTAAATAAAAAAAAAACTTTATCAACCAACGAGAACTTGTTTTGTTGGTTTTTCATGGTGTAGACCTCGTTCCAACTAGACATTGTGATGATTTGGTTGTTGGAGGTGGGTACATTGAGGAGGACCCACAGCAAAATATGGGTAGATTTCCCTCCTGGTGCCCTTCATTCAATAATACGAGGACTCTGTGCATGATGGCTGTAACGTCCACAGCCCGTCGTTCCTACTCACCCCTCGATGGCCGCGGCCATGTGCTGGCCGGCATCTCCTTCCTAGGAGATGCCAGCACTCACTTCCGCTCCGCAGTGTCTCGTAGTGTGCACGCGCTCGTGCCCGGCCTTTAAGGGCCAGTGCGCGCACATGCATAATATGGTTAATTAGCCATAATCACCAAGGACTGTAAAAAGGGCTCTGCCCTTTCACTCCTTGCCCGAGCATTGTTGTAGTTTTCCCATGTTCGTATTGCAAATGGTCCCTTAGTGTTATCCTGCTCCCAGTGTTTCCCGTGACTTGCTACCTATATCCTATATCCTGTATCCTGTACTGTGTTTGGTTCCTGAGCCTCTCTAGTGTTAGAGTCGTGTTGTGCCGCCTGCTGTTATACACCACGTCTGGTGTCATCTGTCACTCCTGGTATCATCCACCACGTCTGCCGCAACCTGCCACGCCTGCTGGTATACACCACGACTGGTGTCATCTGCCATCCCTGATATCATCCGCCACGTCTGGCGCAACCTGCCACTTCTAGCCCCATCCGTGCCTAAGCCTCTGCCACTATCTGGACTATCTCAGGTACACTTGTGTTACAAACTTTTGTATAGACTTTGCATAGACTGTGACTTGGCCAGCTGCCTCTCCGCTACGGCAGACCGGCCTAATGGGTCCACATACCCCAAGATCGTGACAATGGATTTTGCCTTCCCCATCGTAGTACAAGAGTAGAGTGTAATGACCCTCAGAAGAGCCTTTATTCGCTAATCTCGTGATGTCCATGGGGGCAACCATACACATATGGAAGGTGTATGGTTGCCCCAATTCCTTAGACACATAGCAGAACCGTGATCTGCCCCTGTTGAACATACATCTTCAAAATGTCTGTCTAACCTGGCCACATGCGCACAGGGGTAATTTGCCAGAATGTGAACCAAAAAGTTCCCAATTTAGCAAAGTTTAACATGCCCACCTGACCTCTCTAGTCTACAGGGCCAGGAGAAAAAAAGGCACCTGGGACTAAATTGTTCTGCGTAGAAAAAAGGGATCCTACAGACTAGGAGATTGGCGTCCACTTTAAGACACCTGTACACATTATAAAACTTCTGGCCAATCCTCCTAGTAACCTGAATGTTTGGTAAGGGGCCACATCGTGTGTGTGGAAGGAGAAGGAGTGAATGGTGGCACAACATCTCCAGCATCGCTCATCTCCAGGAAGAACAAAAAGATCAAATACATGGAAATAGATGTCTGTTGTGTTTTTTTTTTGCGGAGAATAGTGTGAAGGAATCATTTCAAAATTCCATGTTGTGTATTTTGTGTCAGTATACACTGCACAGTGTGATATTATTATTTTATTTTTTTTCGTTTGCCTTGTAATAATCTGCAGATGCTCTGCAGAACACTCAGTTATTTCTCTTTGGCAGTAAAACAGTTTATACAAGTAACAGTTCAGGATGGTGCTCAAGGTCAGAGGGAGGGATTCTCCCTTTGCTGATTACGCTCTGAGTTATGCTCTTTGTTCTATGTGTCCTATAAATATACGCTGTGTATGATAATAAAGAACTTAGTCTCAGCGTCACTGATTCTCCTACTTCTAATTTGGAACCTATAGAAATCAAGGCGTAATGGTACCGTTGCGACCACAGTAGTCACACACCAGCTCCGGTGTCATGGGGTAGGATGATTGTGGGGTTTTTCCTGGTGACCCACCGGATATTATAAATGGTTGCGTGTTTTTCTCTCGCACCCTCTTGTGTGTCCCCCCCGGTGTCTGTCTTGGTTGTTTTTTTATCCCCGTTTCCTTATGTCTTCCCAGTGGGCGAGGGTGAGGCAGGGTTTCCCTAGCAACCAAGGAAACACAGCAGCCCTGCACTAAGGGGGGGTTCCCATTGAGCCCTGTATTAGTGCACAGATCAGGTGACCGCACTGGTCAAGGTGATTGGTGCGGCTTCTGAATAGAAAGAGGTTAGAGGGAGAAGGGGCGGAGTTAGAAAAAGGCGGGAAAGTGTGAGGTAATGACAGTGGAGGGAGTTAGAAAGTGACAATGGGTAGGAAGAAGCTGAACATGAGAGAGTCCGGGCAGGTGTCCCGGGAATCTAACTCCATAAATGTCATCACGTCAGAGGGACCGGAGAATAAGGTCTGAATATTGACTGAATAATTATATCCAGAATATAATTATCAAGTGAAGTCTGGTCGTCCCTCCACGCCTGGTGGTAATTTGTGTGAATATTTCCTGGTTATAAATATACAAGTTACAAGCAAGGCATGTTTATGTTATAGCCGGTGCAAAGCGGTCTTAAAGGGGCGGTAACCATTTTATTCAATGGACTGCTTTGCCTGGGCTTTGGACTATCTACTTATGTTACAATACCCCCTTAAATAATTGTGCCTAAGGTACTCGGACCATTGCCAGGGTGTCTGTGCGCGAAAGGTAGCGGTGACTCTGCAACAACCCGCGTAAGTTTAGCAGGGGTAGGAGGGCGTCCGCCACAAAGGAATCTGATGCAACCCGGTGACATAGGTGAATAAAGGGATCGGGATAAGCCGCGGGGTAGAGAGTGGCGTCTCTGTGACCCGTGGCGGCACTATAGAAGGCGGGACCTGTGTGTTCACAGATTGCTTTGACACAAATGGGCACGGCGGGAACTCCCGCAGAGGTCGAATTCCCCGACCTCGGTTATGGACCACTTTGCCGAAACTTATACGCTGCTGACCGGCCTATTTAAGACCTTAATGACCAAGATATTTTTTAAGTTTTTCCATCGTCTCATTCGAAGAGCTATAACTTTTTTATTTTTGCGTCGACATAGCTGTATAAGGTCTTGTTTTTGGTGGGACAACTTGTAATTTTTAATAGCACCATTTTGGGGTACATAGAGTTTATTGGTTAACTTTTATTAACTTTTTTTTTGGGGGGGGGTAGAAAATAAAATCTACAATTTCTCCACACTTTTCATTTTTTTTTCACTTTTTATTCAACTTTTTTACTAACCCTACTAGGGGACTTCACTATGCAATCCTATGATCGCATTTATAATACACTGCAATACCTTTATTAGGCCCCCGGCTGCCATCGGAGACACAGACACTCGGCGATCTTATCGCCGGGTGCCGGTGGGATGAGAGGGAGCTCCCTCCCCCTCTCCAAAACAACTCAGAAGCGGCGCTCGCTATTGAGCGCTGAAGGGTTAAACGGGTGAGATCGATACTGATATCGATCTCACCCGTTAGAGCAGGGACGCCCCCAGCCCTCAGCTACGTCTCGTAGCCGGGAGCAGGGAGATTTAACGGCTACCTGATCTGTTTATTTAATCCGATGCCGCGACGTAAAAAGACTACTGCATCGGAATAAAGCCCGTTAGTGGCCGCCGTAAAAACACTATGGGGCGGTCACTAACGGGTAAATAAAGAAGTGGATTGGCTGTTAGTCTGCCTACAGCGTATCATAATTAATTCCACATTACATGCTGTAGTGAATAAATCCTGTACTATACGGGAAATTTTATTGGATTTTAGAAGCGGGCCTTTGGCTTGGAAAGTCCCATGACCACAAACTGGTGCCAGAAAAAGAGCTGATGCGGTTACAACTTTTTGGTCAATTCAATCCTATGTGTCGGGCTGGGGTTCCTTAAACACCAGCAAAGAAATTATTCTGAGAGGCCACCCTACATGTATTCATAGTCACTCTTAATTGCATCATAAAAAAACGATAAGAAATAGACCCCAGTGGAAAGTGATTGGCTTCAAAGTCACCTCCAAATTGGGTTGTCTTCTGCTGGACCTTCTAGAGGATCCTCTGGTGGGTCAGTCGGACCCGGTGTATAGTAATAAACCCAAAAAATTTATCCTCTACCAGATCAAATTACACCCACAACTTAAATGTTTTCTTTTGTTGGGAGGTATCGGTCATGAAATCCCACCGCCATTGCATCGACTATATAAATGTAGGTATTGACCACCGATACTTCAGTACTACGTCAAGTACTCTGGACATGAAAGCACGACGGTCTCAGCGCGTATACAGCTCTTTATTGTCCATTATGAACATTACAGTGAGACGATTTTCACTTTAAAGAACAATAAATCTTCTACAGAACTTAGAAAACACAGAAGGTCCCTGGTTCTAGAGCTGAAGACTAACCTGGGTCTTAACAAAACAGTCGTGTGTGCTCTCAGTGCTTTACCGGTCTTCACGGCAATCACTTAGGAACCGCTGTGGTCGGTGTCATGTGAGGTAAAGAGAAAACACGATTCCCGTATTCAGTATAATCTATAAGTAGCAGTAAATGGTGTCGTAGCCACATAAAAAGTCATTTTTTTGGGTTCCACCAGCCTTTAAAGGAATGGGGGTTGACCTTATTTTGGCTAGGAGCAGATGGGTCAGTCTGCCATTGGTGAAGTACCCCAAGTTTAAACATACTAAACTCTAGAACGCTATCTGGCTACACTACAAACAGAAGTCCCAAAAAGATAGGAGAACCCAAATTGGGTCATGATTTCAAACTTGAAGAGAATCAAACAGTGTCTTAAGATTTCGATGTTGAAGGGACAAGACTGAGCTCAAGATCAAGTTATTTTCTAGGAAACTGAGAACTTGGATGATACCAGTGGTCAAGACGTCATCAATGCGTGATCGTGTGTTTCATGTCACAGAACGCAATGTGTAAAAAATATAACAGGAGTCACTAGCGAACTATCCTAAAGGGTCTGTTCCATGGTGCTCCGGAGCAGAACATCATCAACCAGGACATCCTAAATGTAAAAATTACGCATGCTATATCTTCTCATTTTTAAAAAAATTGGATAAGCCTGGATTTGATATTTCAGTCTCCAGTTTGGTTAAATTCGTCCTTCTCTCTCCAGACCCCGGTGAGGATTGATTGAGCTAGACCTGTGATGGTGTTTACGAACATCCCCGGAGAATGGACACTTCCTAATTATCGTTGCAAATGATCTTCTAGCCCACAAAGAAGCCACATTTTGCAAGTTAGGACTAAGGCCTCATTCAGACATCCATAATGCGTCCGCATTTTAATGTAGATTCCTATGATGCTGTTAGTTTGGGTCATTAGACCCGCGGTAGGGCCGGAATTTGCGGCTGTAAGACTGGGGCTAAAATGGGGCCCCAATACAGTGGTCTGAATGGAGCCTAAGCCTGAGACTTGAACCCGCACATATACTATAATGAAGAGATATCTAAGAAAATCTCCCCTTGATCAGTGGGCTATTCCAACCTACATCAGTGCCAAAAATGTTAACCTAATACGGTCAAAAAGTTGAGTGAATGTGGTCACCAACAGAAGACATTAATTTATGAGAACACATGAGTGACTTGTGTAACTGTCTCTATTACTAAAGTTTCTACCACAGCCACCGCATAGAAAAGACGTGGTCCCCGCATGCCTTTTTTCGTGTCTCAAACAACTTGACGCACTGCAGAACTTTTTCCCACAAATAACACAGGCGTAGGGCTTCTCTCCACCATGGACCTTCTGGTGCAAAATAAGATTAGAACTGCTGCCGAACGATTTGCTGCATTGGGAACAGGTGTAGGAGTCTTCTCTCTGGTGGAAGCTTCTTTGGAAATCTTTTCCATATTCTAAGCAGGTTAGGACCTTCTCTCCCGAGTGCATTGTCCGGTGGACCTCCAGCTCAGAGTTTCGGGTGAAGGACTTCCCACGCTCATCGCATGCATACGTCTTCTTCCCCGTGTGGGTTTTCATATGAGTGGTAAGGTTGGACCTTTGACTAAAGCAATTTCCGCACACGTTACAAGTGTAGGGTCTTTCTCCCGTGTGGGTTCTTTCGTGTCTGGTCAGGTGTGACTGGAGTCTAAAACGTTTGTGACATTCCGTACAAGACCATGGTTGTCTCTTCTCGTGAGTTTCCTTATGGAGGTTGTATGTAGTCAAGTCTTGGAAAGCCTCCCCACACTCACTACATGTAAGACTACTGTCCTCCGAGTGGTTCCTCTGGTGTTTCCGATACCCTGACCGAGTGAAGAAAGTTTTATCGCACTTATTGCATTTGTAGATGGTCTCGGTCATCAGCGTAATGTTCCCTGCTGAATCGATGGTACTTCTTTCTCTGGTTATTGACTTTTCGGGAGAAGATCGATCAGAGCTTTGTGCTCTGTCGTGTGACTTGTAAGATACTCTTCCCCGTTTCTTTACCATGTGTCTGAAGTTGGGTTTGGTTTGTAGATTTGATTGGGAGTTGATGGGTGGAACATCATCTTCATATAGATCTATACAGCTTACTTCTTCATCTGCTTGAAAGAAACATGTCAAGAGAGGATGTTAATAGAAAACACAAAAATCTTATATAAAATGAACATTGTACAGAAAAACCAGCACCATACCGATGAATGGGTCGTGTCTGGTATTGCAGCTCAGCTACATTGAAGTCAATGTGGCTTAGCTGCAATACCACATATGACCTCTTGACAGGAGCGGCGCTGCTTTTGGACGAAGGCAGCAATGATATTCTATTTCTGGTCAACCCATTTAAAGGGGTCTTTCGGGACTAAAATATTGATGGCATATCCTTAGGATAAGTAATTTAGTGGGGGTCTGACTCCCAGTGCCCCTGCCAATCAGTTTACTGAAGAACTTGAGTGAGACTGAGCAGCAGCAGGCACTATCAAACGTACAGCACTGGCAAACTATGGAGGGGGCACAACGCTCACTGACCCGGACCAATTGGCTTTCTCACTCCTAATTATAATTTCTTGAAGGAGGTCTGTGACACATGACTATAGTGCGGTACCCACACACAATCCAACCTGGTCACAAATATCTCCACTCCCATCTGTCCTCAACTGGCTACCCACAATGCAACACTATGGACCTCTCTCCCATAGCTTGCAAGCTCGTATGGGCAGGGACCTCTCTCCTGTAGAGTGTAAGCTCTTATGTGCAGGGTTCTCTCTCCTGTAGAGTGTAAGCTCTTATGGTCAGCAGTGTCCTCTCCTGTAGAGTGTAAGCTCTTATGGGCAGGGTTCTCTCTCCTGTAGAGTGTAAGCGCTTATGTGCAGGGTCCTCTCTCCTGTAGAGTGTAAGCTCTTATGAGCAGGTACCTCTCTCCTGTAGAGTGTAAGCTCTTATGTGCAGGGTTCTCTCTCCTGTAGAGTGTAAGCGCTTATGTGCAGGGTCCTCTCTCCTGTAGAGTGTAAGCTCTTATGTGCAGGGTCCTCTCTCCTGTAGAGTGTAAGCTCTTATGGGCAGGGTCCTCTCTCCTGTAGAGTGTAAGTTCTTATGGGCAGGGTCCTCTCTCCTGTAGAGTGTAAGCTCTTATGTGCAGGGTCCTCTCTCCTGTAGAGTGCAAGCTCTTATGTGCAGGGACCTCTCTCCTGTAGAGTATAAGCTCTTATGGGCAGGGACCTCTCTCCTGTAGAGTGTAAGCTCTTATGTGCAGGGACCTCTCTCCTGTAGAGTATAAGCTCTTATGTGCAGGGTCCTCTCTCCTGTAGAGTGCAAGCTCTTATGTGCAGGGACCTCTCTCCTGTAGAGTATAAGCTCTTATGGGCAGGGACCTCTCTCCTGTAGAGTGTAAGCTCTTATGGGCAGGGACCTCTCTCCTGTAGAGTGTAAGCTCTTATGGGCAGGGACCTCTCTCCTGTAGAGTGTAAGCTCTTATGTGCAGGGTTCTCTCTCCTGTAGAGTGTAAGCTCTTATGTGCAGGGTCCTCTCTCCTGTAGAGTGTAAGCTCTTATGTGCAGGGTCCTCTCTCCTGTAGAGTGTAAGCTCTTATGGGCAGGGTCCTCTCTCCTGTAGAGTGTAAGTTCTTATGGGCAGGGTCCTCTCTCCTGTAGAGTGTAAGCTCTTATGTGCAGGGTCCTCTCTCCTGTAGAGTGCAAGCTCTTATGTGCAGGGACCTCTCTCCTGTAGAGTATAAGCTCTTATGTGCAGGGTCCTCTCTCCTGTAGAGTGTAAGCTCTTATGGGCAGGGTCCTCTCTCCTGTAGAATGTAAGCTCTTATGTGCAGGGACCTCTTTCCTGTAGAGTGTAAGCTCTTATGTGCAGGGACCTCTCTCCTGTAGAGTGCAAGCTCGTATGGGCAGGGACCTCTCTCCTGTAGAGTGTAAGCTCTTATGGGCAGGGATCTCTCTCCTGTAGAGTGCAAGCTCTTATGTGCAGGGACCTCTCTCCTGTAGAGTGTAAGCTCTTATGGGCAGGGTCCTCTCTCCTGTAGAGTGTAAGCTCTTATGGGCAGGGTCCTCTCTCCTGTAGAGTGTAAGCTCTCATGTGCAGGGTCCTCTATCCTGTAGAGTGTAAGCTCTTATGGGCAGGGTCCTCTCTCCTGTAGAGTGTAAGCTCTTATGGGAAGGGTCCTCTCTCCTGTAGAGTGTAAGCTCTTATGAGCAGGGACCTCTCTCCTGTAGAGTGTAAGCTCTTATGGTCAGGGTTCTCTCTCCTGTAGAATGTAAGCTCTTATGGTCAGGGTTCTCTCTCCTGTAGAGTGTAAGCTCTTATGGTCAGGGTTCTCTCTCCTGTAGAGTGTAAGCTCTTATGTGCAGTGTCCTCTCTCCTGTAGAGTGTAAGCTCTTATGGGCAGGGACCTCTCTCCTGTAGAGTGTAAGCTCTTATGGGCAGGGACCTCTCTCCTGTAGAGTGTAAGCTCTTATGTGCAGGGTCCTCTCTCCTGTAGAGTGTAAGCTCTTACGTGCAGGGATCTCTCTCCTGTAGAATGTAAGCTCTTATGGTCAGGGTCCTCTCTCCTGTAGAGTGTAAGCTCTTATGTGCAGGGTCCTCTCTCCTGTAGAGTGTAAGCTCTTATGGTCAGGGTCCTCTCTCCTGTAGAGTGTAAGCTCTTATGGTTAGCAGGGACCTCTCTCCTGTAGACTGTAAGCTCTTATGTGCAGGGACCTCTCTCCTGTAGAGTGTAAGCTCTTATGGGCAGGGTCCTCTCTCCTATAGAGTGTAAGCTCTTATGTGCAGGGTTCTCTCTCCTGTAGAGTGTAAGCTCTTATGGGCAGGGACCTCTCTCCTGTAGAGTGTAAGCTTTTATGGGCAGGGTCCTCTCTCCTGTAGAGTGTAAGCTCTTATGGGCAGGGACCTCTCTCCTATAGAGTGTAAGCTCTTATGTGCAGGGACCTCTCTCCTGTAGAGTGTAAGCTCTTATGTGCAGGGACCTCTCTCCTGTAGAGTGTAAGCTCTTATGTGCAGTGTCCTCTCTCCTGTAGAATGTAAGCTCTTATGGGCAGGGTTCTCTCTCCTGTAGAGTGTAAGCTCTTATGTGCAGTGTCCTCTCTCCTGTAGAGTGTAAGCTCTTATGTGCAGTGTCCTCTCTCCTGTAGAATGTAAGCTCTTATGGGCAGGGTCCTCTCTCCTGTAGAGTGTAAGCTCTTATGTGCAGGGACCTCTCTCCTGTAGAGTGTAAGCTCTTATGTGCAGGGACCTCTCTCCTGTATAGTGTAGGCTCTTATGAGCAGGGTCCTCTCTCCTGTAGAGTGTAAGCTCTTATGTGCAGGGTCCTCTCTCCTGTAGAGTGTAAGCTCTTATGTGCAGGGTCCTCTCTCCTGTAGAGTGTAAGCTCTTATGGGCAGGGACCTCTCTCCTGTAGAGTGTAAGCTCTTATGAGCAGGGTCCTCTCTCCTGTAGAGTGTAAGCTCTTATGTGCAGGGTCCTCTCTCCTGTAGAGTGTAAGCTCTTATGTGCAGGGTCCTCTCTCCTGTAGAGTGTAAGCTCTTATGGGCAGGGTCCTCTCTCCTATAGAGTGTAAGCTCTTATGTGCAGGGTCCTCTCTCCTGTAGAGTGTAAGCTCTTATGTGCAGTGTCCTCTCTCCTGTAGAATGTAAGCTCTTATGGGCAGGGTCCTCTCTCCTGTAGAGTGTAAGCTCTTATGTGCAGGGTCCTCTCTCCTGTAGAGTGTAAGCTCTTATGGGCAGGGTCCTCTCTCCTGTAGAGTGTAAGCTCTTATGTGCAGGGTTCTCTCTCCTGTAGAGTGTAAGCTCTTATGTGCAGTGTCCTCTCTCCTGTAGAGTGTAAGCTCTTATGTGCAGTGTCCTCTCTCCTGTAGAATGTAAGCTCTTATGGGCAGGGTCCTCTCTCCTGTATAGTGTAGGCTCTTATGTGCAGGGTCCTCTCTCCTGTAGAGTGTAGGCTCTTATGTGCAGGGACCTCTCTCCTGTAGAGTGTAAGCTCTTATGTGCAGGGTCCTCTCTCCTGTAGAGTGTAAGCTCTTATGTGCAGGGTTCTCTCTCCTGTAGAGTGTAAGCTCTTATGTGCAGGGACCTCTCTCCTGTATAGTGTAGGCTCTTATGTGCAGGGTCCTCTCTCCTGTAGAGTGTAAGCTCTTATGTGCAGGGTTCTCTCTCCTGTAGAGTGTAAGCTCTTATGTGCAGGGTCCTCTCTCCTGTAGAGTGTAAGCTCTTATGGGCAGGGACCTCTCTCCTGTAGAGTGTAAGCTCTTATGGGCAGGGACCTCTCTCCTGTAGAGTGTAAGCCCTTATGGGCAGGGTCCTCTCTCCTGTAGAGTGTAAGCTCTTATGTGCAGGGTTCTCTCTCCTGTAGAGTGTAAGCTCTTATGGTCAGGGTTCTCTCTCCTGTAGAGTGTAAGCTCTTATGTGCAGGGTCCACTCTCCTGTAGAGTGTAAGCTCTTATGGGCAGGGACCTCTCTCCTGTAGAGTGTAAGCTCTTATGGTCAGGGTTCTCTCTCCTGTAGAGTGTAAGCTCTTATGTGCAGGGTCCTCTTTCCTGTAGAGTGTAAGCTCTTATGTGCAGGGTCCTCTTTCCTGTAGAGTGTAAGCTCTTATGTGCAGGGTCCTCTCTCCTGTAGAGTGTAAGCTCTTATGTGCAGGATCCTCTCTCCTGTAGAGTGTAAGCTCTTATGAGCAGGGTCCTCTCTCCTGTGGAGTGTAAGCTCTTATGTGCAGGTCCTCTCTCCTGTAGAGTGTAAGCTCTTATGGGCAGGGTCCTCTCTCCTGTAGAGTGTAAGCTCTTATGGTCAGGGTCCTCTCTCCTGTAGAATGTAAGCTCTTATGGTCAAGGTCCTCTCTCCTGTAGAGTGTAAGCTCTTATGGGCAGGGACCTCTCTCCTGTAGAGTGTAAGCTCTTATGGTCAAGGTCCTCTCTCCTGTAGAGTGTAAGCTCTTATGGTCAAGGTCCTCTCTCCTGTAGAGTGTAAGCTCTTATGTGCAGTGACCTCTCTCCTGTAGAGTGTAAGCTCTTATGGGCAGGGTCCTCTCTCCTGTAGAGTGTAAGCTCTTATGGGCAGGGTCCTCTCTCCTGTAGAGTGTAAGCTGTTATGGTCAGGGTCCTCTCTCCTGTAGAGTGTAAGCTCTTATGGACAGGGTCCTCTCTCCTGTAGAGTGTAAGCTCTTATGTGCTGGGACCTCTCTCCTGTAGAGTGTAAGCTCTTATGTGCAGGGTTCTCTCTCCTGTAGAGTGTAAGCTCTTATGGGCAGTGACCTCTCTCCTGTAGAGTGTAAGCTCTTATGAGCAGGGTCCTCTCTCCTGTAGAGTGTAAGCTCTTATGGGCAGGGACCTCTCTCCTGTAGAGTGTAAGCTCTTATGGTCAAGGTCCTCTCTCCTGTAGAGTGTAAGCTCTTATGGTCAAGGTCCTCTCTCCTGTAGAGTGTAAGCTCTTATGTGCAGTGACCTCTCTCCTGTAGAGTGTAAGCTCTTATGGGCAGGGTCCTCTCTCCTGTAGAGTGTAAGCTCTTATGGGCAGGGACCTCTCTCCTGTAGAGTGTAAGCCCTTATGGGCAGGGTCCTCTCTCCTGTAGAGTGTAAGCTCTTATGTGCAGGGTCCTCTCTCCTGTAGAGTGTAAGCTCTTATGTGCAGTGTCCTCTCTCCTGTAGAGTGTAAGCTCTTATGGGCAGGGTCCTCTCTCCTGTAGAGTGTAAGCTCTTATGTGCAGAGTCCTCTCTCCTGTAGAGTGTAAGCTCTTACGTGCAGGGATCTCTCTCCTGTAGAGTGTAAGCTCTTATGTGCAGGGTCCTCTCTCCTGTAGAGTGTAAGCTCTTATGTGCAGGGTCCTCTCTCCTGTAGAGTGTAAGCTCTTATGTGCAGGGACCTCTCTCCTGTAGAGTGTAAGCTCTTATGTGCAGGGACCTCTCTCCTGTAGAGTGTAAGCTCTTATGTGCAGGGTTCTCTCTCCTGTAGAGTGTAAGCTCTTATGGGCAGGTTCCTCTCTCCTGTAGAGTGTAAGCTCTTATGGTCAGGGTCCTCTCTCCTGTAGAGTGTAAGCTCTTATGGGCAGGGACCTCTCTCCTGTAGAGTGTAAGCTCTTATGGGCAGGGACCTCTCTCCTGTAGAGTGTAAGCTCTTATGGGCATGGTCCTCTCTCCTGTAGAGTGTAAGCTCTTATGTGCAGGGTCCTCTCTCCTGTAGAGTGTAAGATCTTATGTGCAGGGACCTCTCTCCTGTAGAGTGTAAGCTCTTATGGTCAGGGTCCTCTCTCCTGTAGAGTGTAAGCTCTTATGGGCAGGGTCCTCTCTCCTGTAGAGTGTAAGCTCTTATGTGCAGGGACCTCTCTCCTGTAGAGTGTAAGCTCTTATGTGCAGGGTCCTCTCTCCTGTAGAGTGTAAGCTCTTATGGTCAGGGTCCTCTCTCCTGTAGAGTGTAAGCTCTTATGGGCAGGGTCCTCTCTCCTGTAGAGTGTAAGCTCTTATGTGCAGGGACCTCTCTCCTGTAGAGTATAAGCTCTTATGGGCAGGGACCTCTCTCCTGTAGAGTGTAAGCTCTTATGTGCAGCGACCTCTCTCCTGTAGAGTGTAAGCTCTTATGTGCAGGGACCTCTCTCCTGTAGAGTGTAAGCTCTTATGTGCAGGGTCCTCTCTCCTGTAGAGTGTAAGCTCTTATGGGCAGGGACCTCTCTCCTGTAGAGTGTAAGCTCTTATGGGCAGGGACCTCTCTCCTGTAGAATGTAAGCTCTTATGTGCAGGGTCCTCTCTCCTGTAGAGTGTAAGCTCTTATGTGCAGGGTCCTCTCTCCTGTAGAGTGTAAGCTCTTATGGGCAGGGTCCTCTCTCCTGTAGAGTGTAGGCTCTTATGGTCAGGGTCCTCTCTCCTGTGGAGTGTAAGCTCTTATGGTCAGGGTCCTCTCTCCTGTGGAGTGTAAGCTCTTATGTGCAGGGTCCTCTCTCCTGTAGAGTGTAAGCTCTTATGTGCAGGTTCCTCTCTCCTGTAGAGTGTAAGCTCTTATGTGCAGGATCCTCTCTCCTGTAGAGTGTAAGCTCTTATGTGCAGTGTCCTCTCTCCTGTAGAGTGTAGGCTCTTATGGTCAGGGTCCTCTCTCCTGTAGAGTGTAAGCTCTTATGGTCAGGGTCCTCTCTCCTGTGGAGTGTAAGCTCTTATGTGCAGGGTCCTCTCTCCTGTAGAGTGTAAGCTCTTATGTGCAGGATCCTCTCTCCTGTAGAGTGTAAGCTCTTATGTGCAGGATCCTCTCTCCTGTAGAGTGTAAGCTCTTATGTGCAGTGTCCTCTCTCCTGTAGAGTGTAAGCTCTTATGTGCAGGGTCCTCTCTCCTGTAGAGTGTAAGCTCTTATGTGCAGGATCCTCTCTCCTGTAGAGTGTAAGCTCTTATGTGCAGTGTCCTCTCTCCTGTAGAGTGTAAGCTCTTATGTGCAGGTTCCTCTCTCCTGTAGAGTGTAAGCTCTTATGTGCAGGGTCCTCTCTCCTGTAGAGTGTAAGCTCTTATGTGCAGGTTCCTCTCTCCTGTAGAGTGTAAGCTCTTATGTGCAGGATCCTCTCTCCTGTAGAGTGTAAGCTCTTATGTGCAGTGTCCTCTCTCCTGTAGAGTGTAAGCTCTTATGTGCAGGGTCCTCTCTCCTGTAGAGTGTAAGCTCTTATGTACAGGGTCCTCTCTCCTGTAGAGTGTAAGCTCTTATGTGCAGGATCCTCTCTCCTGTAGAGTGTAAGCTCTTATGTGCAGTGTCCTCTCTCCTGTAGAGTGTAAGCTCTTATGTGCAGGGTCCTCTCTCCTGTAGAGTGTAAGCTCTTATGGGCAGGGTCCTCTCTCCTGTAGAGTGTAAGCTCTTATGTGCAGGGACCTCTCTCCTGTAGAATGTAAGCTCTTATGGGCAGGGACCTCTCTCCTGTAGAGTGTAAGCTCTTATGTGCAGGGTTCTCTCTCCTGTAGAGTGTAAGCTCTTATGGGCAGGGTCCTCTCTCCTGTAGAGTGTAAGCTCTTATGTGCAGGGTTCTCTCTCCTGTAGAGTGTAAGCTCTTATGTGCAGGGTCCTCTCTCCTGTAGAGTGTAAGCTCTTATGTGCAGGGTTCTCTCTCCTGTAGAGTGTAAGCTCTTATGGGCAGGGTCCTCTCTCCTGTAGAGTGTAAGCTCTTATGTACAGGGACCTCTCTCCTGTAGAGTGTAAGCTCTTATGTGCAGGGACCTCTCTCCTGTAGAATGTAAGCTCTTATGGGCAGGGACCTCTCTCCTGTAGAGTGTAAGCTCTTATGGGCAGGGTCCTCTCTCCTGTAGAGTGTAAGCTCTTATGTGCAGGGTCCTCTCTCCTGTAGAATGTAAGCTCTTATGTGCAGTGTCTCTCCTGTAGAGTGTAAGCTCTTATGGTCAGGGACCTCTCTCCTGTAGAGTGTAAGCTCTTATGGGCAGGGTCCTCTCTCCTGTAGAATGTAAGCTCTTATGTGCAGGGACCTCTCTCCTGTAGAGTGTAAGCTCTTATGTGCAGGGTTCTCTCTCCTGTAGAGTGTAAGCTCTTACGGGTAGGGACCTCTCTCCTGTAGAGTGTAAGCTCTTATGTGCAGGGACCTCTCTCCTGTAGAATGTAAGCTCTTATGGGCAGGGACCTCTCTCCTGTAGAGTGTAAGCTATTATGTGCAGGGTCCTCTCTCCTGTAGAGTGTAAGCTCTTATGGTCAGGGACCTCTCTCCTGTAGAGTGTAAGCTCTTATGGGCAGGGTCCTCTCTCCTGTAGAATGTAAGCTCTTATGGGCAGGGACCTCTCTCCTGTAGAGTGTAAGCTATTATGTGCAGGGACCTCTCTCCTGTAGAGTGTAAGCTCTTATGTGCAGGGTCCTCTCTCCTGTAGAGTGTAAGCTCTTATGGGCAGGGACCTCTCTCCTGTAGAGTGTAAGCTCTTATGTGCAGGGTCCTCTCTCCTGTAGAGTGTAAGCTCTTATGGGCAGGGTCCTCTCTCCTGTAGAGTGTAAGCTCTTATGGGCAGGGTCCTCTCTCCTGTAGAATGTAAGCTCTTATGTGCAGGGACCTCTCTCCTGTAGAATGTAAGCTCTTATGTGCAGGGACCTCTCTCCTGTAGAGTGTAAGCTCTTATGTGCAGGGACCTCTCTCCTGTAGAGCGTAAGCTCTTATGTGCAGGGTTCTCTCTCCTGTAGAGTGCAAGCTCTTATGTGCAGGGTTCTCTCTCCTGTAGAGTGTAAGATCTTATGAGCAGGGTCCTCTCTCCTGTAGAATGTAAGCTCTTATGTGCAGGGTCCTCTCCTGTAGAGTGTAAGCTCTTATGTGCAGGGTCCTCTCTCCTGTAGAGTGTAAGCTCTTATGTGCAGGGACCTCTCTCCTGTAGAGTGTAAGCGCTTATGTGCAGGGTCCTCTCTCCTGTAGAGTGTAAGCTCTTATGTGCAGGGTCCTCTCTCCTGTAGAGTGTAAGCTCTTATGGTCAGGGTCCTCTCTCCTGTAGAGTGTAAGCGCTTATGTGCAGGGTCCTCTCTCCTGTAGAGTGTAAGCTCTTATGGTCAGGGTCCTCTCTCCTGTAGAGTGTAAGCTCTTATGTGCAGGGTCCTCTCTCCTGTAGAGTGTAAGCTCTTATGGTCAGGGTCCTCTATCCTGTAGAGTGTAAGCTCTTATGTGCAGGGTCCTCTCTCCTGTAGAGTGTAAGCTCTTATGTGCAGAGTCCTCTCTCCTGTAGAGTGTAAGCTCTTATGGGTAGGGACCTCTCTCCTGTAGAGTGTAAGCTCCTATGGGCAGGGTCCTCTCTCCTGTAGAGTGTAAGCTCCTATGGGCAGGGTCCTCTCTCCTGTAGAGTGTAAGCTCTTATGGGCAGGGTCCTCTCTCCTGTAGAGTGTAAGCTCTTATGGGCAGGGATCTCTCTCCTGTAGAGTGTAAGCTCTTATGGGCAGGGTCCTCTCTCCTGTAGAGTGTAAGCTCTTATGGTCAGGGTCCTCTCTCCTGTAGAGTGTAAGCTCTTATGTGCAGAGTCCTCTCTCCTGTAGAGTGTAAGCTCTTATGGGCAGGGTCCTCTCTCCTGTAGAATGTAAGCTCTTATGGGCAGGGTCCTCTCTCCTGTAGAGTGTAAGCTCTTATGGTCAGGGTCCTCTCTCCTGTAGAGTGTAAGCTCTTATGTGCAGAGTCCTCTCTCCTGTAGAGTGTAAGCTCTTATGTGCAGGGTCCTCTCCTGTAGAGTGTAAGCTCTTATGGGCAGGGTCCTCTCTCCTGTAGAGTGTAAGCTCTTATGTGCAGGGTCCTCTCTCCTGTAGAGTGTAAGCTCTTATGTGCAGAGTCCTCTCTCCTGTAGAGTGTAAGCTCTTATGGGCAGGGTCCTCTCTCCTGTAGAGTGTAAGCTCTTATGGTCAGGGACCTCTCTCCTGTAGAGTGTAAGCTCTTATGTGCAGGGACCTCTCTCCTGTAGAGTGTAAGCTCTTATGTGCAGGGACCTCTCTCCTGTAGAGTGTAAGCTCTTATGTGCAGGATCCTCTCTCCTGTAGAGTGTAAGCTCTTATGGTCAGGGTCCTCTCTCCTGTAGAGTGTAAGCTCTTATGTGCAGGGTTCTCTCTCCTGTAGAGTGTAAGCTCTTATGGTCAGGGACCTCTCTCCTGTAGAGTGTAAGCTCTTATGTGCAGGGTTCTCTCTCCTGTAGAGTGTAAGCTCTTATGTGCAGGGTTCTCTCTCCTGTAGAGTGTAAGCTCTTATGTGCAGGGTCCTCTCTCCTGTAGAGTGTAAGCTCTTATGTGCAGGGTCCTCTCTCCTGTAGAGTGTAAGCTCTTATGTGCAGGGTCCTCTCTCCTGTAGAGTGTAAGCTCTTATGTGCAGGGACCTCTCTCCTGTAGAGTGTAAGCTCTTATGGTCAGGGACCTCTCTCCTGTAGAGTGTAAGCTCTTATGGTCAGGGACCTCTCTCCTGTAGAGTGTAAGCTCTTATGTGCAGGGTCCTCTCTCCTGTAGAGTGTAAGCTCTTATGGTCAGGGACCTCTCTCCTGTAGAGTGTAAGCTCTTATGTGCAGGGACCTCTCTCCTGTAGAGTGTAAGCTGTTATGTGCAGGGACCTCTCTCCTGTAGAGTGTAAGCTCTTATGTGCAGGGACCTCTCTCCTGTAGAGTGTAAGCTCTTATGGTCAGGGACCTCTCTCCTGTAGAGTGTAAGCTCTTATGGTCAGGGACCTCTCTCCTGTAGAGTGTAAGCTCTTATGTGCAGGGTCCTCTCTCCTGTAGAGTGTAAGCTCTTATGGTCAGGGACCTCTCTCCTGTAGAGTGTAAGCTCTTATGTGCAGGGACCTCTCTCCTGTAGAGTGTAAGCTCTTATGTGCAGGGACCTCTCTCCTGTAGAGTGTAAGCTCTTATGTGCAGGATCCTCTCTCCTGTAGAGTGTAAGCTCTTATGGGCAGGGTCCTCTCTCCTGTAGAGTGTAAGCTCTTATGGTCAGGGTCCTCTCTCCTGTAGAGTGTAAGCTCTTATGGGCAGGGACCTCTCTCCTGTAGAGTGTAAGCTCTTATGGTCAGGGTCCTCTCTCCTGTAGAGTGTAAGCTCTTATGTGCAGGGTTCTCTCTCCTGTAGAGTGTAAGCTCTTATGTGCAGGGTCCTCTCTCCTGTAGAGTGTAAGCTCTTATGTGCAGGGTCCTCTCTCCTGTAGAGTGTAAGCTCTTATGTGCAGGATCCTCTCTCCTGTAGAGTGTAAGCTCTTATGTGCAGGGTCCTCTCTCCTGTAGAGTGTAAGCTCATATGGGCAGGGTCCTCTCTCCTGTAGAATGTAAGCTCTTATGGGCAGGGTCCTCTCTCCTGTAGAGTGTAAGCTCTTATGTGCAGGGTCCTCTCTCCTGTAGAGTGTAAGCTCTTATGGTTAGCAGGGACCTCTCTCCTGTAGACTGTAAGCTCTTATGTGCAGGGTCCTCTCTCCTGTAGAGTGTAAGCTCTTATGGGCAGGGTCCTCTCTCCTGTAGACTGTAAGCTCTTATGTGCAGGGACCTCTCTCCTGTAGAGTGTAAGCTCTTATGTGCAGGGTCCTCTCTCCTGTAGAGTGTAAGCTCTTATGGGCAGGGACCTCTCTCCTGTAGAGTGTAAGCTCTTATGTGCAGGGTCCTCTCTCCTGTAGAGTGTAAGCTCTTATGTGCAGGGACCTCTCTCCTGTAGAGTGTAAGCTCTTATGGGCAGGGACCTCTCTCCTGTAGAGTGTAAGCTCTTATGTGCAGGGTTCTCTCTCCTGTAGAGTGTAAGCTCTTATGGGCAGGGACCTCTCTCCTGTAGAGTGTAAGCTCTTATGTGCAGGGTCCTCTCTCCTGTAGAGTGTAAGCTCTTATGTGCAGGGACCTCTCTCCTGTAGAGTGTAAGCTCTTATGGGCAGGGACCTCT
Source organism: Rhinoderma darwinii (assembly GCF_050947455.1). NCBI lineage: Eukaryota > Metazoa > Chordata > Amphibia > Anura > Rhinodermatidae > Rhinoderma > Rhinoderma darwinii. The sequence goes on along the minus strand of NW_027461763.1, from coordinate 134,308 downwards.
CTCCTGTAGAGTGTAAGCTCTTATGAGCAGGGACCTCTTTCCTGTAGAGTGTAAGATCTTATGGGCAGGGACCTCTCTCCTGTAGAGTGTAAGCTCTTATGGGCAGGGACCTCTCTCCTGTAGAGTGTAAGATCTTATGGGCAGGGACCTCTCTCCTGTAGAGTGTAAGCTCTTATGGGCAGGGACCTCTTTCCTGTAGAGTGTAAGATCTTATGTGCAGGGTCCTCTCTCCTGTAGAGTGTAAGCTCTTATGGGCAGGGTCCTCTCTCCTGTAGAGTGTAAGCTCTTATGGGCAGGGTCCTCTCTCCTGTAGAGTGTAAGCTCTTATGGGCAGGGTCCTCTCTCCTGTAGAGTGTAAGTTCTTATGGGCAGGGTCCTCTCTCCTGTAGAGTGTAAGCTCTTATGTGCAGGGTCCTCTCTCCTGTAGAGTGTAAGCTCTTATGTGCAGGGTCCTCTCTCCTGTAGAGTGTAAGCTCTTATGTGCAGGGTCCTCTCTCCTGTAGAGTGTAAGCTCTTATGGTCAGGGTCCTCTCTCCTGTAGAGTGTAAGCTCTTATGGTCAGGGTCCTCTCTCCTGTAGAGTGTAAGCTCTTATGTGCAGTGTCCTCTCTCCTGTAGAGTGTAAGCTCTTATGGGCAGGGTCCTCTCTCCTGTAGAGTGTAAGCTCTTATGGTCAGCAGGGTCTTCTCTCCTGTAGAGTGTAAGCTCTTATGGTCAGGGTCCTCTCTCCTGTAGAGTGTAAGCTCTTATGTGCAGGGTCCTCTCTCCTGTAGAGTGTAAGTTCTTATGGGCAGGGTCCTCTCTCCTGTAGAGTGTAAGCTCTTATGGTCAGGGTCCTCTCTCCTGTAGAGTGTAAGCTCTTATGGTCAGGGTCCTCTCTCCTGTAGAGTGTAAGCTCTTATGGGCAGGGACCTCTCTCCTGTAGAGTGTAAGCTCTTATGTGCAGGGACCTCTCTCCTGTAGAGTGTAAGCTCTTATGTGCAGGGTCCTCTCTCCTGTAGAGTGTAAGCTCTTATGGGCAGGGTCCTCTCTCCTATAGAGTGTAAGCTCTTATGGGCAGGGTCCTCTCTCCTGTAGAGTGTAAGCTCTTATGTGCAGGGTCCTCTCTCCTGTAGAATGTAAGCTCTTATGGGCAGGGTCCTCTCTCCTGTAGAGTGTAAGCTCTTATGGGCAGGGACCTCTCTCCTGTAGAGTGTAAGCTCTTATGTGCAGGGTCCTCTCTCCTGTAGAGTGTAAGCTCTTATGGGCAGGGTCCTCTCTCCTGTAGAGTGTAAGCTATTATGTGCAGGGTCCTCTCTCCTGTAGAGTGTAAGCTCTTATGGGCAGGTACCTCTCTCCTGTAGAGTGTAAGCTCTTATGTGCAGGGTCCTCTCTCCTGTAGAGTGTAAGCTCTTATGTGCAGGGACCTCTCTCCTGTAGAGTGTAAGCTCTTATGTGCAGGGTTCTCTCTCCTGTAGAGTGTAAGCTCTTATGGGCAGGGACCTCTCTCCTGTAGAGTGTAAGCTCTTATGTGCAGGGACCTCTCTCCTGTAGAGTGTAAGCTCTTATGTGCAGGGTCCTCTCTCCTGTAGAGTGTAAGCTCTTATGGGCAGGGACCTCTCTCCTGTAGAGTGTAAGCTCTTATGTGCAGGGACCTCTCTCCTGTAGAGTGTAAGCTCTTATGTGCAGGGACCTCTCTCCTGTAGAGTGTAAGCTCTTATGGGCAGGGTCCTCTCTCCTATAGAGTGTAAGCTCTTATGGGCAGGGTCCTCTCTCCTGTAGAGTGTAAGCTCTTATGGGCAGGGTCCTCTCTCCTGTAGAGTGTAAGCTCTTATGGGCAGGGACCTCTCTCCTGTAGAGTGTAAGCTCTTATGGGCAGGGACCTCTCTCCTGTAGAGTGTAAGCTCTTATGGGCAGGGATCTCTCTCCTGTAGAGTGTAAGCTCTTATGTGCAGGGTCCTCTCTCCTGTAGAGTGTAAGCTCTTATGTGCAGGGACCTCTCTCCTGTAGAGTGTAAGCTCTTATGTGCAGGGTTCTCTCTCCTGTAGAGTGTAAGCTCTTATGGTCAAGGTCCTCTCTCCTGTAGAGTGTAAGCTCTTATGTGCAGTGACCTCTCTCCTGTAGAGTGTAAGCTCTTATGGGCAGGGTCCTCTCTCCTGTAGAGTGTAAGCTCTTATGTGCAGGGACCTCTCTACTGTAGAGTGTAAGCTCTTATGGGCAGGGACCTCTCTCCTGTAGAGTGTAAGCTCTTATGTGCAGGGTCCTCTCTCCTGTAGAGTGTAAGCTCTTATGTGCAGGGTCCTCTCTCCTGTAGAGTGTAAGCTCTTATGTGCAGTGTCCTCTCTCCTGTAGAGTGTAAGCTCTTATGGGCAGGGTCCTCTCTCCTGTAGAGTGTAAGCTGTTATGGTCAGCAGGGTCCTCTCTCCTGTAGAGTGTAAGCTCTTATGTGCAGGGACCTCTCTCCTGTAGAGTGTAAGCTCTTATGGGCAGGGTCCTCTCTCCTGTAGAGTGTAAGCTCTTATGTGCAGGGTCCTCTCTCCTGTAGAGTGTAAGCTCTTATGGGCAGTGTCCTCTCTCCTGTAGAATGTAAGCTCTTATGTGCAGGGTCCTCTCTCCTGTAGAGTGTAATCTCTTATGTGCAGGGTTCTCTCTCCTGTAGAGTGTAAGCTCTTATGGGCAGGGTCCTCTCTCCTGTAGAGTGTAAGCTCTTATGGGCAGGGTCCTCTCTCCTGTAGAGCGTAAGCTCTTATGGGCAGGGATCTCTCTCCTGTAGAGTGTAAGCTCTTATGTGCAGGGTCCTCTCTCCTGTAGAGTGTAAGCTCTTATGGGCAGGGACCTCTCTCCTGTAGAGTGTAAGCTCTTATGTGCAGGGACCTCTCTCCTGTAGAGTGTAAGCTCTTATGTGCAGGGACCTCTCTCCTGTAGAGTGTAAGCTCTTATGTGCAGGGACCTCTCTCCTGTAGAGTGTAAGCTCTTATGGGCAGGGTCCTCTCTCCTGTAGAGTGTAAGCTCTTATGGGCAGGGACCTCTCTCCTGTAGAGTGTAAGCTCTTATGTGCAGGGACCTCTCTCCTGTAGAGTGTAAGCTCTTATGTGCAGGGACCTCTCTCCTGTAGAGTGTAAGCTCTTATGGTCAGGGTCCTCTCTCCTGTAGAGTGTAAGCTCTTATGTGCAGGGACCTCTCTCCTGTACAGTGTAAGCTCTTATGGTCAGGGTCCTCTCTCCTGTAGAGTGTAAGCTCTTATGTGCAGGGACCTCTCTCCTGTAGAGTGTAAGCTCTTATGGGCAGGGTCCTCTCTCCTGTAGAGTGTAATCTCTTATGGGCAGGGTTCTCTCTCCTGTAGAGTGTAAGCTCTTATGGTCAGGGTTCTCTCTCCTGTAGAGTGTAAGCTCTTATGTGCAGTGACCTCTCTCCTGTAGAGTGTAAGCTCTTATGTGCAGTGTCCTCTCTCCTGTACAGTGTAAGCTCTTATGGTCAGGGACCTCTCTCCTGTAGAGCGTAAGCTCTTATGGTCAGGGACCTCTCTCCTGTAGAGTGTAAGCTCTTATGGTCAGGGTCCTCTCTCTTGTAGAGTGTAAGCTCTTATGTGCAGGGACCTCTCTCCTGTAGAGTGTAAGCTCTTATGTGCAGGGTCCTCTCTCCTGTAGAGTGTAAGCTCTTATGTGCAGGGTCCTCTCTCCTGTAGAGTGTAAGCTCTTATGGTCAGGGTCCTCTCTCCTGTAGAGTGTAAGCTCTTATGTGCAGGGACCTCTCTCCTGTAGAGTGTAAGCTCTTATGGGCAGGGACCTCTCTCCTGTAGAGTGTAAGCTCTTATGGGCAGGGACCTCTCTCCTGTAGAGTGTAAGCTCTTATGGGCATGGTCCTCTCTCCTGTAGAGTGTAAGATCTTATGTGCAGGGACCTCTCTCCTGTAGAGTGTAAGCTCTTATGGTCAGGGTCCTCTCTCCTGTAGAGTGTAAGCTCTTATGGGCAGGGTCCTCTCTCCTGTAGAGTGTAAGCTCTTATGTGCAGGGACCTCTCTCCTATAGAGTGTAAGCTCTTATGTGCAGGGTCCTCTCTCCTGTAGAGTGTAAGCTCTTATGTGCAGCGACCTCTCTCCTGTAGAGTGTAAGCTCTTATGTGCAGCGACCTCTCTCCTGTAGAGTGTAAGCTCTTATGTGCAGGGACCTCTCTCCTGTAGAGTGTAAGCTCTTATGTGCAGGGTCCTCTCTCCTGTAGAGTGTAAGCTCTTATGTGCAGGGTCCTCTCTCCTGTAGAGTGTAAGCTCTTATGTGCAGGGTCCTCTCTCCTGTAGAGTGTAAGCTCTTATGGGCAGGGTCCTCTCTCCTGTAGAGTGTAAGCTCTTATGTGCAGGGTCCTCTCTCCTGTAGAGTGTAAGCTCTTATGTACAGGGTCCTCTCTCCTGTAGAGTGTAAGCTCTTATGTGCAGGGTCCTCTCTACTGTAGAGTGTAAGCTCTTATGGGCAGGGTCCTCTCCTGCAGAGTGTAAGCTCTTATGTGCAGGATCCTCTCTCCTGTAGAGTGTAAGCTCTTATGTGCAGTGTCCTCTCTCCTGTAGAGTGTAAGCTCTTATGTGCAGGGTCCTCTCTCCTGTAGAGTGTAAGCTCTTATGTACAGGGTCCTCTCTCCTGTAGAGTGTAAGCTCTTATGTACAGGGTCCTCTCTCCTGTAGAGTGTAAGCTCTTATGTGCAGGATCCTCTCTCCTGTAGAGTGTAAGCTCTTATGTGCAGTGTCCTCTCTCCTGTAGAGTGTAAGCTCTTATGTGCAGGGTCCTCTCTCCTGTAGAGTGTAAGCTCTTATGTGCAGGGACCTCTCTCCTGTAGAATGTAAGCTCTTATGTACAGGGACCTCTCTCCTGTAGAGTGTAAGCTCTTATGTGCAGGGACCTCTCTCCTGTAGAATGTAAGCTCTTATGGGCAGGGACCTCTCTCCTGTAGAGTGTAAGCTCTTATGGGCAGGGTCCTCTCTCCTGTAGAGTGTAAGCTCTTATGTGCAGGGTCCTCTCTCCTGTAGAATGTAAGCTCTTATGGGCAGGGTCCTCTCTCCTGTAGAATGTAAGCTCTTATGTGCAGGGACCTCTCTCCTGTAGAGTGTAAGCTCTTATGTGCAGGGACCTCTCTCCTGTAGAATGTAAGCTCTTATGGGCAGGGACCTCTCTCCTGTAGAGTGTAAGCTCTTATGTGCAGGGTCCTCTCTCCTGTAGAGTGTAAGCTCTTATGGGCAGGGACCTCTCTCCTGTAGAGTGTAAGCTCTTATGGGCAGGGTCCTCTCTCCTGTAGAGTGTAAGCTCTTATGGGCAGGGTCCTCTCTCCTGTAGAGTGTAAGCTCTTATGTGCAGGGACCTCTCTCCTGTAGAGTGTAAGCTCTTATGGGCAGGGACCTCTCTCCTGTAGAGTGTAAGCTCTTATGGGCAGGGTCCTCTCTCCTGTAGAGTGTAAGCTCTTATGGGCAGGGTCCTCTCTCCTGTAGAGTGTAAGCTCTTATGTGCAGGGTCCTCTCTCCTGTAGAGTGTAAGCTCTTATGGGTAGGGACCTCTCTCCTGTAGAGTGTAAGCTCCTATGGGCAGGGTCCTCTCTCCTGTAGAGTGTAAGCTCCTATGGGCAGGGTCCTCTCTCCTGTAGAGTGTAAGCTCTTATGGGCAGGGTCCTCTCTCCTGTAGAGTGTAAGCTCTTATGGGCAGGGTCCTCTCTCCTGTAGAGTGTAAGCTCTTATGTGCAGAGTCCTCTCTCCTGTAGAGTGTAAGCTCTTATGGGCAGGGTCCTCTCTCCTGTAGAGTGTAAGCTCTTATGTGCAGGGTCCTCTCTCCTGTAGAGTGTAAGCTCTTATGGGCAGGGTCCTCTCTCCTGTAGAATGTAAGCTCTTATGGGCAGGGTCCTCTCTCCTGTAGAGTGTAAGCTCTTATGGTCAGGGTCCTCTCTCCTGTAGAGTGTAAGCTCTTATGTGCAGAGTCCTCTCTCCTGTAGAGTGTAAGCTCTTATGTGCAGGGTCCTCTCCTGTAGAGTGTAAGCTCTTATGTGCAGGATCCTCTCTCCTGTAGAGTGTAAGCTCTTATGTGCAGGGTCCTCTCTCCTGTAGAGTGTAAGCTCTTATGTGCAGGGTCCTCTCTCCTGTAGAGTGTAAGCTCTTATGGGCAGGGACCTCTCTCCTGTAGAGTGTAAGCTCTTATGTGCAGGGTTCTCTCTCCTGTAGAGTGTAAGCTCTTATGGGCAGGGTCCTCTCTCCTGTAGAGTGTAAGCTCTTATGTGCAGGGTCCTCTCTCCTGTAGAGTGTAAGCTCTTATGTGCAGGATCCTCTCTCCTGTAGAGTGTAAGCTCTTATGTGCAGGGACCTCTCTCCTGTAGAGTGTAAGCTCTTATGGTCAGGGACCTCTCTCCTGTAGAGTGTAAGCTCTTATGGTCAGGGACCTCTCTCCTGTAGAGTGTAAGCTCTTATGTGCAGGGTCCTCTCTCCTGTAGAGTGTAAGCTCTTATGGTCAGGGACCTCTCTCCTGTAGAGTGTAAGCTCTTATGTGCAGGGACCTCTCTCCTGTAGAGTGTAAGCTCTTATGTGCAGGGACCTCTCTCCTGTAGAGTGTAAGCTCTTATGTGCAGGATCCTCTCTCCTGTAGAGTGTAAGCTCTTATGGTCAGGGTCCTCTCTCCTGTAGAGTGTAAGCTCTTATGTGCAGGGTTCTCTCTCCTGTAGAGTGTAAGCTCTTATGTGCAGGGTCCTCTCTCCTGTAGAGTGTAAGCTCTTATGTGCAGGGTCCTCTCTCCTGTAGAGTGTAAGCTCTTATGTGCAGGATCCTCTCTCCTGTAGAGTGTAAGCTCTTATGTGCAGAGTCCTCTCTCCTGTAGAATGTAAGCTCTTATGTGCAGGGTCCTCTCTCCTGTAGATTGTAAGCTCTTATGTGCAGGGTCCTCTCTCCTGTAGAGTGTAAGCTCTTATGGGCAGGGTCCTCTCTCCTGTAGAATGTAAGCTCTTATGTGCAGGGTCCTCTCTCCTGTAGAGTGTAAGCTCTTATGTGCAGGGACCTCTCTCCTGTAGAGTGTAAGCTCTTATGGGCAGGGACCTCTCTCCTGTAGAGTGTAAGCTCTTATGTGCAGGGACCTCTCTCCTGTAGAGTGTAAGCTCTTATGAGCAGGGACCTCTTTCCTGTAGAGTGTAAGATCTTATGGGCAGGGACCTCTCTCCTGTAGAGTGTAAGCTCTTATGGGCAGGGACCTCTCTCCTGTAGAGTGTAAGATCTTATGGGCAGGGACCTCTCTCCTGTAGAGTGTAAGCTCTTATGGGCAGGGACCTCTTTCCTGTAGAGTGTAAGCTCTTATGTGCAGGGACCTCTCTCCTGTAGAGTGTAAGCTCTTATGTGCAGGGTCCTCTCTCCTGTAGAGTGTAAGCTCTTATGGGCAGGGTCCTCTCTCCTGTAGAGTGTAAGCTCTTATGTGCAGGGTCCTCTCTCCTGTAGAGTGTAAGCTCTTATGGGCAGGGATCTCTCTCCTGTAGAATGTAAGCTCTTATGGGCAGGGTCCTCTCTCCTGTAGAGTGTAAGCTCTTATGGGCAGGTTCCTCTCTCCTGTAGAGTGTAAGATCTTATGTGCAGGGTCCTCTCTCCTGTAGAGTGTAAGCTCTTATGGGCAGGGTCCTCTCTCCTGTAGAGTGTAAGCTCTTATGGGCAGGGTCCTCTCTCCTGTAGAGTGTAAGCTCTTATGGGCAGGGTCCTCTCTCCTGTAGAGTGTAAGTTCTTATGGGCAGGGTCCTCTCTCCTGTAGAGTGTAAGCTCTTATGTGCAGGGTCCTCTCTCCTGTAGAATGTAAGCTCTTATGTGCAGGGTCCTCTCTCCTGTAGAGTGTAAGCTCTTATGTGCAGTGTCCTCTCTCCTGTAGAGTGTAAGCTCTTATGGGCAGAGATCTCTCTCCTGTAGAGTGTAAGCTCTTATGGGCAGGGTCCTCTCTCCTGTAGAGTGTAAGCTCTTATGTGCAGTGTCCTCTCTCTCCTGTAGAGTGTAAGCCCTTATGGGCAGGGTCCTCTCTCCTGTAGAGTGTAAGCTCTTATGTACAGGGTCCTCTCTCCTGTAGAATGTAAGCTCTTATGGTCAGGGTTCTCTCTCCTGTAGAGTGTAAGCTCTTATGGTCAGGGTCCTCTCTCCTGTAGAGTGTAAGTTCTTATGGGCAGGGTCCTCTCTCCTGTAGAGTGTAAGCTCTTATGGTCAGGGTCCTCTCTCCTGTAGAGTGTAAGCTCTTATGGTCAGGGTCCTCTCTCCTGTAGAGTGTAAGCTCTTATGGGCAGGGATCTCTCTCCTGTAGAGTGTAAGCTCTTATGTGCAGGGTCCTCTCTCCTGTAGAGTGTAAGCTCTTATGTGCAGCGTCCTCTCTCCTGTAGAGTGTAAGCTCTTATGTGCAGCGTCCTCTCTCCTGTAGAGTGTAAGCTCTTATGGGTAGGGACCTCTCTCCTGTAGAGTGTAAGCTCTTATGGGCAGGGACCTCTCTCCTATAGAATGTAAGCTCTTATGGGCAGGGTCCTCTCTCCTGTAGAGTGTAAGCTCTTATGGGCAGGGACCTCTCTCCTATAGAATGTAAGCTCTTATGGGCAGGGACCTCTCTCCTGTAGAGTGTAAGCTCTTATGTGCAGGGTCCTCTCTCCTGTAGAGTGTAAGCTCTTATGGGCAGGGACCTCTCTCCTGTAGAGTGTAAGCTCTTATGGGCAGGGACCTCTCTCCTATAGAATGTAAGCTCTTATGGGCAGGGACCTCTCTCCTGTAGAGTGTAAGCTCTTATGTGCAGGGTCCTCTCTCCTGTAGAGTGTAAGCTCTTATGTGCAGCGTCCTCTCTCCTGTAGAGTGTAAGCTCTTATGGGTAGGGACCTCTCTCCTGTAGAGTGTAAGCTCTTATGGGCAGGGACCTCTCTCCTGTAGAGTGTAAGCTCTTATGTGCAGGGTTCTCTCTCCTGTAGAGTGCAAGCTCTTATGTGCAGGGTTCTCTCTCCTGTAGAGTGTAAGATCTTATGAGCAGGGTCCTCTCTCCTGTAGAGTGTAAGCTCTTATGTGCAGGGTTCTCTCTCCTGTAGAGTGTAAGCTCTTATGTGCAGGGACCTCTCTCCTGTAGAGTGTAAGCTCTTATGGGCAGGGACCTCTCTCCTATAGAATGTAAGCTCTTATGTGCAGGGTCCTCTCTCCTGTAGAGTGTAAGCTCTTATGGTCAGGGTCCTCTCTCCTGTAGAGTGTAAGCTCTTATGGTCAGGGTCCTCTCTCCTGTAGAGTGTAAGCTCTTATGGTCAGGGTCCTCTCTCCTGTAGAGTGTAAGCTCTTATGGGCAGGGACCTCTCTCCTGTAGAGTGTAAGCTCTTATGGTCAGGGTCCTCTCTCCTGTAGAGTGTAAGCTCTTATGGGCAGGGTCCTCTCTCCTGTACAGTGTAAGCTCTTATGGGCAGGGTCCTCTCTCCTGTAGAGTGTAAGCTCTTATGGGCAGGGACCTCTCTCCTGTAGAGTGTAAGCTCTTATGGTCAGGGTCCTCTCTCCTGTAGAGTGTAAGCTCTTATGTGCAGGGTCCTCTCTCCTGTAGAGTGTAAGCTCTTATGTGCAGGGTCCTCTCTCCTGTAGAGTGTAAGCTCTTATGGGCAGGGACCTCTCTCCTGTAGAGTGTAAGCTCTTATGTGCAGGGACCTCTCTCCTGTAGAGTGTAAGCTCTTATGGGCAGGGTCCTCTCTCCTGTAGAGTGTAAGCTCTTATGTGCAGGGTCCTCTCTCCTGTAGAGTGTAAGCTCTTATGGTCAGGGTCCTCTATCCTGTAGAGTGTAAGCTCTTATGTGCAGGGACCTCTCTCCTGTAGAGTGTAAGCTCTTATGGGCAGGGACCTCTCTCCTGTAGAGTGTAAGCTCTTATGTGCAGGGTCCTCTCTCCTGTAGAGTGTAAGCTCTTATGTGCAGGGTCCTCTCTCCTGTAGAGTGTAAGCTCTTATGGTCAGGGTCCTCTATCCTGTAGAGTGTAAGCTCTTATGGGCAGGGACCTCTCTCCTGTAGAGTGTAAGCTCTTATGTGCAGGGTCCTCTCTCCTGTAGAGTGTAAGCTCTTATGGGCAGGGTCCTCTCTCCTGTAGAGTGTAAGCTCTTATGGTCAGGGTCCTCTCTCCTGTAGACTGTAAGCTCTTATGTGCAGGGACCTCTCTCCTGTAGAGTGTAAGCTCTTATGGGCAGGGTCCTCTCTCCTGTAGAGTGTAAGCTCTTATGTGCAGGGACCTCTCATCTGTAGAGTGTAAGCTCTTATGGTCAGGGACCTCTCATCTGTAGAGTGTAAGCTCTTACGGGCAGGGTTCTCTTTTTTTTTTTTGTCTCATTGTGTGTTGATTTGTTTTGATTATTTGTCCTTTTAATTTTTACTTTCGCAAATTTTATGCGCTGTGGAATATGTTGGCGATACATAAATGAATTCTAGAACTGAAGATGGTTTACCGCTAGTTTTAGAATGGTTATCCGTATTGAGTACACAGGTGACTACCCCCAAAAATGCAAAATTATTCCGTGGTATCTTGCACTCAACATACAGAATTATTCTTATCCTGTGGCCTTGTATTGGATCAGAACAATCCTGGGATTATAGAGATAGTATGGAAATGAGCCACAAAAGCCGACCACCGAGAACCCACCGGAGAACCCACCGGAGAACCCACCTGAACTGAATGTTCTTTTGAAAGACCTTTCATGTGAATAGACGTCCCATACATCATCTTCTTTATAATTAGACAGATGATCCAAGTCTTCAGGACCCAACCTTATAAAAAGAAAGACAAGACACATGAGAAAAGCCAAGGTCTGGATTCTGAATCACCTAAAAACATAGGTTTAGGGTTGGATATTGTCCAGGAGGATGCAGGCCAATCAAAATGAGAGTGAAAAATCCCAGAAACAGGGATCAGGGGATGTTACTGTAGCATGAGATCATATATTACTAGGAGGAACTATGGAGGACCACCACTAACAGCTCAGGATCCTCCGGGTGCCTCGTTGGGTTTTCTTGATACCAGACTTTCGGTTTGGGACCAGCCTGTCCATAAAAGAGGTTTTCTGGTTTCAGCCAATAAATGTTATTCATTGTATAAGAAAATATTCCAATATACTTTTTTCCCTCACTTCCTAATGGTTTTAAGATCTCTGCTTGCTGTTAGTCAACAGGAACCTTTATTGTTTACTTGCAATGGATACAAATCTGTCCTGGTCGTGTGATGGATATACAGTTGCAAGACTCGTTACAATCACATTACAGTTATCTGTCCTATAAGGAGCCGTACACCTGTGTGTCCACAATGTCATAGGGGGCACTGGGGGTGACAATATCATCAGGGGGCACTGGGGGTGACCCTGCCATGAGGGCATAGTGGTTGACACTATGCTTGCTGTGCTGCACAGAAGTAACTTAAAGCTCCTGCACCCTAAAAGGGCCCCCTCCTGCTTTGTGCCATTTATAACACCAGTGTATTCTTATATGTAAAAGAGGCATTTGGGCGCCGCCCTCAGGCCCAGGAGCTTCTGTTACCTCTGTACACTCAGCTTCGGAATGGTCCACCGGAGGAACGGAGGATCCTCCAATGGACCCAAAAACTGAGCTGCTTCTTTCCAGCCGCGGAGCAGGGAGCCATTGGCTTGCTGCCCAGATACTTATTTATGTAGGCCACAGGCTGTTTCAGGCCTATGGCGTAATTGAAATTGGGAGGCAGCAGAAGATGTCGGCGTCCTGGTGCAGGTGATGACGTCACTGCGCCAGGCCACAGACATCAGCCAGAGAACCTATCCACTCGTCGTGAGAACAGGGTCAGGTGAGGTTTTTTTTTTAAATTGGCGCAAATAGGAACCTAACATTATGGGGGGCCTAACAACTATAGGGGTGGCACAAAGAGGCCTAACTACTATATGGGGGAACGAAAGGGATTAATCTACTATACATAGGGTTACAAAGAGGACATAACTACTATATGGGGGCACATAGGGGTCATAACTAATATATGGGGGCACAAAGAGGATCTAACTACTATATGAGGGCACATGGGGGTCCTAACTACTATATGGGAGAGCAAAGGTACCTAACTACTGTAAGGGGGCAAAAAGGGGGACATTGCTACTGTGTGGGAGCACATATGGAGGCATTACTTTTTAGGGAGTACAAAGGGGCACGATTACTGTGTGAGGCCTAAAGGAGGACATGATTACAGTACCTGGAGGGGGCATTATTTCCATTTGGGGCACTATAAATGGTGAGTTTTTGTAGCGGGTGGGGAAGGTGCTAGAAAAGCGAGGAGCCAAAAATGTTTGTGTTGTGAATTTTGCAGAGGGGATTCATGGCTGGAAGAAGTCGTCATAGCATTCTGGGCTGAATAAAGAAGAAAATGGACAGTGAACGACTCCAATCTGAGAAGACGTCACCTGTGAGTCACAGTACTGTATTCCCTTTTATGGTCTGCAGAGTGCCTGTGTAGGACTGGTGTCTATCACTATATGGTCACTATGTGGTGTTAATATTGGTCTTTGTTTTACTACACAAATAATAGTGGTCACATTATTTCTATATAACTGACGGGTGAGCCCCCAAGATACTCCAGTTCGACACGGTCTACACTCCACAGCTTCACCCCTAATATTGCATGCACTATATGTATATACAGAAGATTGGATTTACCAGCAGACATCAGAGTCCGATGAATTCTCGTCGGGGATAATGTAGTGTGGCGCTCCAGCCATACTAGCTGCAGTCTCTCCGATTCACAACCATATACCGGATTACTAAAGACAAGAAAGTCTAAGAAGTAACGACACATAATACAAGAATGACCTGTGTCATCACAATAATACAGACAAAAACAATGATACACAACGCTTTGGATAGAAAAGTAGAAAGCAATATTCCCAGTAAGAGAGGAGCGCCCCCCAGAGGACAGTTAAGGTATCGCACTACAATAAAACCTGCTAAAATCACTGTTTTTCCTGAATCTGACTGGATCTGCATGGAGGCCGCACCGTATTATGGCTCTATGCACCTCGGAGAGTGTATACGACCGTATTTATGAGGCCTGGGGTTGAATTCACGCACGGTCCCCAATGCAGCTCGTGACAGGCTCATCCGCTGGGGATGTCGTACCTCACGTTATTTCCCGACACTTTTTTAGACTCACATTCCCAGGGGCCCGAATGCAATATTTTTCATTGTATCTGAGCTGCTCTGTGATTGGCTACATCCTGGGATGAAGGAGCGAGAAGGAGTCCGGCAATATAGGTGCTGCTGAGCGTTAACCCCTTCACTGCTATACACCGCCATGGATGCCGCATTAACCCCTTTACAACATTTACCTGCATTCCCCCAAATAGAACAATTCTCAGCCAATAATAAAATGCGCAGTTACCCTAGTTTTTTTTTGCAGTGTGGAGGAGGGGCAGGAGGGCAGTAGTCACACCGCAGTCTGAAATCTTCCAATTGCAGGTGACGTGTGTGCAAATTTGTGATTGCACTGCTGAAACTACAACTCCCAGCATGCCCTGCGGTTGGAGACCACTGCCCTTTAGGACATGCATTTCCCAGTGCAAAATCCAAACTGCACTAATATCTAATCAATGCAAACTTTACCCCCCCCCCCCCCAATCATTGACAGATATTTATAATAAATGAGTTAAGTCATTGCAGATGGAAAACACAAATGAGAAGTAAATGTGGGGGTCCGCAGCATCTGCAGAGCACCCGGCAGCCAGGGACTCTGCACCTTGCTCTGGACCTGCACTGGTTAATCTCCCCTCCCCCTTTCTGCAGGCTCTTTCCCTTTAACTGCACACACAATGCCCCTCCACCTCACTTACAGTGCAGAACCTCATCACAGGGTGGGGGGTGCAGGGCTCCTGGGTATATGGGGTCCCCCGAGTCTGCAGGCAGATACTGAATGGTGCATGTGTCAGGAAAGGAAGGACCACCCAACCCAGGAACTAGATCCCAAACAATGCTCTCCTGGACAGCGGCATTGTGGGAGATGTAGTTTCTGGCGATCATTGGGAGAAGCCGGGGATCATGTGCAGCCTCAGGTGACAGCTCATGGGGCTGCCGGATCCATCACCTCCAACCTCCTCCCCATTATTTGTTTCTTAGGAGGACCAGAAAGTCCTGAATTTTAACCCCTTCAGGATTGAGCCTGTTTTGGCCTTGAGGACGAAGCCGATTTTTTCAAATCTGACATGTGTCACTATATGCGGTAATAACTTGGGAATGCTTGTGCCTATCCAAGCGATTCTGAGATTGTTTTCTCGTGACATATTGGACTTTAGGATAGTGGAAAAATTTGGTCGATAAATTCAATATTTATTAGTGAAAAACACCAAAATTTAGAGAAAATTTGCAAAAATTAGCATTTTTCTAAATTGTAATGTATTTGCTTGCATAACAGATAGTAATACCACACAAAATAGTCACTAATTAACATCCCCCATATGTCTACTTTAGATTGATATCATTTTTTGAACATCCTTTTATTTTTCTATGACATCACAAAGCTTAGAACTTTAGCAGCAATTTCTCACATTTTCAAGAAAATTTCAAAAAGGCGATTTTTTCAGGGGCCAGTTCAGTTCTGAAGTGGCTTTGAGGGCCTTATATATTAGAAAGTCCCCATAAGTCACCCCATTTTAAAAACTGCACCCCTCAAAGTATTCAAAACAGCATTCAGAAAGTATCTTAACCCTTTAGGTGTTTCACAGGAATTATAGCAAATTAGAGGTGAAATTTACAATTTTTTTTTTTTTTTTTGCCAAAATTTATTTTGGAACACAGAAGGTTTTACTTGAGAAACGCAACTCAATATTTATTGCCCAGATTCTGCAGTTTTTAAAAATATCCCACACGTGTCCCTAGTGCCCTAAAGCACCGGCCTCAGAGGCAAAGTAGCACCTAGTGGATTTTGAGGTCTGTTTTTTTTTTAGAATATATTTTAGGCACCTTGTCAGGGTTGAAGAGGTGTTATGGTGCCAAAACAGTGAAAACTCCCCAAAAGTGACCCCATTTTGGAAACGAGACCCCTCAAGGAATTTATCTAGTGGTATAGTGAACATTTTGACCCCACATGTATTTTGCTATATTTATTGGAGTTTGTCTGTGAAAATGAAAATTTACTTTTTTTCTGAAAAAAAACATAGAAATTTGTAATATTTACAAGGAATAAAGAAGAAAATGCACCCCAACATTTGTAAAGCATCTTCTCTCGATTACGGAAATACCTCATATGTGGTAATAAACTGATGTTTGGACCCACGGCAGGGCTCAGAAGGGAAGGAGCGCCATTTATATTTTGGAGCGCAGATTTTGCTGGAATGGTTTTCGGTGCCATGTCGCGTCTGCAACGCCCTGGAGGGAACAAATCAGTGGAAACACCCAAAAAGTGACCCCATTTGGGAAACTACACCCCTCAAGGAATTTGTCTAGGAGTATAGTGAGCATTTTTACCCTACAGGTTTTATGCAGAATTTAGTAGAATTAGGCCGTGAAAATGAATATCAACATTTTTGTCCAATAAAATGTTGCATTTTTTCGTTCACGAGGGATAAAAGAGAAAAAGACGCCCAACATTTGTGACGCAATCTCTCCCGAGTACGACAATACCCCACATGTGGTCATAATTTATTTTTTTAATAGAAATTAATTAACCTTTGCAGGACTGATCCTTTTTTGCTTTTCCATTTTCGTTTTTCACTCCCCCCCCCCCCCCCCGCCTTCCAAACGCTATAACTTTTATATTTTACCGTCAGTAGAGCGGTGTGAGGGCTCATTTTATGCAGGAGGAGTGGTAGTTTCTATTGACACCATTTAAAGTACCATATAAAGCGCTGGAAGACGACAAACTAATATTCTTAGCGGGGAAATTGAAATTGGAAAAAACTGCAATTCCTGCCGAGGTCTACCGATGTGCTAGAAACCCCTAAAATGCGTCGATTCCAATTGAACGCCGCATTTAAGGGGTTAATTGCCTAAATCAGCGGCGATGAGCTACTGATCGGCAACAGTGGAGTGTCAGCTGTCGTGGACAGCTGACCTCCCCGTTCCTGATGCACACTGTCACCGACACTGCATCAGGACACTCTGACAGGAAGTCTATCAGGAGGCTGATCCGAGGGGGCAGATAATGGAGGTGACAGACACACTGAAACGTGACCCTACGAGGGGGCAGATAAAGGGGGTGACAGACGCACTGAAACGTGACCCTACGAGGAGGCAGATAAAGGAGGTGACAGACACACTGAAACGTGACCCTACGAGGAGGCAGATAAAGGGGGTGACAGACGCACTGAAACGTGACCCTACGAGGAGGCAGATAAAGGAGGTGACAGACACACTGAAACGTGACCCTACGAGGAGGCAGATAAAGGGGGTGACAGACGCACTGAAACGTGACCCTACGAGGGGCAGATAATGGAGGTGACAGACACACTGAAACGTGACCCTACGAGGGGGCAGATAAAGGGGGTGACAGACACACTGAAACGTGACCCTACGAGGAGGCAGATAAAGGGGGTGACAGACACACTGAAACGTGACCCTACGAGGAGGCAGATAAAGGAGGTGACAGACACACTGAAACGTGACCCTACGAGGAGGCAGATAAAGGAGGTGACAGACACACTGAAACGTGACCCTACGAGGGGGCAGATAAAGGAGGTGACAGACACACTGAAACGTGACCCTACGAGGGGGCAGATAATGGGGGTGACAGACACACTGAAACGTGACCCTATGAGGAGGCAGATAAAGGAGGTGACAGACACACTGAAACGTGACCCTACGAGGGGGCAGATAATGGGGGTGACAGACACACTGAAACGTGACCCTATGAGGAGGCAGATAATGGAGGTGACAGACACACTGAAACGTGACCCTATGAGGCGGTAGATAATGGGGGTGACAGACACACTGAAACGCGACCCTATGAGGGGGCAGATAATGGAGGTGACAGACACACTGAAACATGACCCTATGAGGCGGTAGATAATGGGGGTGACAGACACACTGAAACGTGATCCTACGAGGAGGCAGATAAAGGAGGTGACAGACACACTGAAACGTGACCCTACGAGGGGGCAGATAATGGAGGTGACAGACGCACTGAAACGTGATCCTACGAGGAGGCAGATAAAGGAGGTGACAGACACACTGAAACGTGACCCTACGAGGAGGCAGATAAATGAAGTGACAGACACACTGAAACGTGACCCTATGAGGAGGCAGATAAAGGGGGTGACAGACACACTGAAACGTGACCCTACGAGGGGGCAGATAAAGGAGGTGACAGACACACTGAAACATGACCCTATGAGGAGGCAGATAATGGAGGTGACAGACACACTGAAACGTGACCCTACGAGGGGGCAGATAAAGGAGGTGACAGACACACTGAAACGTGACCCTACGAGGGGGCAGATAAAGGAGGTGACAGACACACTGAAACGTGACCCTATGAGGAGGCAGATAAAGGAGGTGACAGACACACTGAAACGTGACCCTACGAGGGGGCAGATAATGGAGGTGACAGACACACTGAAACGTGACCCTACGAGGAGGCAGATAAAGGAGGTGACAGACACACTGAAACGTGACCCTACGAGGGGGCAGATAAAGGAGGTGACAGACACACTGAAACGTGACCCTACGAGGGGGCAGATAAAGGAGGTGACAGACACACTGAAACGTGACCCTACGAGGGGGCAGATAATGGAGGTGACAGACACACTGAAACATGACCCCACGAGGAGGCAGATAAAGGAGGTGACAGACACACTGAAACGTGACCCTATGAGGAGGCAGATAAAGGGGGTGACAGACACACTGAAACATGACCCTACGAGGAGGCAGATAAAGGAGGTGACATACACACTGAAACGTGACCCTACGAGGAGGCAGATAAAGGAGGTGACAGACACACTGAAACGTGACCCTACGAGGGGGCAGATAAAGGGGGTGACAGACACACTGAAAGGTGACCCTATGAGGAGGCAGATAATGGAGGTGACAGACACACTGAAACGTGACCCTACGAGGTGGCAGATAAAGGAGGTGACAGACACACTGAAACGTGACCCTACGAGGAGGCAGATAAAGGAGGTGACAGACACACTGAAACGTGACCCTACGAGGAGGCAGATAAAGGAGGTGACAGACACACTGAAACGTGACCCTATGAGGAGGCAGATAAAGGAGGTGACAGACACACTGAAACGTGACCCTATGAGGAGGCAGATTTCCCCCTTCTGTGCAGAATCCAGCAGGAGAGCAGTCTGGTGACCTAACATCGAGATCTACTGGTCAACACTCTGAAGTCTGCCCATTGGCATAGCTAGAGGGGGTGCAGAAGTAGCAGTCACATCTAGGCCCTTGTGCCTGAGGGGGACTAGGGTCCCTCTGACACATGAGAAGACACCAGGAATATAAGAATGTGGTAGTTAGGAGCAGGGGCGTAACTAGGAAAGACTTTGCCCCATGGCAAACTCTTGACTGGGGCCCCCCCAGGTGCCACACGCAGCCCCCCTTATAGATAGTGCCCCCTGTAGATTGTGCCATACAGCCCCCTGTAGACAGTGCTATACAGCCCCCCCCTGTAGACAGTGTCACACCCCACTTGTAGATAGCACCCCCTCCCACCCCTTATAGATAGTGCCATACAGCCCACGTGTATATATCGTCATAAAGCCCCGCTGTATATAGCGCTATACATCTCCCACTGTATATAGTGCCAAACAGCCCCCTCTCTTTTATATAGAGCCACACAGCCCCCCTTAGTAGATAGTGCCACACAGCCCCCCTTAGTAGATAGTGCCACACACAGACCCCTGTAGATTACAACACACACACAGCCCCCTGTAGATAGAGACACAGCCCTCCGCCTCGTAAATAGTGACATACAGGCCCCCTTAGTAGTGCCACACAACCCCTTGTATATAGTGACACAGAGCTCCCCCATGTGTATAGTGCCACACAGCTCCCCCTTGTATATAGTGCCACGTGGCTCCCCAAAAGATACAGCACCAGAACAAAGCTCAGTACATAAATACAGCACCAGAACCAAGCTCACACATATATACGGCACGAGAACCAAGCTCAGTACATCTATACAGCTCCAGAACCAATGTCAGTACATATATACAGCACCAGAACCAAGATCAGTACATAAATACAGCCCCAGAACCAAGCTCAATACATATATACAATACCAGAACCAAGCTCAGTACATATATACAATACCAGAACCAAGATCAGTACATAAAAACATCACCAGAGCGAAGCTCAGTACATAAATACAGCACCAGAACCAAGCTCTGTACATATATACAGCACCAAAACAAAGCTCAGTGCATAAATACAGCCCCAGAACTAAGCTCAGTACATATATGCAGCACCAGAACAAAGCTCAGTACATATATACAGCATCAGAACAAAGCTCAGTGCATAAATACAGCCCCAGAACCAAGCGCAGTACATATATACAGTACCATAACAAAGCCATATACATATATACAGTACCAGAACAAAGCTCATACATATATACGGCACAAGAGCCAAGCTCATAATTTATGCAGTACCACAACTAAGCTCAGTACATAAATACAGCACTAGAAGCAAGCTCAGTACATACATACAATACCAGAACCAAGGTCAGTACATATATATATATATAATACCAGAACTCCTCACTCCTGTGTTATCTGTGAAGTTACATAGGACTGCAGGAAACATCTACTACATAATCTGTACTCAGAGAGTTATCACTATGTTATCTGTGGTGTTACATAGGACTGCAGGTAACACCACTACAGTATCTTTTTCTCAGAGAGTTATCGCTGTGTTATCTGTGGTGTTACATAGGACTGCAGGTAACATCCACTACAATATCTGTACTGAGAGTTATCACTGTGTTATCTGTGGTGTTACATAGGACTGCAGGTAACATCTACTACAGTATCTGTACTCAGAGAGTTATCACTGTGTTATCTGTGGTGTTACATAGGACTGCAGGTAACATCTACTACATTATCTGTACTCAGAGAGTTATCACTGTGTTATCTGTGGTGTTACATTGGACTGCAGGTAACACTACTACATTATCTGTACTCCGAGTTATCACTGTGTTATCTGTGGTGTTACATAGGACTGCAGGTAACATTACTACATTATCTGTAGTCAGAGAGTTATTTCTGTGTTATCTGTGGTGTTACATAGGACTGCAGGAAACATCTACTACATTATCTGTACTCAGAGAGTTATCTCTGTGTGTTATCTGTGGTGTTACATAGGACTGCAGGTGGTATCTACTACATTATCTGTACTCAGAGAGTTATCACTATGTTATCTGTGGTGTTACATAGGACTGCAGGTAACACCACTACAGTATCATTTTCTCAGAGAGTTATAGCTGTGTTATCTGTGATGTTACATAGGACTGCAGGTAACATCTCCTACATTATCTGTACTCAGAGAGTTATCATTGTGTTATCTGTGGTGTTACATAGGACTGCAGGTAACATCTCCTACATTATCTGTACCCAGAGAGTTATCCCTGTGTTATCTGTGGTGTTACATAGGACTGCAGGTAACACTACTACATTATCTGTAGTCAGAGAGTTATCACTGTGTTATCTGTGGTGCTACATAGGACTGCAGGTAACATCTACTACATTATCTGTACTCAGAGAGTTATCACTGTGTTATTTGTGATGTTACATAGGACTGCAGGTAACATCTCCTACATTATCTGTACTCAGAGAGTTATCACTGTGTTATCTGTGATGTTACATAGGACTGCAGGTAACATCTACTACATTATCTGTACTCAGAGAGTTATTACTGTGTTATCTGTGGCGTTACATAGGACTGCAGGTAACATCTACTACATTATCTGTACTCAGAGAGTTATCACTGTGTTATCTGTGATGTTACATAGGACTGCAGGTAACATCTACTACATTATCTG
Source organism: Rhinoderma darwinii (assembly GCF_050947455.1). Taxonomy (NCBI): domain Eukaryota; kingdom Metazoa; phylum Chordata; class Amphibia; order Anura; family Rhinodermatidae; genus Rhinoderma; species Rhinoderma darwinii. Next base: position 113,382 of record NW_027461763.1, on the reverse strand, counting down.
TACTCAGAGAGTTATTACTGTGTTATCTGTGGCGTTACATAGGACTGCAGGTAACACTGCTATATTAACTGTACTGTGTATATATATGCCTGTGTGTGTATATGTTTGTGTGTATTTATATATATTTGCCTGGCATGTCTAAATATGTGCCTTTATGTATGTACACATGTAGTCATCTTTATCTTGACTTTTGAAAGTGATTTTCAGTGGCTTTTGTTGTGTGATACCACGGTGCAGCAAGTTAAGAGTCAAGATAAAGATGGCTATATCCGTACAGTATATATACGTGGCTCATTTTTGGTTTGTGGAGGGCAGCAACAGAGAGTCCTGCACAGGGCGCCATCCAACTTATCGCCCTGCTCAGACTTCTAGTTTATGTAGCGCTGCAGCCATTTCTGGACATCTCTGATGGAAACAGCGGATCCACGGCACAACTGGAGCGCACCAGGTAAGGTTTGTAATATTTTACTATGATGCATGTCACAGTCCCCAGGACCAGAGGGTCGCTCCAATTGTTCCGTGTCCTCAGGACGCAAATTCAATTGAAACTGCAGGAGGCGCAACTAAACCATCAGTTCCCTTCCTTGCCATTCAGCGCTTTTCTTGTGGCGCAGGCGGCGCGATCACATCATCACGCCATCTGTCATCGTAACCTGGGACCTAGTGATGTAAACTAACCATTGACAGCTTTGCGCTCTGCATAGTTTACGGTCACAGACCCAGGAAACTAGGTATGATAATGGTTTTGCTTTTTTATTTGTGTTACTAATGTTTTGTTTGTGTTTATTTCTTGTGTTTTATTACAGGTTCAGTTGTTGGACTACTCGGATTCGAGGACTACTGCCATGACGGCGTTTTTATTTTCAATAAAATAACGACGGTTGTGTGGGGATTTTTATTTTAATAAAATATTTTTAATGTGTTGATTCTTTTTTTTTTTAATCATTACTACTGCCTTAGTAATGTCCGCTGTGTGATAGACAGCATCCATTACTAAAGCGTGTCTTAACGTTAGCTGGTGCAAAGACTAGCAGTAACCCCCCATTACTACCCCTGTACCCACTGCCACCAGGGATACTGGGAAGAGAAGGGTACGTTCCAGTACCCAACCATCTGCAATAACGGCCGGGCACTGGGGTGGCCGCAGGCTGGTATTATTAGGCTGGGAACGTCGAAAAACCTTGGCCCTTCCAACCCTGGTAATGCTAGCCTGCTGCTGCTATGTTGTAGCTGGCTGTTTATGAAAAATTGGTGGGGACTCCACTTCGTTTTTGTTTTTTTAAAATAAATAATTGAAAAAAACAACATGGGGTCGCCCCCCTCCCCCATTTTTCATAACCAGCCAGATACAACACAGCATGAGCAGGCTACAATTACCAGGGTGGGAAGGGCCACTGTTTTTGGGCTTTCCCAGCCTAATAATACCAGCCTGCAACTGACCATAAACTTCTGGATCGTACCCGGCTCTTCCCGGTACCCCTACTGGCGGTGGGTGCGGGGTAATAATGGGGGTTACTGCTAGCCTTTTCACCGGCTAACATTAAAAGCCCCACATTAGTAATGGACGCTGACAATCAGCCAGCGGCCGTTACTAAGGCGGCAGTAATAAAATTGAAAAGAAACAAAGAAAAAATTGGATCAACTCGTTGTGGCAGTGGACTCTATGGCACAGCAGCTAGGGATGCTAGTTGCTTCTCTTCCTGCCTCTATACAAGCTCCTCAAGTTGATCCTCCTGTTACACCTCCTGGCAGTTCTGGCCCGGATCCTCGGTTCTCGCTGCCATTGCCCTTTCAGTTCGATGGAGATGCCAGTGTATGTCAGGGTTTTCTGAACCAATGCCACATTCATTTTACCCTGCACTACCGAGGATTTCCGTCGGACGGAACCAAGATCGCATTCATCATATCCCTCCTGGCTGGCAAGGCCCTGGCATGGGTTAATCCTATCTCGGAACGTCAGGGACCCGAGACCCGAGATTTCTAGGGGTTCGTGCGAATATTCCGGACTGTTTTCGAGGAGCCAGGGCGAGTCTCGTCGGCAGCCACTGCTATGTTCAACCTTCGCCAAGAGGATACCTCCATGGGCGAATATACGATCCAGTTCCGGACTCTGGCAGGAGAGCTATCCTGGAACAGTGAGGCTTTGGTTTCATCCTTTTGGCATGGTCTGTCATCCGAGATCAAGAACGAACTGGCCGCTCGAGAACTGCCTCCTGCCTTGGACCAGTTTATTCTGCTTGCCACTCGGGTAGACATAAGGCTGAGGGAGAGATCTCACGAGGTCCGTCAGGAGCAACGGCATCCTAGACTGGTGCCCAACTTCCAGCAACCCCTCTTGCCTGCTTCTACTGCTTTGCTCCGATGCAAGTAGACCGACTAAAATTATTGTTCCAGGTTGAAACAGCGCAGGCGCACCTCTGGACTTTATTTATATTCCAGACTCGCTGACCATGTTGTGCGTCTGTACCCTCAGAAGCCAAAAAAAACCAGCGTCTAGGTTTTGTTGGAGAGACAACCCTGGGCGACAATGCATTGAATCGAGAACTCTCTTCCAAACTATTCATTCCCGTAACCATCTTAGCTGGCGAGAGGTCCCATCCGGTCTCTGCCTACCTGGACTCCGGCTCTGCAGGCAAATTCATCTGCAAAGACCTTGTGGATCTTCTTCAGTTGCCTACTGTCCTGTTTGAAAGGCCGTTGATCGTTGCCTCGGTGGATGGACTGCCATTGCCTGACCCAGTTGTGTCTGTGACCAAGCCGTTGAGACTCCAAGTGGGAGCTCTTCATGCCGTGCTCATCTCCCTGTTTGTCCTGTCCAAGGCCGTCAACCCCGTGCTGCTGGGTTTGCCTTGGCTCCGTCTGCACGCCCCCGTCCTGGATTGGAACTCTGGAGAGGTTCTCCAGTGGGGTCCGAAGTGTCTTGACAGCTGTCTGTGTCATATCCAGTCGCCACAGCCTGCTCCTCTTCAGCCATTGACAGGGTTGCCTTCTTGTTTCTCCATGTTCTCCAATGTCTTCAATAAAAAGGAGGCTGAGACCTTGCCGCCACACCGGGCATATGATTCTCCGATCGACCTGGTTCCTGAATCGTCCCCTCCTCGTGGTAGAGATTACCCTCTCTCCTTGCCAGAGACCCAGTCCATGTCGACCTACATTAAGGGAAACACGGAGAGAGGTTTAATTTGTCAATTCTCATCCCCGGCCTGAGCGGGGTTCTTCTTTGTTAAGAAATAAGATGGATCGCTACGACCTTGCATTGGCTATCGAGGTCTGAATCAGATCACGGTGAAGAACAGGTACCCTCTGCCTATTAATCTCTGAACTGTTTGATCGCATACGGTGGGCTAAAAAAAAAATCTAAACTGGTCCTGTGGGGGGCCTACAATCTGATTTGGATTTGTCGAGGTCATGAATGGAAGACTGCCTTTAATACTCGTGATGGGCACTACGAATACTTATGCCCTTCGGCCTGTGTAACGCCCATGCAGTAATTCAAGAATTTGCTAATGACATTTTTCGTGATCTTCCTTATGTTTGTGTTGTGGTGTATCTCGTTGACATTTTGATTTTTTCCTCAGATCCAGTAACTCATGAAAGTCATGTCCGCCAGGTGTTGCTCCGTCTAAGAGAGAATCGCCTTAATGCCAAGCTGGAGAATTGTGTGTTTGAGAAGAAGTCTCTATCCTTCCTGGGCTAATGGTCTCCCAGTGTCTTCCAGTTTCCCAGGGTACCTTGTTCCTGTATCCCGTATCCTGTTTCCGTGTTACCCAGTCCTAGTGCCGTGCTGTGCTGTTGCCGTGTTGTGCTGTGGTCTACGCCTATTTTGCTACGCCTCACCTGACGTCTTCCCGCCGCCTTGTCCCAGACGTGCCTGCCTTGCTATTGTCTACGTTGCCTCAGGTATCCTCACTGAACTATTGAATTCTGTACTTTACCTGTTTGGCCAGCTGCTACGCGGTACGGCCCAGTGGGTCCACACCCCGCATCGGGTACAATGTCTCCAAATCAATGTCATAGAGGGGTGAACAGTTCTAAGAAATTTCTGCCAAAGAGGGAAATACCAAGTATTAGAGCCAGGTACTTACTATTAGGGGGTACTTTATTTTTCCAAGGAAGCAGATGTCATATCTGTAAATTTCTTTGTTTAATAAATAATTTCAAAGTCAATTTGTTCTTGTTTTTGTTTATTTCCTGGGTTACTGTAGATTAAAATCTGAAAGGGGTTGTCCACTACTGGACAAATGATGACCTATCCGCCGGATAGGTCATCAGTACATGATCCGTGGGGGTCTGACACCCGGACCCTGCACCGTTAAGCTGCTCCAGCTGCCTCCGAGCACCGGACGTACATGCCGGAAGCAGTTCGCTTCATATCTGTAAATTTTTGTGTTCAATCATTTCAAAGTCAATTTGTTCTTGTTTTTGTTTATTTCCTGACCGTAGATCAAATCTTAACATGTCCGCATATGATAAAAAATAGAAATCTTTACATCGGGGGGGGGGGGGGGGGGGCTTACTTCTTCAAATGACTGTATGGACCATACTCATTCAGACACAATCTGCATTGTCTACATCATATCTTTGCACCTTCCTAATCTTCTAAGAGCTCTATGGACATCCTTATTTCTCAGACTGTAGATTAAAGGGTTTAACATTGGTGTGACAATCGTATAGAAAACAGATACGACTTTGTCTGACCCTTCTGTCGTTTTATGCCTCGGCTGCATGTACATGAACAGAGCTGTCCCGTAGTAGATGATCACCACAATGAGATGCGACACACAAGTGGAGAACGTCTTGTATCTTCCAGCTTGAATTTTCTTTAGGACAAAGAATATTTGCACATAAGAGAAAAGAATTAGAGACAGGGGGATAATGAGTAATATGGAGCTCCCGACCAATGTGACAATGTTATTAACTGAGATATCACTGCAGGACAATTGCAGCAAAGATGGAGCTTCACAGAAGAAGTGGTCAATGGTGGTGGGTCCACAGAACCTCAACAGGCTCATAAAGTATATATCAATGGAGGAGGTGATACAACCCGTGACCCAGGAGACACTGATCATCCTGATACAGGACACGGTGTTCATAACCACATTGTAGTGTAAGGGGTTGCAGATAGCAACATATCGATCATAAGCCATGAAAGCCAATAGGCTACACTCTGTCTGAGCCAACAATAGGAAAAAATAAACCTGAAGAAAACACTCTGCGTAGGAAATACTTTTCTTGGAAGTAACAGTGTTCTTTAGCACACTCGGGAGAATGACTGATGAGTTGAGGATGTCCAGGAAGGAGAGATTGGTGAGAAAAAAATACATTGAGGTGTGTAGACGTCTGTCTATCCTCACCGATACCATGAGTAGGACATTCCCAGCCAGTGTGGTCATATAGACTATGAAGAAGAAGTTAAACAATATAATTTGTGTCCTTGAATTTGCTGAAAGTCCAAGAAGAACGAAATTCTTGAAGATGCTGTGGTTTCCAAAATCCATCTCATCAAACCTCCGGGAGAACTAGGTGGGTCTTGATGTAGAATAATATATAATATATTATAATTTCTATTACAAGAATACTCGAGGTGTTCTTCTGAAGTTGATTCTTAATTATATTCAGACTCCAACATTTTATGTCTTACCTTCCTTTCATGAGTAACAATGTCCTGTGAGCTTCATAACATGGTCCTATCTTCTGCCTATTACTGATTCAATAATACTTGATCTGCAAGACATAAAATGTGTTTAAGGCTAGAGCTACGAAGAGAATAAATCTACCGGGTTAAATTAAAATTGAGCAAAGCCAGGCGTGGGCTTTCTCTTACCTGCGCTGAGGTTCAAGGTCCCTTGCTCCCCCTTGATCAGCTCTGTCTGTAAACAGAGGATAGCGGTGGTGGTCCTGTCCATAGCTTTTAAGGTGATGGCGGTCATGTGATTCAAGAAGGTGGCAATCATGTCACTTTTTCAGATGACCACCTTAGCTCTCCATATTGCATCGATCAAGTGATTGAAATCTCAGCAGTCATTTCCTATACTCACATGACCGTCTCTCTAAATACCTGTTCCTCTGTGCCAGCACAGATACAGGAGTTTCTGCTGCTTGTAGAACAAGTAGGCGAACAAGCATTCAGGTAGGCGGTCATGTGACTGAATCACATGTGTGCCGCAATATTGAATCACATGACTTGAAAAGCTATGAACGGGATCACCGCCGCCGTCCACTGTTTCCAGACAAAGTCAAATCAGGAGCAGCAACGGGCCTTGAACAGCAGCATAGGGGTAAGTAATAGGGATATTTTCCAGGGCAATCGGGCACTTTCGATTTGCTCCAAATTTATTTAAATAGAATCAGACATTCGATTCAAAAGAATTGACCTCAAAACGAATTTCAACAAATTCGCTCATCTCTTGTAATATTTCTCTCACGGTTTCTTAACATTAAAAACTATTTAGAATCCAATGCAACCTTAACTTACATGACTCTCCTATAAGGATGAGAATGGTTTTGAGATTTGTGTTGTGAAGGAACGGGAAAAGGAGAAGGGTTAAAGGAAGAAGAGAGATAATACAAGTTTAACAACAATTAGTAAATAAACTAATGTTTTTGGAGGAAGAAGATGACAAAAACAAGAAAAAGAAGAATGAAATGAAGAGGGAGGAGAGGTGGAAAGAGGAGAGGACAGAAGAGGCAAGGAAAAAGGACAGAAGAGGCAAGGAAAAAGGACGAGAAGAGAAGAAAAGAGGAAGAAATAGAATGCAGAAGACAAAAGGTAAAGTGAAATGAAAATAGCTAATACAGTAACAAAACAAAATGTAATAATGTTATGGAAGATGATAAGGATGGAGATCAAGAAGGAAGAGAAAAGGAGGAGGAGAGCAGAGAAGTAGTATAAGGGACAAGTTAGGAGAAAAGGAGTGGGGGAAGACAAGGAAAAGGCATAAGAAAGAGCAGAATTTTTAATAAATAATATAACATTTTATCATGTTTTTTGATGAAGAAGAAGAAGAAGAAGAAGAAGAAGAAGAAGGGCGAGAGGGACAATAAAACTAATCATGCAAAAAAGGATTTAATAATGTCTTGGAAGATGATCAGGAGAGAAGAAAGAGAGGGAAAGAGAAAAGCCAGTTAAAAAGGTTAAAGGAAGGAAAGATACAAGACAATACATGCTGAAATGTAGAATTAATAGTATAACTAGTATAACGTATAATCATGGTTTATAGAAGAGGAAGATGAAGAGAGATAAAACTAATACAGAAAAATTCATAATGTCTTGAAATATGATAGGGATGAAGGAGAATGAGAAAAAGGAGATGGAGGAGAGGGGAAGAAAAGAGCGGGGACAGATAGAAAGGAAGAAAAGGGTAAAGGAGGGAAAGAGAAAAGAAGAAGAGAACGCAGCTTTACAGCACATTTTTTAGTCGCCAGGACTCGTATATCTTCAGGTTGTGACGAGATTATAACAAAAAGCGTCACAAAGTGTCTTATAAATTCCGAAGCTTCTTCTTGTAGAAGTCTTAATACATTGACAATCTTATCTTTTATACATTGTTTTATGGCTCTGGTGATGACATCTGTTGTTACTCTAAATCCCAACGTAAGACAGAAAATTGGACTGCTAACCAGGAGAATTTCTTTAGGGAATTTTTACCTCCACGGAATTCCAGTTGCAACATCTTTAGTTATAGTGATAGAAAATGTATAATGTTTAGTGCTGAAACGTAAACTAATATAATGGTAAGTGGACAGTACCTGCTGACATGAGAGGTGGGTCGATTCTGACCATGTTTTGGTTGGAATATTGTTGGTATACTGATTTCCTTGAACTAGGATTGAGTTGGGATGGCCCTGGACCTCCAAACTGGGACTAGTGACATCACTATGACTGGTGTAGTTATGTCACTTATACCACAGCAGTGGTTTTAGGAAAACTAACAGGACATAAAGATATAAAAAATACCCATTGAAGTCTACTGAAGTCTGAAGATCTCTGAGCCAAAACCTGGAGGAGCACTCTGCTTGGAAGGACGCTCAAGTCCTTATATTTTGTCTATAAATGTCTCTTTGACACAACAGAAGTTTTTCAAAACCAATGGTACCAAAGATGTAGCTGTAGTGGGTGAAGAGGTAGCAGCTGGGGCTTAGTACCTGAGGGGGCCGAAAGGCCCATCTGCCACATGAGAAGACACTATTATAAATAACCCATAGTAGGTGGGGGGCCCTGTCACAAATTTTACATTAGGAGCTTCAAGTAACCCCTCTTAATGATACAATGTAGATCAAGAGACTGTAGAAAGCACTGGATGAGCGTCAGGCGGTCCAGTGGGATTTATCATCAGAGCCCAATCACTGCCAGACTGCCTAAGGCTGGCCAAACATTAGAGATAGATATCGGCCAAACGCTCATTGGGCCAATAGCTATGCCTCCCGACCCCGTTATACATAAGTACACTTATTGTGGCCGAGCGTTCATGTGTTCTGAATAGGGAGAAGGAGTAAAGTTGCTGCCAGACTCATCTGGCGGTGGTTTATTACCTTCCAAACAAAAGGATTGGGCATGTTGGAATCCAACATGCCTGACCCTTCTTTCCTCTGACATCTAACGTCAGAGGGAAGAGTCGAGAAACTGTCATACACATTAGATGGTCGGCTGGTCCTGCAGAAATCGGTGGGTTCGGCCGACATTGGTTTAATGTGTATGGCCGCCTTAAGCTCTCAGTCCAACAACGTACTTGTAGGTTTATATGAAACTCATAAAATTGGCCCCCAAGGCAGATTTTTCAACAAGATATTAAATTTAATTAAAATGAACAGCCTCCCTGGTTCAAATGACGGCCGTTTTACAGGAATCCTATGTTTTACTTCATTTTGTTTTACAAAAAAATAAATATTAGCAATATTAATAAGCAAACTTTTTTTTACTCGAATACTATAATTTTCACTTTTTATTTTTACTTTACAGCCATCCCATAACCCCCTCCATAAATACATGACTAATTATACAATTAGACATAGAATAAAGAACTCTGCGGATTATCTAACATATTAACCCCTTAAGGACGCAGCCTAGTTTTGGACTTAAGGCTCAGAGCCCATTTTTTTTAAATCGGACATATTTCACTTTATGTGGTAATAACTTGGGTAATAAACTTGGGTAATAAACCTATCCAAGCGATTCTGAGATTGTTTTCTCGTGACACATTGGGCTTTATGTTAGTGGTAAAATTTGGTCGATATTGTAATGATGGGGGTAGGGAAACGGACAAGTGAGCCCTAATCTACCCGCCACTCTGTCCCTGCCTACTTGCAACGACCCGCCCTAGGCGACGGGGTACAACTGGGCGGCGGTCCCTACGCTCAGTAAGTGCACGAGACAAACAGACAAGGGTACACAAAACTAAGGGAAATGGGGCAGTTGCCCACGGCAACACCGTGAGCAACAAGAATGGTGAACGAGCCGAGTCAAACCAGGAGTGAACGAGGTACCAAACGCAGAGCAGGAGAGTAGTCAGTAAGCCAGGGTCAGTATGGAGCAGGATCAAATAATAGAAGCTGTAGCTGGGCCAGGAAACCACACGAGAAGAATCACAAGCAAAGGAGGAACAGGAAAGGCAGGTATAAATAGACAGAGGGCGGGAGCTAGCTCCGTCTGGCCAGGCTGTGATAGGCTCTCCCACTCCTAAGCCTGCCATCCTGAGAGGTGGAAGATGGAGTCAGTCTCAGAGACATAGACTCAGGTGCAGACTGATTATCTATGGGCGTTAACCCCGAAGCTGTGCCTGGCAGATCCTTTACAGTACCCCCCCCTTTTATGAGGGGCCACCGGACCCTTTCTAAGTGGACCTGGTTTTCTGGGGAAACGAAGGTGAAACCTCCTGACCAATATCCCAGCGTGAACATCCCGAGCGGGTACCCAAGTCCTCTCCTCAGGCCCGTATCCTCTCCAATGGACCAGGTACTGGAGGGAGCCTTGGACCATCCTGCTGTCCACAATCTTGGCCACCTCGAATTCTGAACCCTCAGGGGTGAGAACAGGGACCGGAGGTTTCCTCGAGGGAGCCAAGGACGGGGAGCAGCGTTTAAGGAGGGAGGCATGGAACACGTCGTGTACTCGAAAAGATGGAGGCAACTCCAGTCGGAAGGAGACAGGATTGAGGACTTCAATGACCTTGTACGGCCCTATAAACCGGGGAGCAAACTTCTTGAACGGGACCTTAAGACGCAAATTTTTAGACGATAGCCACACCAGATCCCCGACCATAAACAAGGGGTTAGCAGAACGTTTTCTATCTGCCTGAGTTTTTTGTATGCTCTGGGACGCTTCTAGGTTCTTCTGAAACTGAGCCCAGACTGTGCACCGTTCTCGATGAACGACCTCTACCTCGGGATTGTTGGAACTACCAGGTGAAACGGAAGAGAACCGTGGATTAAACCCAAAATTACAGAAAAAGGGGGAGACCCCTGACGAGTTACTGACCCGGTTATTAAGGGAAAATTCGGCGAGGGGAATGAATGAGACCCAATCATATTGACAGTCAGAGATAAAACATCTTAAATATTGTTCTAGAGACTGATTAGTCCTCTCGGTTTGGCCATTAATTTCAGGATGGAAGGCAGAGGAGAAGGACAGATCAATCTCCAACTTTTTACAGAAGGCTCTACAAAACAATGAAACAAATTGTACCCCTCTGTCAGAAACAATATTGACAGGGACCCCATGGAGACGCAGGATGTGTTTGACAAACAAGGTAGCTAACGTCTTGGCATTGGGTAGTTTCTTGAGGGGCACAAAGTGGCACATCTTACTGAAGCGGTCTACTACAACCCACACCACCGACTTGCCTTGAGATGGAGGCAAATCGGTGATAAAATCAATGGAGATATGGGTCCAAGGTCTCTGGGGAATGGGCAAAGACCATAGAAAGCCCGCTGGTCGGGACCTGGGAGTCTTGGACCTAGCACAAACCTCACAAGCGGCGACGTAGGCCTTAACGTCTTTAGGCAACAGAGGCCACCAATAGTTTCTGGCAATGAGGTGTTTGGTACCCAGGACGCCTGGATGACCAGATAGGGAAAATCATGACTCCGCACTAAGTACCCTTAGCCGGAATTGCAGGGGAACAAACAGCTTGTCCTCAGGAAGGTACCCGGGAGCTGAACCTTGATCAGCCGCAATTTCAGAGACTAAATCAGAATCAATAGAAGAAATGATTATACCAGGAGGCAAAATACAAGCAGGATCTTCCTCCGAAGGAGGGCTGGCCATGAAGCTACGCGACAGTGCATCGGCCTTAATATTTTTAGACCCAGCCCTATAGGTAACCAAAAAATTTAATCTGGTAAAAAATAACGCCCATCGAGCTTGTCTCGGGTTTAGCATCCGGGCAGATTCTAGGAAAACCAGATTCTTGTGGTCGGTAAGGACCGTTACCTGATGCCTAGCCCCCTCCAGGAAGTGGCGCCACTCTTCAAATGCCCATTTAATGGCTAAGAGTTCGCGGTTGCCAATATCATAGTTACTCTCAGTGGGCGAAAACTTCCTGGAGAAGTAGGCACAGGGACGGAGATGGGTGAGGGACCTGGTACCCTGGGACAAGACAGCCCCCACTCCCACCTCGGATGCGTCAAGTTCCACGATAAATTGCTCAATTTGGTTGGGCTGAACCAGCACCGGGGCCGAGATAAAGCACTTCTTAAGGACCTCAAAAGCCTGGACAGCCTCAGGAGGCCAGTGGAGGAGATCAGCACCTTTGCGAGTGTGGTCCGTAAGAGGCTTAGCGATGACCGAGAAGTTAGCAATAAATCTCCTGTAATAATTAGCGAACCCCAAGAAACACTGTAACGCCTTCAGGGAGGCAGGTTGGACCCATTCCGCCACAGCCTGGACCTTGGCAGGGGTCCATGCGGAATTCATGAGGAGTGAGGATTTGACCCAAAAATGGTATCTCCTGTACCCCAAACACACATTTTTCGGTTTTCGCACACGGTTTGTTTTCCCGAAGGACCTGGAGCACCTTCCTGACATGCTCAATGTGGGAGGGCAAGTCCTTGGAAAACACCAGTATGTCATCAAGGTACACTACAAGAAATACCCCCAGGTAATCTCTTAAAATCTCATTTATGAAATTCTGGAAGACCGCAGGAGCATTACACAACCCAAAGGGCATGACGAGGTATTCGAAATGACCTTCGGGCGTGTTAAATGCAGTCTTCCACTCTTTGATGCGGATAAGGTTATACGCCCCCCGTAGATCAAACTTAGAGAACCATTGGGTCCCCTGAACCGGATTAAAGAGATCAGGAATCAAAGGAAGGGGATACTGGTTCCTTACAGTGACCTTATTCAAGTTACGGTAGTCAATGCATGGCCTAAGACCACCATCCTTCTTCCCTACGAAGAAGAAGCCAGCACCTACCGGACAAGTAGAGGGGCGAATGTAACCCTTGGCCAGGCATTCCTGGATATACTCTCTCATGGCTTCACGTTCGGGACAAGAAAGATTAAATATCCTACCCTTAGGGAGCTTAGCTCCTGGTACCAATTCGATAGCACAATCGTATTCTCTATGAGGAGGTAACACTTCGGAGGCCTCCTTAGAGAAAACATCAGCAAAGTCCTGAACAAACTCAGGCAGCGTGTTCACCTCCTAAGGGGAGAAATAGAATTAACAGAAAAACATGACGTCAAGCATTCATTACCCTATTTGGTAAGCTCCCCAGTATTCAAGTCAAACGTGGGATTATGCAACTGCAACCAGGGAAGGCCTAAAACCAAATCGGACGATAATCCCTGCATCAACAGTACAAAGCACTGCTCCAAATGCATGGAGCCAACAAGGAGTTCAAAAACAGCAAGAGGAGTGGAGTCGATACCCACTACCGGGACAGGTTTAGGCAAATCAATCAAAGGCATAGCTAGAGACATAGCAAATTCCACAGACATGATATTAGCAGACGACCCTGAATCCACGAAGGCACTGCCGGTAGCAGACCTACCACCAAAAGAGACCTGAAAGGGAAGCAAGATTTTATTACGTTTTATATTTACGGGAAATACCTGTGCGCCCAAGTGACCTCCCCGATGATCACTTAGGCGCGGAAGTTTTCCGGCTGCTTATTCTTACGCCTAGGACAGGTGTTCACTTCATGCTTGTCATCCCCACAATAGAAGCAGAGACCATTCTTCCTGCGGAACTCTCTACATTGTCGGGGGGACACGGAGGCCCCGAGTTGCATAGGTACTTCCGAGTCTTCCGTGGAAGAGCGAAGCAACGGGACCTTGGGAGGCATCATGGGGGAGTCAGAGGGGAAAACACAAAAACGTTCAATTTGTTGTTCCCTAAAACGTCGGTCAAGTCGTACCGCTAAAGCCATAACCTGGTCAAGGGAGTCAGAAGAGGGATAGCTAACTAGCAGGTCTTTCAGGGCGTTTGACAGACCCAGCCTAAAATGGCACCTTAAGGCAGTGTCATTTCACCGAGAAGCTACGCACCACTTCCTAAAGTCAGAACAATACTCCTCAACAGGTCTCTTACCCTGACGTAAGGTCACCAGCTGACTCTTGGCAAAGGCAGTCCTGTCAGTCTCATCATAAATGAGTCCGAGAGCAGAAAAGAAACGATCAATGGAGGAAAGTTTAGGGGCGTCAGGAGCCAAGGAGAAGGCCCACTCTTGGGGCCCTTCCTTGAGCCGGGACATAATTATACCCACCCGCTGGCTCTCAGAACCTGAGGAGTGAGGCTTTAAGTGAAAGTAGAGCCTACAACTCTCCCGAAAGGAGAGAAAAGTCCTCCGGTCCCCTGAGAACCGGTCAGGCAACTTGAGGTGGGGTTCAAGAGGTGAGGTGAGGGGCACAACCATGGTAGCGTCAGGCTGGTTGACCCTCTGAGCCAGAGCCTGGACCTGTAGGGAGAGACCCTGCATTTGCTGGGCCAGGGTCTCAAGGGGGTCCATAGTAGTGTCAGGGACCAGGGTAGACTAGGTATATGGGCTTGTGATTATGTAATGATGGGGGTAGGGAAACGGACAAGTGAGTCCTAATCTACCCGCCACTCTGTCCCTGCCTACTTGCAACGACCCGCCCTAGGCGACAGGGTACAGCTGGGCGGCGGTCCCTACGCTTAGTAAGTGCACGAGACAAACAGACAAGGGTACACAAAGCTAAGGGAAATGGGGCAGTTGCCCACGGCAACACCGTGAGCAACAAGAGTGGTGAACGACCGAGTCAAACCAGGAATGAACGAGGTACCAAACGCAGAGCAGGAGAGTAGTCAGTAAGCCAGGGTCAATACGAAGCAGGGACAAGTAGTTCAAGAAGCTGTAGCTGGGCCAGGAAACCACACGAGAAGAATCACAAGCAAAGGAGGAACAGGAAAGGCAGGTATAAATAGACAGAGGGCGTGAGCTAGCTCCGTCTGGCCAGGCTGCGATAGGCTCTCCTACTCCTAAGCCTGCCATCCTGAGTGGTGGAAGATGGAGTCAGTCTCAGAGACATAGACTCAGGTGCAGATTGATTATCTATGGGCATTAACCCCGAAGCTGTGCCTGGCAGATCCTTTACAGATATATTCAGTGTTTATTTGTGAAAAATTGCAACATTTTGAGAAAATGTAGAAAAAAATTGAATTTTTCTTTATTAAATGCATCTGCTTGTAAAACAGACGGTTATAACAACCAAAATAGTTACTAGTTCACATTTCCCATATGTCTACTTTAGATTGGCATCGTTTTTTGAACGTTATTTTATTTTTCTTGGACGTTACAAGGCTTAGAACATAAACAGAAATTTCTCACATTTTTAAAAAAAACTTTCACGAAGTACAGTAAAAAAATAGTGTAGTACCGTGTTAGCCAGAGACAATATGAAATGTTAAATATTTTTGTGTCAAAAAAGACAAAAAGTATAGTAGGTATGATACCTTTATTGGCTAACCATAAAAGTTCTATATGTGGCTTTCAGATCCTAATTCAGGTCCTAATTCTGAAGGGTCATTTTAAAAACAACAGAGAAAGAAAAATTTGGGAATTCAAGATGATGATAAAATTCCAGTCATTGACACAAGGCCTCAATCTAACACCAGGATTTATGAGCCACTACATGGACACACGTCACATCCCCCATTAGACTGACTCCAGATGCCTCAACTCCTATGTCATCACCCCTATAACCTCAGTTTTATGGCCCCGGCTTATCTTAATGATGTATCACCTCATGTACTAATTGTCTTTGTGTAACATCTAAATGTTGTGCTTTTTTCTAAGCCATTCATTTGTAAACTGGCTGAAGAAGGAGCCTGTGTGCTCTGAAAGCCAAATATAGAACTTTTATGGTTAGCCAATAAATGTATCATACCTACTATACTTTTGTCTTTTTTTACACAAAAGTATTTAACATTAAAAAACTTTCAAAAGCCTTTTTTTTTTAAGGTACCTGTTCAGTTCTGAAGTGGCTTTGAGGGGCCTATATATTAGAAACCCCCATAAAACACCCCATTTTAAAAACTAGACCCCTCGAAGTATTCAAAACAGCATTTAGAACATTTTTTAACCCTTTAGGCATTTCACAGGAATTAAAGCAAAGTGGAGGTGAAATTTGCAAATTTCATTTTTCTTGCTGAATTTCAGTTTAATTCCATTTTTTTCTGTAACACAGAAGGTTTTACCAGAGAAACACTACTAAATATGTATTGTCCAGATTCTGCAGTTTTTAGAAATGTCCCACATGTGGCTCTACTGCGCTCGTGGAATAAAACACAAGCCCTAGAAGCAAAGAAGCACCTAGTGCATTTTGGGGCCTCTTTTTTTATTAGAATATATTTTAGGCAGCATGCCAGGTTTGAAGCGGTGTTGAGGTGCCAAAACAGTAGGAATCCCCCAAAAGTAACCCCATTTTGAAAACTACACCCCTCAAGGAATTCATTTATGGTTGTTGTTACTATTTTGACCGCACAGTTTTTTCACAGCACATATTTGAAATAGGCTGTGAAATTAAAAAAGTAATTTTTTCCAATAAGATGTAATTTTTTATCAAAATTTCTTATTTTCACAGGGAACAAAATACCTAATTTTATTGCCCAATTTCTCCTGAGTGCAGCAATACCCCATTTGTGGTGATAAACTGCCGTTGGGGCCATGGGAGGCCACAGAAGGGAAGGAGCGCTATGTGTTCTTTGGAGTCCAGATTTTGCTGGATTGGTTTTTGGGTGCCATGTTGCATTTGCAGAGCCCCAGAGGTATCAAAGCAATGTAAACCCACCACAAGTGACCCCATTTAGGAAACTATACCTCTCAAGGAATTCATTTATTGGTGTTGTGACCATTTTGACCCGACAGTTTTTTCACAGAATTTACATGAATTGGGCTGTGAATTAAAAAAAAAAAATGTCATTTTTTTCCAATAAGATGACGTTTTGGCTCAAAATTTCTTATATTCACAGGGAACAAAATACCCCATTTTGTTGCCCAATTTGTACTGAGTGCGGCAATACCCCATTTGTGGTGATAAACTGCCGTTTGGGCCAATGGGAGGGCTCAGAAGGGAAGGACCACCATTTGGCCTACTGAAAGTTTTCTGCTACTAAGTTATGTATGCATAAGCCCCTGAGGTACCAGTGTCAGGGATCATTACTATGTATATTGTTTGAAAAATATTATCCTCACACATATGTATATACATTTCAGTTCTTTGTGTAATATACTGATATATAATAAGTTCTTTGTTCATGTCGGACACACCTATGGAAGACACCGCCCCCTGGAATGCAAGAAGAGTGAGTCTGAGAAGTTACAGCTGAGAAACTGGTGGGGGCTTGGGCACTCCCACAACTCTCTGGAGGCATGTGTCTCCTTCTGTTTTTCTTTGTTCTGAATAAAGAGTTTCAGTCTTCCTCCTGGCTGAGGGAGGGAATGTCTACCAACATTACTGTGTGGTGTACTTCTTTCCAGGCATGCCTTCAGCTTTCAATTTACAGAGGTGGTTATTCGGTGTGAAATACGGACCTGACATTTGGCGCCCAATGTGGAGCCTCACTCGAGGAAATATCAAAATCCGGACAATCGACAATCACAGGGTGAAACAGAGGACTCAAAGTTGCCCACTGAAGGAATTTGATCACCTCCGCAATAACACGGTAAGCAAATTGATTTTATAAATCTTCGTCTTATCTGTGTTAGTGGACAGTCTTGTGGTGATCTGTAGAACCCTTTTGTTGATTTCCTGGATTATCTCAGGCGACAGAGGTGATATTTTCCGTTGTGAGGTTGAAAAACTGTGAGACCTTAGTCGCGCCCGACTAACCATCCTCTGAGTAATTAGAGTCTAAATAAAGGATTATATAACTGACCGGAGAGCTATAGACTGTGAGATTTTAATATTTCCAGCGAGGCCGGAGAGTCTAAATAATTAATTAATATTTCGGCGGACCGGAGGCTGTAGATTGAGGAATTTTAATATTTCCGGTGAGGCCTGGGAGTCTTTGACCGAAAATTGTTATATAAATTACGTGTATAATATAGACTGTTAGGCATATGATTTAGTGAAGCGAAGAGAAGGGAAGCAGTATGTGAGTAAAATGAAGAAATTGATGGAAGTGTGTGGAATCCATAGAGGAGGGCGGCTGCAAGCCGGAGATTGGGCAAAAGGTATTCTGGAGAACAAAGGGAAGTTGGAAGGTAGTAAGTTGATGGAAAGTGCTTTAGAGAGATTTGCAGAAGAGGAAGTTAGGAATAAGAAAGGTATTGTATGTATTAGAAAACACAGGACCAGCCGACGCCAGGTAATGGCGTCCGTACCTCATGTTGAGTGTGTCCTCATTGTGGGTGGGAAACCCCCCCCCCTCCCTCACAGCTGTGCACTGTGTTTCCAATGGGAGAGGCTGCCCCCCCTGCCCCTGATGTGGCCACGCCCGGCCCAACCAAATCAGTATGAAATAATCGCCTTGTTAATTTTGTCATTTGTAGTGTCTTTTCTATTTACAGAAGTTCCATTCTAGTGTGCGGGACGCTGTTCACTGATGAAACAACACATCATCATAATATAGAGATGGTGGCCGACAGATTGGACTGTTACAGATTATGCGTTTGATGTTTTGAACGTAGATAATTCCTATACAATGGTGTGATGAATGATTGCAGATACGTATGTTGTTTTGCCGGAATTGAAAGTGTTAAGATTGTGAGACTAGACGCTGTGAGAAGTGAGTGTGTGACACCCCCCTCCCCCTTGTAGTATGCTGTGTTTGGGAGGAGGAGGGGGGCTGACTGGGTGCAGTCTGCAGGGCTGATGAGACAAAGGATTTCAATATGCACTGCTTTTAGAGATAGATAGATATATATATATATATATATATATATCTATCTATCAGTAATGTCTACAAACCTAAATAAATTTCTTCTCTTTGCACATGCGCTGATGTTTATAAAAGTTACGATATTTATGTGTTATGATGTGATCAGATTTAATGTGTTTTGATGTTAATTCAGATGTATTAAACTACAGATACTGTGAGACACGGGGTTTTGAAAATGTATGTGCCCCCACCGTTCCCTATTTTTATATACAGTTTATTGGTTTGCAGTGATTAATGTTATCAGGGATAATATTTTCTGTTTTATTGAATAACTAACTACAATTGTTTTGTTTTTGATTTCACACATGAGTTATGTCATTGTAAAGATAAAATGTATTTTCGTCAGGAAAAAGTCATTTTTGTTCCAGGCTGTTGTGTATTACAGGGGGTTAAACTAGTGCCGCACAGATAGAGTGTAATGGCAGGAAGGAGGTGAAGGGAAAGTGAGCCCTAATCTACCCACCGCCCTGTCCCTGCCTACTTGCAACGACCCGCCCTAGGCGACGGGGTACAATTGGGCGGCGGTCCCTACGCTGTCTAAGTGCACGGGAGAACAAACAGGGAACACGCAAGGGAAGGGGCAGTAGCCACGGAACGCCGCGAGGAAACGGAGCGGTGAATGAGTAGTCAGGACCAGGATGAAGTGGAGTATACCAAAGTGAGCACGGAGAAGGAAGCAAGCCAGGGGCAAAGCAAAGCAGGTTAAGCGGAACTGCAGCAAGGCAGAAGCACGGCAGAAGCAGGCTGGAGCAAGCAGCAGTGAGGCCAGGAATCCAGAAGAATTACAAGCACTGAGGAAGAGAACACGGCAGGTAATAAAGGACAGGGGGCGGAGCTAACTCCGACTGACCAGGCCGCGATAGGCTCTCCCACTCCTCAGCCTGCCACCCTGGTTGGTGGGAGATGGTGTCAGTCGAACAGGTCTGGCCTCAGGTGTGGATTGATTAATCCCAGGAGTATACCTAGACGTAGTACCTGGCAGATCCCTAACATAGAGTGCCCCTTTTATGAGGGGCCACCGGACCCTTACTAAGAGGACCCGGTTTAGTAGGGAAGAGAAGGTGGAACCTCCTGATCAATACCCCAGCGTGAACATCACGGGCAGGTACCCAAGTCCTCTCCTCCGGGCCGTATCCTCTCCAATGGACCAGGTACTGGAGGGAGCCCTGGACCATCCTACTGTCCATAATCTTGGCCACCTCGAATTCCACCCCCTCAGGGGTGAGAACGGGAACAGGAGGTTTCCTCGAGGGGGACCAGGACGGGGAGCAGCGTTTGAGGAGGGAGGCATGGAAGACGTCATGTATGCGAAAGGATGGGGGCAGCTCCAGACGGAAGGATACAGGGTTGAGGACTTCAATGATCTTATAAGGTCCAATAAATGGGGGAGCAAACTTCCTGGACGGGACCTTAAGGCGCAAGTTCCTGGACGACAACCAGACCAAATCCCCGACGACAAACCGGGGGTTAGCAGAACGTCTACTATCAGCCTGAATCTTTTGTGCGCTCTGGGACGCCTCTAGGTTCTTCTGAACCTGGGCCCAGACTGTGCACAGTTCCCGATGAACATCCTCTACCTCAGGATTATTGGAACAACCAGGGGAAACGGAGGAGAACCTTGGGTTAAACCCGAAATTACAGAAAAACGGGGAGACCCCTGACGAGTTACTGACCCGGTTATTCAGGGAAAATTCAGCAAGGGGAAGGAATGAGACCCAATCGAATTGACAGTCAGAGATGAAACACCTTAAATATTGTTCCAGGGATTGGTTAGTCCTTTCCGTTTGGCCATTAGTTTCGGGATGGAAGGCGGAGGAGAAGGACAGATCAATCTCCAACTTTTTACAAAAAGCTCTCCAAAATAAGGAAACAAATTGTACCCCTCTGTCAGAAACGATATTGACTGGGGCCCCATGGAGACGCAGGATGTGTTTCACAAACAAAGAAGCTAACGTCTTGGCGTTAGGTAGCTTCTTAAGGGGCACAAAGTGGCACATCTTGCTGAAGCGGTCTACTACCACCCACACCACCGACTTGCCCTGAGATGGAGGCAAATCGGTGATAAAATCCATGGAGATATGGGTCCAAGGTCTCTGGGGAATGGGCAAGGAACGTAGTAGGCCCGCAGGTCGGGACCTAGGGGTTTTGGACCTAGCGCAAACCTCACAAGCGGCGACGTAAGCCCTAACGTCTTTATGCAACCCAGGCCACCAATAGTTTCTGGTAATGAGGTGTTTGGTGCCCAAGATGCGAGGATGACCAGATAGAGCGGAGTCATGGTTTTCCCTGAGTACCCTTAGCCGGTATTGCAGGGGAACAAACAGTTTGTCCCCAGGGACGTTCCCGGGAGCTGAACCCTGATCAGCCGCAATATCAGAAGCTAAATCAGAATCCGTGGCAGAAACGATTATACCAGGGGATAAAATACAAGCAGGATCCTTCTCGGAAGGAGGATTGGCCATGAAACTACGTGACAGAGCATCAGCCTTAATATTCTTGGACCCAGCCCTATAGGTAACCAAGAAATTAAATCTGGTAAAGAATAGTGCCCACCGAGCTTGTCTAGGATTAAGCCTCCGGGCCGATTCTAGGAAAACCAGATTCTTGTGATCCGTAAGGACCGTTACCTGGTGTATGGCCCCCTCCAGGAAGTGCCGCCACTCTTCAAAAGCCCATTTAATGGCTAGAAGTTCGCGGTTGCCAATATCATAGTTACTCTCCGTGGGCGAAAACTTCCTAGAGAAGTAAGCACAGGGGCGGAGATGGGTGAGGGAGCTGGTACCCTGGGACAAGACGGCCCCCACTCCCACCTCGGATGCGTCAACCTCCACAATAAATGGCTCCTCTTGGTTGGGCTGAATCAGCACGGGGGCCGAGATAAAGCACTTCTTGAGGGTCTCAAAGGCCTGGACGGCCTCAGGGGGCCAATGGAGGACATCAGCACCCTTGCGAGTAAGGTCCGTAAGAGGCTTAGCGACGACCGAGAAGTTGGCAATAAATCTCCTGTAATAGTTGGCGAACCTTAAAAAACACTGTAACGCCTTAAGGGAGGCAGGTTGGACCCATTCTGCCACAGCCTGAACCTTGGCAGGGTCCATGCGGAATTCATGAGGAGTGAGGATTTGCCCTAAAAATGGTATCTCCTGTACCCCAAAGACACATTTTTCAGTCTTAGCAAACAGATTATTCTCCCGAAGGACCTGGAGCACCTTCCTGACATGCTCCACGTGGGAGGACCAGTCCTTGGAAAACACCAGTATGTCATCAAGGTACACAACAAGAAAATTACCCAGGTAATCTCTCAGGATTTCATTAATAAAATTCTGGAAGACAGCAGGGGCATTACACAACCCAAAGGGCATGACCAGGTATTCGAAATGACCCTCGGGTGTGTTGAACGCAGTTTTCCACTCATCCCCCTCTTTGATGCGGATAAGGTTATATGCCCCCCGTAGATCGAACTTAGAAAACCATTGGGCTCCCTGAACCTGATTAAAAAGATCCGGAATCAAAGGAAGTGGGTACTGGTTCCTTACGGTGACCTTATTCAGGTTACGATAATCAATGCACGGCCTAAGACCACCATTCTTCTTCCCCACGAAGAAGAAGCCAGCACCTACAGGAGAAGTCGAGGGGCGAATAAAACCCTTGGCCAGGCATTCTTGGATATACACCCTCATAGCTTCACGTTCAGGACATGAAAGATTAAATATCCTACCCTTAGGAAGCTTGGCACCAGGCACCAAATCGATGGCGCAATCGTAATCTCTATGGGGGGGGCAACACCTCGGAGGCCTCCTTAGAAAACACATCGGCGAAGTCCTGAACAAACTCAGGAAGCGTGTTTACCTCCTCCCGGGGAGAAATAGAGTTAACAGAAAGACATGACATAAGACATTCATTACCCCATTTGGTAAGCTCCCCAGTATTCCAATCAAACGTGGGATTATGCAACTGCAACCAGGGAAGACCTAATACCAGATCAGACGATAATCCCTGCATCACCAGTACAGAGCACTGCTCCAAATGCATGGAGCCAACCAGGAGTTCAAAAACAGGAGTATGCTGAGTAAAATAACCATTAGCAAGGGGGGTTGAGTCAATACCTACTACAGGGATAGGATAAGGTAAATCAATAAAAGGCATCTTTAGAGACATAGCAAATTCCACAGACATGATATTAGCAGATGAGCCAGAATCCACGAAAGCACTGCCCGTGGCAGACCGGCCAGCAAACGAGACCTGAAAGGGAAGCAAAATTTTATTGCGTTTCACATTAACGGGAAATACCTGTGCGCCCAAGTGACCTCCCCGATGATCACTTAGGCGCGGAAGTTTTCCGGCTTTTTATTCTTGCGCCTGGGACAGGTGTTCAGTAGATGCTTGTCGTCCCCACAGTAGAAGCAGAGACCATTCATTCTGCGAAACTCCCTACGTTGTCGAGGGGACATGGAGGCCCCGAGTTGCATAGGTACCTCCGAGTCCTCCGTGGAGGGGCGAGGGGACGGGACCTCGGGGGGGATCGCAGAAAAGTCAGAGGGGAGCACATTGAAACGTTCAAGCTGACGTTCCCTGAGACGTCGGTCAAGTCGTACTGCTAGGGCCATAACCTGGTCAAGGGAGTCAGAAGAGGGGTAGCTAACCAGCAGATCCTTCAGGGCGTCAGATAATCCTAACCTAAACTGGCACCTTAGGGCCGGATCGTTCCACCGAGAAGCTACGCACCACTTTCTAAAATCAGAACAGTATTCCTCAGCCGGTCTCCTACCCTGACGTAAGGTCACCAGCTGACTCTCGGCTAAAGCAGTCCTGTCAGTCTCGTCGTAAATGAGTCCGAGGGCAGAGAAAAAACGATCAACAGAGAAAAGTTCAGGGGCGTCAGGAGCCAAGGAGAAGGCCCACTCTTGGGGCCCTTCCTGGAGTCGGGATATGATGATACCCACCCGCTGGTTCTCGGAACCTGAGGAGTGGGGTTTTAGGTGGAAATACAGTCTGCAACTCTCCCGGAAGGAGAGAAACGTCTTACGGTCCCCTGAGAACCGGTCAGGTAACTTGAGGTCGGGTTATAAAGGTGAGGTGAGGGGTACTACTAAAGCAGCGTCACCCTGGTTGACTCTCTGGGCCAGGGCCTGGACCTGTAGGGAGAGGCCCTGCATCTGCTGGGTCAGGGTCTCAGGGGGGTCCATGATAGCGTCAGCGTAGGAGAAATGGTAGACTAGGTAGGGTGGCTTGTAATTATGTAATGGCAGGAAGGAGGTGAAGGGAAAGTGAGCCCTAATCTACCCACCGCCCTGTCCCTGCCTACTTGCAACGACCCGCCCTAGGCGACGGGGTACAATTGGGCGGCGGTCCCTACGCTGTCTAAGTGCACGAGAGAACAAACAGGGAACACGCAAGGGAAGGGGCAGTAGCCACGGAACGCCGCGAGGAAACGGAGCGGTGAATGAGTAGTCAGGACCAGGATGAAGTGGAGTATACCAAAGTGAGCACGGAGAAGGAAGCAAGCCAGGGGCAAAGCAAAGCAGGTTAAGCGGAACTGCAGCAAGGCAGAAGCACGGCAGAAGCAGGCTGGAGCAAGCAGCAGTGAGGCCAGGAATCCAGAAGAATTACAAGCACTGAGGAAGAGAACACGGCAGGTAATAAAGGACAGGGGGCGGAGCTAACTCCGACTGACCAGGCCGCGATAGGCTCTCCCACTCCTGAGCCTGCCACCCTGGTTGGTGGGAGATGGTGTCAGTCGAACAGGTCTGGCCTCAGGTGTGGATTGATTAATCCCAGGAGTATACCTAGACATAGTACCTGGCAGATCACTAACATAGAGTGCCCGACTTTGTTATGTTGAGATGTAGTTTTGAACTCTGCTACATTACTTTCGCAGAGTCCGCAAAGGGGGGAATGGTGAAGGGACTGATCAGGTACAATTTTGGTTTGTTTTGAGTTAATTAATTTGGTTTCAAGAGATCTAAAAATGTGTAAGAGACCCCAATGAGTAATCCAGATTAAATGTGTATGAGAGTAACCTACATTTTGAGGTTTTTCTGTGTAGATGGTTCCAGATCTTTCCAGAACAGTAAATATGGCACTGGGTAAGCTGGGCTGTAGTCTCCACCCAATATGAGGTATTGTGTAAAAGACCATCCCCCTCCAGCAAAGTTACATAGGAGGTGACGTCACTCACAGATGGGTCTTTACAGATTTAGAATGGGGAGAAGGCAAAAAAACAAAAAAACTTGCCTGGACATTGTTAATTTGATGTAAAGTTTTTAGGAATGTTTTATTTTTATTTGTTTTTGTATTAATCAAGTATTTGCAGAACCTGATAAAAGTGAGATTCTCAAAGTATTCTGGATTATCAGGTGAGTGTGGAGAAGTGTATAACATTTGGTTTTATTTTAGAGAAGGAAGACGCCACCCCTTTGAAATGTTCTATCTATATGTGACGTGGGTTTTTAATGTAAATTTGTAATGTAGAAATACTTCATACAGTATGTACAAGACAGGATATGAGGCACCAGGTAAATTACCCAGAAACCACTCTCACCTTCTTGTTCATCTCAAGGAGCGGAGCTGGAGGTGCTCGCTGAGACTTGTAACCTGGCGAAAGGTAAGACGGCCGACATTTACACTGACTCTAGGTACGCTTTTGGCATCGCCCACAATTATGGGCCCATTGGTAGTAGGAACTTTATTTGATCATCGGGTAAGCCAATTGAGAGAGCGAGAGAAGACAGACCTGACAACAAGGGTATATGCAGCCAGGTGTCAGTAAATTGACTTGTCCGTGGATACAATAATGCCACTACTAGGTTTGTAGCAGCCGGCATGATGTGCGCACGGCGTGACATAGGTAAAACAGCAAAGGTACCTGTGAAAAGTGCAGCCCGGCCAGATTACCCGTCACAGCGAAGGCAGAACATACAACTACCCGAGGTAGAAGTGTATGACAATGTGCTCGTGTGTGTAGACCTGTTCTCAGGGGGGTCTGAAGCCCGGCCGGTATCTTCCCCACTGCAGACGTTGTGTGTAAGTGACAGGGGAACAATGTTATCCCAAGTATTGACCTAGTGTTTGTACAATGATAAGATGTCAGCAGTTCTCTAGACGTTGTCCCAAGGTTAGTTTGTTTAATAACTGTATTTAAGAAGTGTTGTGGGAATATTAAATACTGAGGTTAAGTTTTATGTAAAGTTCTAGACCAGCCTTTGCATTGGACTATTAGAGTCATGCGTCAGATAAAAGGTACAGAAGCGGAATATTCCCATTCGAAAACATTTTTATTTGTTTGTTTTTGTTGTTATTGTGAAAGGAAAACTTTAGAGCAGAGAATTCTGTGCAGTGTATATGTGTATGTATAGATATGTATATAAAGAAGAAGAATCAGTTTGTAAGTTTTAGTTACTGACCAGTGTGAACGTTTAAAATAAATCTGTCATTGTTAATGTTTTTCTTCAAGTTAATTATCTGATTAAGATCTAATTGGTATGTCCCAGGCTTTACAGCTGTTGCTGCTAAATTCTGTTAGAGCTGTTTGATTTGCCTACAGAACAGTCCTGGCAGACCGGTGCCAACCTTATCATACCCGCCTCCCACGAAGAGAACAGACCTTGAGAGGCCTTCCCAGGTAGAACGAACCAGATTAGAGTAAGAAAAATTGGTTTGAGACATTTGTCAGATAAACATGTGGAATCTGTGTATGTTTCTGTGAGGTGGAGATGTTCTAGGCAATCAGCTGTGATCAAGGTACAAATCCTGCTGAAAGAGTATCACCAAGTGCAAATGAAATGTACCCAGTAATCACACATATTCTAGGTGCACTGTCCATTGTAACAGAGAAGTTTTTCCATATATATATATATATATATATATATATATATATATATATATATAGGTGTTTGATGTCATTTAAGGGCCTGACATTATTGTATGTACTTAGAACAACGTTTATAATGTATGCGGATGATGTTATCACCAGATTAGTATTTATTTTAACAATTGACAAGAGTTGGGGGTCCCCAGCAAGTGCCAGTAAATATGAACTAAAAGACTTTTAACACGATGAACTCCATCACTGAGATGCGGCAGGCGCAGCCTGAGCCACTACAACGCGTTTATCATGAACTGACGGCAGTGTCACAATTCTAAGCGGCCGCCCAGACAAGTAACTTGCCAGAGGAAGAGTACAGATGCGGAGGGTTTGTGATAGTCACAATACAACTCCACTAATCCGCCTACGTGGGATCTCACCCCAGGCTCACAGTATGAGGTGCTATGTACAGCCCGGTGACATAAACTAAAGGAGACGGTGTCGGACAGATGAGAATGACCAAACCAAGTCCTGATGACATCAGCAAAGATCAAAGTAAAGACCAAAGACCTGAGTGAATCCGTCAGCAGGATCAAGTGTTTTGATAAGTAAGTGGCTAGGAGGGGGTAATAATAACTCCCCCACTGGACACCAACGTAGTCTGACTCCACAATTGTGTGGGTTACCCTGAGGGTGACAGTCAGTGAAGAGCAGAAGACAGGAGAAGAAGGGGAGGATGATGTACAGGACTGGCAATGAACTGATGGAACCCGAGACCTGAGGGTGATAGCATGAGATGGGTAATAGCATTATGTTATTAGTTGAGGCCCTATTGTTTATAATGTCTGAGGTTTATAATTATAATGTGTGTAAATATGCCACGGTGCTGCAAATTACAATCTGAGGAGTTTTATGTGAAGGTGTGAGGTGAAGGTCACTGTGCTGCCCATGACCTGTCATATCTGCAGGGGTAAAGTCCCATTAGGACAGTAAGTGACAGTGCGACAATTATTACTGTTAATAAAAATGTAGACCGGATTAATTATATATATTACAACCAGCAGCGGTTTGTAGATTACATCAAGACAACCATCCTGTATCCAGAGGAGAATAGGGAAAGTTAGGACCACTCCGACACCTTGGAAGTCCAGGTACAAAGGGGGGTTACTCATCAGGAGTAGCTCGTCTCAAGCTGGTGAAGAAATCCAAAACCCCTACCCACCTGGTTCGAGTGGTCAGTGGTAGGTTGCTAGGCAAGACTCAGGGATAGAGTAATAATATTTTTAGGGGGGACTGTCAGGGATCATTACTATGTATATTGTTTGAAAAATATTATCCTCACACATATGTATATACATTTCAGTTCTTTGTGTAATATACTGATATATAATAAGTTATTTGTTCATGTCGGACACACCTATGGAAGACACCGCCCCCTGGAATGCAAGAAGAGTGAGTCTGAGAAGTTACAGCTGAGAAACCGGTGGGGGCTTGGGCACTCCCACATCTCTCTGGAGGCATGTGTCTCCTTCTGTTTTTCTTTGTTCTGAATAAAGAGTTTCAGTCTTCCTCCTGGCTGAGGGAGGGAATGTCTACCAACATTACTCTGTGTGGTGTACTTCTTTCCAGGCATGCCTTCAGCTTTCAATTTACAGAGGTGGTTATTCGGTGTGAAATACGGACCTGACACCAGTACAGTTGAAACCCCCGAGAAGTGACCCCGTTTTAAAAACGACACCCCTTAAGGCATTCATCTAGAGGTGTAGTGAGCATTTTGACCCCACATGTATTTTGTAAAAGATAATGCGCAGCAGATGGTGCAGAGTGAGATTTGCCATTTTCTCTCGGGTACGGCAATACCCTACATGTGGCTGTTATCAGTTGTCTGGGCACACAGCAGGGCTCAGAGGGGAAAGATGAGGGGGATAAGCTGTGCGGAGTGCGTCAGGGTAGATTGAAAATAAAGGGATGTATGATAAACGTTAAAACACTCTTTCATACAGAGCTCTGGTTTTTCGGGACACGTGTCACATTGATATATTGTGTCCTCCCTTATCCTCCTCTTATAGCAGACTCTGCACCTCTTTTGACTTTTTCCCTTCTTGCCAGTTTGGGGAACTTCTCCAGGAAAGTGTTGCCCTGGTACGAAGTACTGGGTGCCCCCCCTTCCTGGTTCCTAAAGATTAGGTTCTTGATAACCACCTCTTGAAATTCCAGGAAAGTTCCCGTCTGGCCTGCACATCGACGTAGCACGTGCGCGTTGTACAATGCCATCTGTATGATGTGCCCGGTCAGCTTCTTATACCACACCGCATGGCGCTGTAGGGCTTCAGGACTTGATCTGACAAGTCCACCCCTCCCATGTACCTATTGTAGTCCAGGATGCAGTCTGGTTTGGGGGTGTCTGTACTGGTACCTCGTACAGGTACATGGGTACTGGTTTGGCATCTCTCTTGTCCTTGTACTTGACACACAATATGTTGCTGCTAGAATGTGCCCTGCTCTCACCCCTGCAGAGTCTTAGGGAGGCCTCTCAGATTTCTTCTAGCAGTGCCGCATGCCGCAGGACTTCTGGAAGCGAGGCACCTGAAGAGTGGGACGCTGCTATAAATATTATCCAGGTAGAGGTGGTAACCCTGGTCCAGCAGTGGGTGCACCAAATCCCACACAATTTTTGCATTAACTCCCAGTAAGGGGGGGCATTCTGGGGGCTGAATACTGGTGTCCTTCCCTTTATATATCCTAAACCTGTAGGTATACCCTGATGCACTCTCGCACAGCTTATACATCTTCACGCCATACCTTGCCCTCTTACCCGGCAGATACTGGCGGAATTGAAGCCTCCCTTTAAAATGTACCAAGGACTCATCAATAGAAATACACTTCTCGGGGGTGTATGCTTGGGAAAACCGGGCACTGAAACGGTCTAATAGGGGTCTCAGTTTATACAAACTGTCAAAACTGGGGTCATCTCGGGGTGGGCACTGCTCATTATCAGTATAATGTAAGAAGCGAAGCATTGCCTCATTTATTTATTTTTTTAGGTTCCAGTTCAGTTCTGAACTTGCTTTGAGGGGCCCATATATTAGAAACCCCTATGAAATACCCCATTTTAGAAACTAGACCCCTCAAAGTATTCACAACAGCATTTAGAAATAATATAACCGAAGAACACAGCATGGATCTAAGCAGCCCAAGAAAGGTAAACTGCGGCTGTTAGCAAGCAAAAAAATTAATGTGATATGAGCTAGATCCTGGGGCGTGTACAGGGCCGCCATCAGGAATTTCAGGGCCCCCTACAGCTACATTTTCTGGGCCCCCCTACCGTGGCACCGCCTGTTAACGGTACTCCGTCCAGCACTATATCATGGTACCCAGGGCCGCCATCAGGGGGGGTATTATGGGTACTGATGTGAGAGGCCCGGCCAAATCTAATTGAAAGGGGGGCCCGGCAAACTGCCGCGACTTGCCTTTGGTAGAAAAAAAACAGGCCCCTGCAATGGGGCCCGTTTTTTTCACCAAAAGAATGTCATGAGCTGCGGGCCCCCCTTTCAATTAGGTTTGGCCGGGCCTCTCACATCAGTACCCCTAATACCCCCCTGATGGCGGCCCTGGGTAGCATGGGGGCCGTCAAACACCGCCGCCCGTGCGACCGATCACGCGCACCCGCAAACTCCCGCGCATGCGCACCGGCGACCGCCTGGAACCGCGCACCGAATTTTGAGGCAGATTTTGACCTGCCCACACTATCTTGCCGCGTTTTTTGCCTGCGGCGATTGAGGACAGCAGACAGAAAACGCAGCGAAAAATGCATTTTCTGCCTCCCATTGATTTCGATGGGAGGTCAGAGGCAGAACCGCGGCAAGAAAGGACGTGCTGCTTTTTCTTTTTTCCGCGACTGGCTCCCATTGATTTCAGATTAAATCAATGGGAGGCGGTTTTGGAAGTTTTTTGGTGCTGATTCTGACGCAGTGTCCGAGTCAATATCAAGGCCCAAAAACTCTGAACTGGGCCTTATTGTTAGGGCTTATTCAGACGAACGTGTAATACGTCCGTGAAACGTGTGTGATTTTCACGCGCCTCGCACGGACCTATGTTACTCTATGGGGCCGTGCAGACTGTCAGTGATTTTCACGCAGCGCAAGTCCGCTGCGTAAAACTCACGACATGTCCGATATTTGTGCATTGTTCGCGCCGTATAAACTATGAATGAAAACAGAAAAGCACCACGTGCTACAAACATACAAACAGAGTGTCATAATGATGGCGGCTGCGCGAAAATCACGCAGCCGCGCATCATACGCTGCTGACACACGGAGCTGTATTTGTATTTTTTTAAGCTGGTTCACAAAAAAAAATAATTCCAAATTCTACTGGACCAACTGCCTATTTAGAGAGCGGCAGCAGCTCCAGGAGCGACATCATAAGGGACACACTAGGCGGATATGCTGAGTAAAACGACACAGCTTATCCCGGGAGCCGCAGGGAATTCCGCCAGCAAAACCGCACCAAATAGCGGCGCAGGTTTGGTGAGGCGTGTCCGCTGCGGGAATCCTGCAGGGAAAAAAAAGTTTAGACTTACCCCGGCCGTAGTTTAAGTGACGCATCTCTCTCTCTTCTGAACGTAGCCCCGCCTCCTGGGATGACGCTGTAGACCATGTGACCGCTGCAGCAGTCACATGGGATGAAACGTCATGACAGGAGGCCGGGCTGCGCTAAGAATAGAGGATCGCGTCACCAGGACTACGGCCGGGGCAAGTCTAAACTTTATCAATTTAAAAAAGTACCTTTTTTTTCTTCTCTTGTGTGATTTTTGCGGCAGAACCGCAGCATTTCCGCAACAGAGGAGCAGCGATCCCACAGAATACATTGACATGCGACTTAAAAAGCCAAAGTCACACTGCAGGTCCATTTTTTTTGCAGCGTGTGAATGAGATTTGTTAAAATCTCATCCACTCTGCTGCGACTGTAATACGCTGCGGATTTTACACAATAAAATGTGTTGCATAAAATCCGCAGTGTTCATGCCTAGTGTGTTCCTACCCTAAGGCCGGATTTACACGAGCGTGTGCTTTTTGCACGCGCAAAAAACGTGGCGTTTTGCGCATGCAAAAGATCCATAACAGCTCCGTGTGTCAGCAGCGTATGATGCGTGGCTGCGTGATTTTCGCACAGCCGCCATCATTATGACACTCTGTTTGTATGTTTGTAGCACGTGGTGCTTTTCTGTTTTCATTCATAGTTTATACGGCTGCGGAAGTGCTGGGCGTGATTTTCACGCACCCATTGACTTCAATGGGTGCGTG
Source organism: Rhinoderma darwinii (assembly GCF_050947455.1). Taxonomy (NCBI): domain Eukaryota; kingdom Metazoa; phylum Chordata; class Amphibia; order Anura; family Rhinodermatidae; genus Rhinoderma; species Rhinoderma darwinii. The sequence continues at coordinate 81,928 of NW_027461763.1, read as the reverse complement.
ATGCGCGAACAATGCACAAATATCGGACATGTCGTGAGTTTTACGCAGCGGACACACGCTGCGTGAAAATCACTGACAGTCCGCACGGTACCATAGAGTAACATAGGTCCGTGCGAGGCGCGTGAAAATGAATGGGAGCCAGTCGCGGAAAAAAGAAAAAGCAGCGCGTCCTTTCTTGCCGCGGTTCCGCCTCTGACCTCCCATCTAAATCAATGGGAGGCAGAAAATGCATTTTTCGCTGCGTTTTTTGTCTGCTGTCCTCAATCGCCGCGGGCAAAAAACGCAGCAAAAAAACGCGGCAAGATAGTGTGGGCAGGTCAAAATCTGCCTCAAAATTCTTTAAGGAATTTTGAAGCAGATTTTTTTTTGCCTGCAAAATACTGTGTGAACAGGGCCATACATGATCAGCACTTTGAGATAATTTACTCACTGTCAGAAGAGCTGCTCCCACTCCAGTCCTCTTCCGGCGATGTCTTCCAGGGGAGGTCTTCGGTCCAGACGTCCAGTCCTTCACCTCCAGCCAGGCTCCAGGTAAGTTTTGTCCATGTGGGTCCGCGGCTGCTTCGTTCGCGGGTGCGCGGGTGGCCGGTCGCGGGTGCGCGCGCGGGCGATCGCGGGTGCGCGCGCGGGCGATCGCGGGCGCGGGCGGTCTCCAGTGCGGCCGTTCATGGATGCGCGCTCGCGAGTGCGCACGCGCGGGAGTTTCATTGTGCGCGCGATCGGGTGCGCGCGGGCGGACGGTTTGACGGCCCCCCATGACGAGGGGAGGGGGCCCGCAGCAGCAGCAGCAGCAGCAGCTCACGACATTCTTTTGGTGAAAAAAACGGGCCCCATTGCAGGGGCCCGTTTTTTCCTACCAAAAGAATGTCGAGGCAGTTGCCGGGCCCCCCTTTCAATTAGGTTTGGCCGGGCCCCTCGCACCACTACCCCTAATACCCCCCTGATGGCGGCCCTGGGCGTGTACCCACACAAGCATCCAAAGCATGAATATATAACCTAAAAAAGAAGATGCCAGAAGACTAGAAGTATAAGAAATTGAAAAAATACTTTATTGAGGACAACATGTAGACGTACTGAGATAAAAAACGAATCCATAAACCAACAGGTTAAAAGGACATACAAGCCATGCAGCTCATGAAGTAAGTAAATTGTATAAATATAAATACATGAAAAACTGCCTGGTTGTAGACACTATCACTGTAAGCAATAACAAGTTAAATCCTGCCCAACACAGTTTAAATCAACATAGAATGGAGAAATACCAAATGAAATAATTGAATTAACAGGTATATGTGAAGATGGCAGAAAGTACACATTGCTAATGAATGAAACAGTATAAGAACAAATTGCGATAGTTAAACATACCCATAGTAAGTCCAGGACTAGATGCACAGCAGTATGTCCACCCCAACGCGCGTTTCGGAGCTAATGCCTTCGTCTGGGGGTCAGCATTTAGAAAGTTTATGAACCCTTTAGGTGTTTCACAGGAATTTAAAGCAAAGTAGAGGTGAAATTTACATATTTTTTTTTTTTTGTCAGAAAATCTTTTTTATTCAATTTTTTTTCTGTAAAACAGAAGGTTTTACCAGAGAAACACAACTCAATACTTATTGCCCAGATTCTGCAGTTTTGAGAAATATCCCACACATGGCCCTAGTGTGATAATGGACTGAAACAGGGCCGGACTGGGACCTAAAATCAGCCATGGCATTTTTAAGCAGACAGGCCCACCGCAGGCCATACGCCACCACCAGTGTTAGGCTGGAGTACATGGGACCACCTTTCAGCTATACAAGACATAGGGTAAATGAAAAGAGGAATAATTCCTGATAGCCCCAACTCCAACGAATCCACTACTTTTCCACGAGAGTAATGTACTGTACATGCTCGTTATTCTAGAGGATTTTTTTTGTATATAATGCCCCACATATAGCCACTCCCTGTAGATGGTGCCCCACATATAGCTCCCCTGTATATGGTGTCCCACATATGGCCCCCCTGTAGATAGTGCCTCACATATAGCCTCTCCTGTAGATTGTGGCCCACATATAGCCCCCCCGTAGATAATGCCACTCAGTGGGAAAAAAAAATACAGAAAAAAACAACTTTACATACTCACCTCAATCCTACGTCATCCTATGTCAATGCAGGCCTGCTCTCTTTTGAGCAGGTCTGCTGGGGCTGAACGACGGCGCTGATTGGCAGGGCAGAATGACTTGCTCAGTCAATCAGCGCCTTTCAACAACAGCAGCGGTGCGATGACGACATCGCGTGGCAGCTGGTTTCAGTGGCGCCGCCGCCCAGGGCTAATTCTAGCTTTTCTGCTGCCTGATGTGAAAATTGAAATTGTGCCCCCCCAGATCTTCATTGGCATCCCCCGGGCTGTTCTACATTACTACCAGACTTCTCCTTTGCATTGTACTCCCCTCGCATGCGCGGTACAGTGAGGAAGCTGGGCAGAGTACAACTTGCTGAACGGTGCGTGTTCATGGAGTACAAGGCAATGGCGCATCCAAGAAAGTTGGAGGAGACTTGTAGTGATGTATAACAGCCAGGGGAGATGTCAACCAAGCATGGAAAGGTGGGTTTGCAGTTAGTCTACAGGATAGCAGCACCGACCCATGACCCTTTACAGAGTAATTAGCATATAGCGTGCACTATTTTAAAAGTTCATGTTAAAGATTTTGCTGCATCTGAAACAAACATACAGGGGAATGTTTGGAAATATTGTCAGGTCATGTATTACTGCATGGTGGCGGTTCAAGGGGTTAAAACTACCAGACAGGTTTTAATTAAACATACAATGAATTGCAACAGTGCTATCTGCTCTACACCAGAACCAAGCTCAGTACATATATACAGCACCAAAACCAAGCTCAGTACATACATACATATATATATATATATATATATATATATATATATATACAGCTCCAGAACAAAGCTCAATGCACATATACAGCACCAGAACAAAGCTCAGTACATATATACAGCACCAGAACAAAGCTCAGTACATATATATAGCACCAAAACAAAGCTCAGTGCATATATATATATATATATATATATATATATATACAGCTCCAGAACAAAGCTCAGTACATATAAACAGCACCAGAACAAAGCTAGCTCAGTACATATATACAGCACCAGAACAAAGCTCAGTGCATATATATATATACAGCTCCAGAACAAAGCTCAGTGCATATATATATATACAGCACCAGAACAAAGCTCAGTGCATATATATATACAGCTCCAGAACAAAGCTCAGTGCATATATATATATACAGCACCAGAACAAAGCTCAGTACATATATACAGCACCAGAACAAAGCTAGCTCAGTACATATATACAGCTCCAGAACAAAGCTCAATACATATATACAGCTCCAGAATAAAGCTCAATACATATATACAGCTCCAGAACCAAGCTCAGTACATATATACAACACCAGAACAAAGTTCAGTACATATATACAGCACCAGAACGGAGCTCAGTACATATATACAGCCCCAGAACAAAGCTCAGTACAAATATACAGCACCAGAACAAAGCTCAGTACATAAATACAGCACAAAATCCAAGCTCAGTACATAAATACAGCACAAAATCCAAGCTCAGTACATAAATACAGCACAAAATCCAAGCTCAGTACAAATACATTTCAGTACAGAGATAATTTGGAAAGTCGGGTTAGCAGCTTCCAGTATGACCTGAACAATGATAATGATATGCTGGGAGTTGCTTATACCCCAAAAAATAATACCCTCCACTATCTGTACAGATCATACAGTAATAGTTAGGCTTCATTCTCACCTGCGTCGGGGTTCCATTCATGGGTTCCGTCAGACCTTTCCGTCAGGGGAACCCACGAACAGAAACCATAGCTTTCCGTTACCATTACCATTGTTTTCAATGGTAACGCTTCTGTTGCTAATATTTTCCGTTTGTCTCCGTTTCGCAAGGTTTCCATTTTTTTGGGCGGAGTCAATAGAGCAGTCGACTGTATCCCACCTGTAATCTATCACATCTAAGTAACTGTGGAACCTGCGTGTTAGAGACACACAGGACACGCTGACACTGAACCCGTCAGTCCCAAGCACCTGACGTATTCAGGATTCAGCGTAAGATACAGCTACTCTGTATACAGGATACCGAGCAGCTGTATCTCAAAAAGTAAAAAGATTTTTTTAATAAAAACTAATTATAAAGTTGCACAAATCTGCGCTGACTCGTGGGATTGCAGCATGTTGGTGCGGTTTGCAGCTGGATCGTTGTAAGACAGCAGCTACTATATGTATATACAGTACGTGTATGTTCACACAGGACGGATACGTTGTGTAAAAGCATACAGCTTATACGCCCTGTGCACCGCAGGGAATTCCGGCTGAAAAACCACACCAAATTGTGGTGCAGTTTTTCGGCCAGGAATGGCCGCTGCGGAAAACAGAGCAGAAACAATGGATACTTACCATGGCGACGCTTCCCTCCTACATCCTGCAGCTCTGGGATTGGCTGCAGCAGTCACATGGATGAAACGTCATCCCAGGAGGCCGGCCCGGACAAAAAACTGAATTCTGGGTAGGTATTTTTCCTGAGTTGCGATTTTTTTGCATCGGAATGGCTGCATTTCCGCCGCAAAAAAACACAACATCTGCTATTTGTTGCGGGTTTTATCTCCCCATTGAATTAAATGGGCAAAACCAGAAACAAATAAGCAGCATTTATGCAAATACGATTGACATGCTGCGGATTAAAAAAACGAACCGCAGGTCAATTTCTGAGCCTTTTTTCCCGCTCATCGTGTGGGTGAGATTTGTTCAAATCTCACCCACTCTGCTGCTACTGCATTAGGGCTTGTCCACACGTAACGGAATTGCTGCAGAAAATTTCTGCAGCAATTCCGTTTGAAAGTCAAAGGCTATCCGCTGTGGCAAAAACGCACCATTTCCTGCGGTGCTTGCAGCAGAAAATGGTGCGTAAATTGCTGCGTTTTTCTCAATGTTGGGAGATGGAGACGTCTCCTATGAAACGCAGCAGTTCTGCACACTTTCCGTAGCAGGAATTGACATGCTGCGGTCTGTAAATTACGCACCGCAGGTCAATTTCGGCTCGGAAATTTTGCGCAGCGTGTGGATGAGATTTTGGTAAATGTGCCCCACTTTGCTGCTACTGTATTCTGATGCGTTTTTTCCGGCCAAATTTCCTGCCGGAAAAAACGCAGCAATTCAGGAGCGTGTGGTCGAGCCCTTACCACAACGAAACCCATTGGTAAAATCTGCAGTATTTAAACTATGAGTAAAATAAATATAACAGCTATAGCGCTCTCCACTTATATATGTATATATATATATATATATATATACACACACACACACACACACACACACACACCAAACACACTATATACACACACACTATGTAACGTCTATGGCCAGGGCAGGGACCGTCGTTCAGAATTACCCTCTGACGGCCCCGGCCATGGACTTCTGTCTTCCCGGCGTCAGCTCCCTCCAGGGAGACGCCGGCAGTCACTTCTGGGTACTTGGGCTGTTTCGGACAGTGCGCGCTCGCCCACACGTGCACGGCCTTAAAGGGCCAGTACGCGTCCAGCTGTCATCCATCAATAATTAGCCCAAATGGCTGCTGGACTATAATAAGGGGCTCTGCGCACTGGTTCCTTGCCTGAGCGTTGTTGTATACCTAAGATTGTCTTGCAAATGATCTCCCAGTGTTTTCCAGTTCCCAGTGTTACCCGTTCCTGCTGACTGTAACCTGTATACCGTGCTATCGTACCTGCTGTGAAAGTCAAGTCATGTCTTCCGCTGCGTCCACGGTGACACCTGCTGAGAAAGTCAAGTCGTGTCTTCCGCTGTATCTGCGGTGCCACCTGCTGTGAAAGTCAAGTCGTGCCTCCGCTACTGTCTACATTGCCTCAGGTACCCGTTCCGGACTATAGACATTGTTTTGTACCTTGTTGGCCAGCTGCTACCCCGCTACGCGGTACGGCCCAGTGGGTCCACACCCCGCATTGTGACACAATATATATACACACACACAAAACACATCATACACTATATATACACATCACACACACTATATATATATATATATATATATATATATATATATATATATATATATATATATATATATATACACACACACACACACACACACACACACACACACACAAAACAGATAAAAACAAGGACATTTATTCAAAAACACCGAAAAAGGCCATACTTACAAATGGACACAGCCAGGTCTGAAACGCTGATGAAGGCGAGTGAGCAGGTGCTTTAAATAATAATAGCCACTCCCACTAGTCTTGAGGGGAGTGGTATGTGGTGCATGGGATGTGTAGTAAGAAATAATAAATGAATAGTGTATGTGCAAGTGTAATAATGTGAGTGAAATATAGGGGGCAGTAATGAGTGAAGTGCCTAGAAAATAAATGAATAATGGGATGCAAGTGTGTGAAACATGGAGGAATAGTGTGTAAGTCATGAGGCGCAACGTGACTAGCCAGGTAGAAGCCTATTTGTGACGCCTTGATAATTCATAGAGCGGGCTACCCTGCTTGCTAGGCCAAACAACAACACACCATGCTCTCCCAGCATCAAAGACCTGGCTGTGTCCAAAAGAAGCGGATATAAGTAATAATGAAAAATACCTGGGGTATTAGTGATCATTTTGGCCAAAAGGACGCAAGCTCGCAATCCACGACAAGGATCCCCAGACTTGCGAGTCCCTAACTGGAGCGAAAAGCTCCTGATGTACAGACAAGGCGTCACAAATAGGCTTCTACCTGGCTAGTCACGTTGCGCCTCATGACTTACACACTATTCCTCCATGTTTCACACACTTGCATCCCATTATTCATTTATTTTTTAGGCACTTTACTCATTACTGCCCCCTATATTTCACTCACATTATTACACTTGCACATACACTATTCATTTATTATTTCTTACTACACATCCCATGCACCACATACCACTCCCCTCAAGACTAGTGGGAGTGGCTATTATTATTTAAAGCACCTGCTCACTCGCCTTCATCAGCGTTTCAGACCTGGCTGTGTCCATTTGTAAGTATGGCCTTTTTCGGTGTTTTTGAATAAATGTCCTTGTTTTTATCTGTTTTGTCTGTACATCAGGAGCTTTTCGCTCCAGTTAGGGACTCGCAAGTCTGGGGATCCTTGTCGTGGATTGCGAGCTTGCGTCCTTTTGGCCAAAATGATCACTAATACCCCAGGTATTTTTCATTATTACTTATATCCGCTTCTTTTGGACACAGCCAGGTCTTTGATGCTGGGAGAGCATGGTGTGTTGTTGTTTGGCCTAGCAAGCAGGGTAGCCCGCTCTATGAATTATCAAGGCGTCACAAATAGGCTTCTACCTGGCTAGTCACGTTGCGCCTCATGACTTACACACTATTCCTCCATGTTTCACACACTTGCATCCCATTATTCATTTATTTTCTAGGCACTTCACTCATTACTGCCCCCTATATTTCACTCACATTATTACACTTGCACATACACTATTCATTTATTATTTCTTACTACACACACACACACACGAACACATCACACACTATATATACACACATGAACACATCACACACTATATATACACACATGAACACATCACACACTATATATACATCACACACACTATATATACATATGAACACATCACACACTATATAGACACACACACATGTACACATCACATACACTATATATACACACACACACACACATATGTACACATCACATACACTATATATACACACACATGTACACATCACACACTATATATACACAAATGAACATATCACACACTATATACACATCACACACACTATATATACACATGAACACATCACACACTATATAGACACACACACACGTACACATCACATACACTATATATACACACAAACATGTACACATCACACACTATATATACACACATGAACACATCACACACTATATATACATCACACACACTATATATACACATGAACACATCACACACTATATAGACACACACACACACACACATGTACACATCACATACACTATATATACACACACATGTACACATCACATACACTATATATACACACACACACACACATGTACACATCAGAAACACACAAATATTCACATTACGTGCACACATTATACACATGTAAACACACATGCACGTACTTTTATGTGGGATATTTGTGAAGGCAGGTTGATGGGGTGAGATTCTTCACTCCAGCACTTCTGCTCACAGCCCGACACAGAGCCCGCCGACAGTCTCCCCTCACCCTCCCTCACGTTCTAACTGGTAACAGCAAGAGGAGGAGAGGATGTGTGAAGAGCAGGGAACGGGGGCTGGAGGAGGAGATTTTAGCGTAGCACAGGGAGTTTTAGTAATAGCAGCACTGACCACAGCTGCTATTGCAGTCGGATGGCAGTTCTTAGTTGCTGTGCTGGCCGCCCCCTAACAACTGCTGTACCATGCCGCCTGAGCCGAAACTGATCATTTGGACGGCAAGCAGGCGGCCCACTGTTCAGCGGCCCATCTGGCATTTGCCAGAACTGCCAGATGGCCAGTCCGGCCCTGGACTGAAGCATCGGCCTCCGAAGCAAAGGAGCACATAGTGGACTTTGAGACCTCCTTTTTATTAGGCACCATGTCCGGTTTGAAGAGGTCTTGTGGTGCCAAAACAGTGGGAAACCCCCCAAAAGTGACTATGTTGGAAACGACACCCCTTGAGGAATTCATTGTAGTTTTCATGGGGTGCGGCTTTTTGATAAAGTTTTTATTCTGTTTTTAAGTGGCGTGGTGACTAAAAAACAGCAATTTTTCTATGGATTTTTATTTTTATTTTACAGCGTTCACCGTGCGCTATAAATGACATATTCACTTTATTCTGCGGCCAGTTTTAAACCAAATTCACTGTGTTGGAGTGAAAATTCTTAAGTGTGCCAACCATCTTACCCTGGAGATGGCGATCCTGTGAGCTAACTCACCCCAAATTGTCACAGAGGGTTAACGTAGATATCACAATGAGTGTTACGTAATGAATCCATTCATGGTGGACTTGATTTTTTTTAGTATGTTGAGTTTGAATGTTCTTATGAAGGACTTTATACCAAATGGTGTGTAGTGGGCAACCCAAATGACCATCTATTGACTGTTTCCATCCGTATCCCCAAAAATTTGCAGCTCATATGTGATCCACTTCCAGTTTTTTTAAACTTGATATACTATAAGATGCAATCTGTACAAAATCTACAAGAAGAACGTTGCTAAACGTCGAAGAGCTCGGTGGACATCTTTATTTAGTCGGCTGTAAACGATAGAGTTTAACATTGGTGTAATGATCGTATAGAAAACAGATACCATTTTATCTGACACTTCTGAAGTTCTGGGCCTTGGGTTGCACATGAATAGACCTGGACCCAAAAAAATAATCATAATGTGGTGTGACACACACGTGAAGAAGACCTGGTACCTTGCAGAGTGGATCTAAACAGGCACAAAGATAATCTCCACATAAGAAAAAAGAGTAAGAGCTACATGAACGATGAGTAATATGGAGCCTCCAACCAACATGACAATGTTAATAACTGAGATATCACTGCAGGAAAATTGTAGCAATGACGGAGATCCACAGAAGAAGTGGTCAATGGTGGTGGGTCCACAGAACCTGAAATGGCTCAAAGTATAGATCAATGGAGGAGGTGATAGCACTAGTGACCCCAGAGACGCTGATCATCCTGATACAGGACACGGTGTTCATAGCCACATTGTAGTGTAAGGGGTTACATATAGCTACATATCGGTCATAGGCCATAAAAGCCAACACAATACATTCCGTTTCAGCCAACGAAAGGCAAAAATAGACCTAAAAAAGACATCCAACATATAAAAAGGTTCTCTTGGTAGTAACAATGTTCATTAGCATATTCGGAACAATGACTGATGAGTTGAGGTTGTCCAGGAAGGACAAAATGGTGAGAAAGAAATACATAGTTGTGTAGACGTCGGTCTACTCTCACAAATACTATGAGTAGGACGTTTCCCATCAATGTGGTAATATACACCATCAAGATCAAATAGTACAGTATGGCTCGTATACTTGGATTGGTCGACAGTCCTAGAAGAATGAAATGCTTGAAGGTTCTGTGGTTTCCAGTATCCATCTTCAGGAAGCCTCAGCGAGAAGAAGAATGTTCCACATTGCTTTACCCTTGATGAGTTCCTTGAAGGTGGTCCGCTAATTATATCGAGACTCCAACTGTATAATTTATGGGTCTTCTATGTAGGTTGCTACGAAGTAAGAGGTAACGTAATTAATGATGCTATCACCCTTTACACCACGCCTTTTCTTAAGCTGGCCATACACATTAGATAAAAGTTGGCGAAACTCACTGGTGGCTTCGGCGGGATCGGACGTCTGTCTAATGTGTATGGATAATAGAGGTCAGTGGGAAGAAGGATTTATACCGCTCTCCCCATTGAAAAAGATCTACACTCTTCTGAGTCGAGCGTGTGTGTTAATGGTGACGTTGGGAAGAATAGCTGTCGGACAAACTATGGTTCTTAGTGTAAGTGTACGGACTGCTTAAAAACACGACAATCTTTACCTTAATATCTAGGCCCAAAATTGGTCAAAGTTCTTTAATTTTTTTTGTCAAACCTCGTGTCTTTGGCGCTGTTTTTCAGATATTAACAAACCTTTTCTCGGTCCAACAACGATCTCGGTGAGGGAATATGGGTTTTGCATTCGTAGGTCATCGCCCTTTGTCGACAATCACAATGGCAATAGAGTACGTAGCATAAAAGCAGCCAGTATGGGGCTCATATAAAGGGTAACGGGGCAGCTCAGGCTAACGCTATACCTCAAGTAAAAGGGGTCACTAGATGTCACCTGTTTCTTAAACATGCGATAGAGACTGGCTGAAGTGAGGGCAACAAGTGTAATTTGCCAAATGATGGGTTATGATGGAAGAGGTCGATTTGAAAGGGCTATTCCCGTCTTAGACTTGTTAAAATATCCACAGGATATGCCATAAATGTCTGATAGATCTGGGACCCGCATCTATGTTGAGTACAGGGAACTTCGACCCTGTCCCGCCTCCGTATGCCACCGTACAAGGTCGATGGACCCAGCTCTATCGTGTGCATGGACCCTAAATAGAAACATTAGCTTTCTTCAAAAAGAATAGAAGGTTGTCACAGCCCCGCCTCCTCCTTCATCCCAAAGTAAAAATCACTGACACAATACAAATGAGATCACGCAAATTTTCATTTTTGCTCCAGTCATTTTTTTTAGACAGTCCCAAAGTCTTAAAGTGTATTCGCCATCATCTGGTTAATATCTGAGTTTATAAGTAGAGGCTCAGTCAAGACGCGGGGACTACTGATTATTTGTGACTTTTGTCATAGAAACAGGGGATCTGGGTCTTTTTAGAACATCATTTGTATCCAGGCCCAGGGGATACTCATGATACATTGATAGGTGACCAAAACACAGCCTACTTGGACCTTTGTCAGTCCTCAACCATCAACACCGACAGAAACATAGATATAATTACCCACAAGGATTTTGGGGTTCCTGCCTTGTTTTTGAGGTGTCACCTTTTTGGTTCACAAGCCGCAGGTCCTACCAGCCTCCTCATGGCTCTTTGAACATCTCTATTCCTCAGGCTATAAATTAATGGGTTTAACATTGGGGTGATGACCGTGTAGAACACCGCCACCATTTTGCCTCTATTTTCAGTTCCTTTTTGTTTCGGTTGAATGTACATGAACATCGCTGTCCCATAGAATAGGACCACCACCACTAGGTGGGACACACAAGTAGAAAAAGCTTTGTATTTTCCTGAGCGGATTCGGACTATGGAGGCAAAGATTTTAAAATAGGAAATCAAAATTAAACTAAGTGGGATGCAGAGCAGCACGGTACTCCCCACGAGCATTATAACGTTATTGACGGAGATATCGCTACAGGAGAGCTGCAGTAACAATGGGGCATCACAGAAGAAGTGGTTGATTACGTTAGGGCCACAGTAGGTTAAACGATATGTAAAATACATGTCCATGGATGAGATGGCACAACCGGTCAACCATGAGGCACTGATCATCCAGACGCACACCACACTGTTCATAATTGCATTGTACCGTAGGGGGTCACATATAGCCACAAATCGATCATAGGCCATAAAGGCGAGAAGAACGCATTCCGTTTCCCCAAATAAAAGGTAAAAATAAACCTGCAGGGCACAACCGGTGAATGAAATAGTCTTTTTCAACGCGAGGAAGTTCGCTAGCATCTTGGGCACGATGATGGATGTATAGCAGATGTCCAAGAATGATAAGCTGGACAGAAAATAATACATGGAATTGTGGAGGCATCGGTCTGTTCTTACGGCAACGATGAGAAAAAAATTACCCGCCAACGTGGACATGTAGATTATCAAGAAGACTTGAAAGAGTAAGATTTGTATTGAAGGGTCAGTCGAAAGTCCAATGAGAATGAACTCCGTTACCGTGCTGTAGTTCCCAGGATGCATGGTGAATATCGCTAAACTGGGGGGAAATAAGGAGATTTTTTAATTATATATTTAATAACATATCAGGCTCCAAACTAAGAGCTGCCATGTTTTACCACCACACACAATGCAGCTGGGGGGGGGGGGGGTGATGACACATTTTTAAGGGTGGTTTCCGTGCATTGAGAGGAGACTGACAAAATTCCCCATCAACACCAATCACTTTCTAGATTAGACATATTTACGTCACTGATAGCATTCACGTCATAGTCATGGTGGTCTAGCGTGGTATAGCAGCTAATACTTAATATATCTGGTATTCTACTGTAATAAAGTTTGACGCATGGTGGTCTTTAATGGTTATGGATTAATATTAATATCCATGGAGGTCTAGGGTGGTTAAGGGTTAACATCTAATATTTCTGGAGGTCTAGGGTGGTTAAGGGTTAACATCTAATATTTCTGGAGGTCTAGGGTGGTTAAGGGTTAACATCTAATATTTCTGGAGGTCTAGGGTGGTTAAGGGTTAACATCTAATATTTCTGGAGGTCTAGGGTGGTTAAGGGTTAACATCTAATATTTCTGGAGGTCTAGGGTGGTTAAGGGTTAACATCTAATATTTCTGGATGTCTAGGGTGGTTAAGGGTTAACATCTAATATTCCTGGAGGTCTATTGTGGTTAAGGGTTAACATCTAATATTTCTGGAGGTCTAGGGTGGTTAAGGGTTAACATCTAATATTTCTGGAGGTCTAGGGTGGTTAAGGGTTAACATCTAATATTCCTGGAGGTCTATTGTGGTTAAGGGTTAACATCTAATATTTCTGGAGGTCTAGGGTGGTTAAGGGTTAACATCTAATATTTCTGGAGGTCTAGGGTGGTTAAGGGTTAACATCTAATATTTCTGGAGGTCTAGGGTGGTTAAGGGTTAACATCTAATATTTCTGGAGGTCTAGGGTGGTTAAGGGTTAACATCTAATATTTCTGGAGGTCTAGGGTGGTTAAGGGTTAACATCTAATATTTCTGGAGGTCTAGGGTGGTTAAGGGTTAACATCTAATATTTCTGGAGGTCTAGGGTGGTTAAGGGTTAACATCTAATATTTCTGGAGGTCTAGGGTGGTTAAGGGTTAACATCTAATATTTCTGGAGGTCTAGGGTATTTAAGGGTTAACATCTAATATTTCTGGAGGTCTAGGGTGGTTTTGTGATTAATATCAAATAATTCTGATCTGACTTTACTTTTTGGTTATTTACACATCAGCAGACAATGTCACATGGCAAGAACAAGACTAAAATGACAATTCACCCTTCATTATAAAACATTTATTGAGAACATACGGTGACCACAAATTCATGACTGGTTAAGGCTGACCTTGAATGGCCGGAGGCACAGAGAACACCAATGGTGGGTGAGATCTGCCTATTCCTGGAATCCCACTGTTGGCATCTGCACCAACTTTCTTAACATGTCTCTGAGTGATATTCCTTTCCATATGGCGTGGATTTTTGGCCAGAGCTTCGTATCAAACTCAAGAATTAGACCATGGAGATTCTATGAATTATCTATGGACCATCTATGAACAATCTAAGGATCAATAATAGGCCAACTATGAACCATCTATTGGGATTCTATGGATTATCTATGGACCATCTATGAAGATTCGATGGATTGTCTATGGACCATCTATGAAGATTCGATGGATTGTCTATGGACCATTTATGAAGATTCTATGGATTGTCTATGGACCATTTATGAAGATTCTATGGATTGTCTATGGACCATTTATGGAGATTCTATGGATTGTCTATGCACCATCTATAGAGATTCTATGAATTGTCTACGGACCATGTTTGGAGATTCTATGTACCATCTATGGCGATTCTATGGATTGTCTACCATCTATGGAGATTATATGGATTGTCTATGGACCATCCATGGATATTCTATGGATTGTCTACCATCTATGGAGATTCTATGGATTGTCTACCATCTATGGAGATTATATGGATTGTCCATGGACCATCTGTGGGGATTCTATGGATTGTCCATGGACCATCAATGAGGATTCTATAGATTGTCCATGGACCATCTATGGGGATTCTATGGATTGTCCATGGACCATTTATGCAGATTCTATGGATTGTCTATGACCATTTTAAGTATTTTATCTGTTGAAGCTAAGGTAATCATTTTTCTAAATGTTAAGATTTGCACTTCCCTATAGAGCCTACTCTAAGGCACATGTCATAAAGTTACCTCCTCAGGTTTGTGAGCCATCCCATAGGCTGGGCCATCACCTCAAAACTTTATATACCAGGAATTGGAGCTGGCCATGATTAGTAAAGCCTACATTATTCACACATGTCATGGTTACCCATCTCGAGTCAATCCTATTATTTCCCATCTCTAGAGTTTCTTGTTTGTTTGAGTCTTGACTTTTTGACCTGAAACTTCTCACCCAGATTTCGTCTGACATTGTCCTACCTTGCCCTCTGGTAATGTGTTTGCCCAGCTTTTACGGATCTTCTGCCTGGAAACCTGACAGACTCCAGTGTACCGCACTGCTCGATTGTTACCAACTCCTACTTTACTCAATGCAGTTTTGTCCCTCCAATTTTTCTGTGAACTTGACCGCCATTGATGACTAGGCCAAGCAGCTTTTTTCCGGTTTTGCCACCAGCCACCATGTGCTCCAGTGATTCTTCCTTTGTCTCTAAATCCTATAAATTTTTCCATAGAAAAATATCCCTAGAGACTCATCTCTCACAAAATTCTAGGGGCCAACACATTACCATGATCTCAACCTAAATCATGTGAAAAAGGGTCCCATGGGTGGATTCAGCAATCTGGTAGGGTCTTTTCTACTGATATCTCTGGGACCTAGATCATTACAGCACAGAGGAGGAGGAAGAGGAGGAGGAGGAGGAGGAAGAGGAAGAGGAAGAGGAAGAGGAGGAGGAGGAAGAGGAAGAGGAAGAGGAGGAAGAGGAAGAGGAGGAGGAGGAAGAGGAAGAGGAGGAAGAGGAAGAGGAGGAAGAACATTAACCATCCAGGCCTTTAATGTATTGTTTTTGTGGGGACATCGGCTATTGTGGTTATTATTGAGGTTCGAGTTACCTGTATAAGATCTTGTGTGGGTGAAAAAATAGAAAACAATAGTTCTAAAACATGGCCTGGTAATGCTTATTTCAAGAGTCTTTTTGATAGGGAGGTTCTGCTGGTTATGGCTGCTCACGTATGGGATCAGTCAGCAGTCTTGACTTATACACAGCCTATAACTCAGTATATAAGAAACACAAAGTATATAAAGCACGAGACATCATCTAAGATAGATTATATACATATTTAGACCCCATGCACACGACCGTGCCCGTAATCACGGTTTGTGATTACGGGTAGGGCCGGCCATCGACAGCCGCCCGCATTTGCCGTGCTCCCATATAAAGTATGGAGCACGGTAGGTAAAAAGGACTTTTTATATCTTTTGTGGAGCCTTTCTACGACACGGATACCGGGAAGGTGTCCGTGTGCAATAGAAGTGAATGGGTCCGTAATTACGAACCATAATTCTGATCGAATTCTACGGTCGTGTCCATGGGGCCTTAGACAGCAAACATAAACTTGTGCTTAGAAAATATGAAATCTCCCAATATAGAGCAAAGCAGAAGACCTACGTGTAATATTAGATCAATATATTCATTAATTACTAATATACAGTCAAAGCAGATGGTCAGTGATGTCACATCCGACTCACAGGCTGAAACAGCTGGACAAGTCTACTTCAAGTACTACATCTACCTTAAAGGGACTGTCTGCTTTAGAAAATCTATTTTCAAATACCCTATAAGGAATAAGTTAAAGAAGTTGTACAGGATTTGAAAAACATGACTGGTTTCTTCCAAAAACAGCGCCACACCTATCTAAAGTTTGTATGTGGTATTGCAGATCAGGCCATTTCACATCAATGGAGTTAAGCCGATATACCAGACACAACCTATGGACAGATGGGGCGCTGTTTTTGGACGAAAGCAACCATGATTTTTTAATAGTGGGAAGTCTCTTATTCAGGAGCCTCATCTTTGTGAGGGTCTTCTTCTCTGGACGACCTGACATTACACAGGCAGACCTTTAATTTCAATGGGCATCATATAATACTTCATTTTACCTGTGGTAGCTCTGCAGGGAATTTGAACACTAGGTTTCTCCACAAATTACAGGTGTAGAGGACACCCTATAAACAGTATATTTCTCGGGGTCGATTCTACCAAAATGGGATTGTCAAAAGTGGACATATCCGTAAAAGCTGGCCATTCCAGGGTATATAATATCATATGTTCTATTTTTGATAGACCATATGGTAGAGTTAGGGTTACGTTACTCTAACCCTTGAAGATATGGGACTTATCTGGGCAACTAAAAAGGCAAAAAGGTCCATAAGATTAAAGCTCCAAACCCTTTCACATTGAATACGTCGAACAATTTTGGTGGCAACTCTTTCTCCGACGATTTAGCACAATTGATGAAGAGACCATCACTCAGGCTCTTATTACTTGTGTCTTGTAAGAGGGTGCCTAATGGATGTCCAGAGGGCCCGTAAAATATTCAACTGTGACCAATACCCATAAAAACCCAACAACCCAACTGCAACAGTAGAACAACCACTTCATCATTATAGGGACCACAGCTCCCTACACAAGGATTAGCTCCTAAGAAATGCCATTACTGACCATTACAGGAATCTCTACAAGGGTCCATTGGTTTCATCAGATGATGTGGTGGTTGTTCTTTATAGGGAAAACACAGTAAAAAAATGATCTTCCGATATGTTTTAGATCAACCTTTTTTGTATGTCGTGCCTAAAAAAAGAAAAAAAATCAATGAAGAAGTACTCCGTGTGCCATGCAAATATAAAAGTCATATATGACAAACGGTTACAACGTATGTGACTTAAAACAATTAATCAGTTAAACTTACATTTCAGTGTGACCCTTGTCCATGACTTTCTTTGCAAAGATAATCCATCTGTAGTGCAAACAAGGCTACTGAACACGAGCTAGAGGTGGTCGCATATAGGAGAGACCGGGGCTACCGAACACCAGCTAGGGGAAACTGCACACAGGAGAGACCGGGGCTACTGAACACCAGCTTGTGGGGTGCACATAGGAGAGCTAACAACTTTTTCTAACTTTTTCTTCTACAGAGTGGTTACTGAACGCCGTCCTTGTGGTGCTGATCATTAGCAGAGAGTAACACTTCATTATGCACTTGGCAACACTGATCACCAGGAGAGAGAGCGGTGCTGCATTGTGTGCTCGCCAAGTGTTCAGCAGCAACAAACACAATGAAGCACTGCTCTCTCTCCTCGTGATTAGCCCCGCCAAGTGCCTTATGAAGGGTTCGCTTTCTTTCACTATGTGCAGTGCCGCCAATCACATAATGGCTCTGGACACTAGAAGAGGGAAGTGTGCCAGCAACCCGTGCCCCGAATGCAGGCTGTGGCACCGGTGCCATAGGTTGCTGACACCTGTTTTAGATACATCTGGGAAAATCATATGGGTGAAGTCTGTGATCTTGTACCTTCTCTGGCTTTCAGAACAATCGGGTTATATGGAAGGATTTAACCCCTCTGGCACTGCTCACAGATTTCAGTGGTGATCCAAGGTCCCAAATTTTACCCGTGTGATCTTCTCACATGTAACTATGACCTATCAGAAGAGCATTTTACAGGATTTTCCTTTGAAGTACAGTCAAGTCATCATTCTCTTTGGAATATAAGCTCGAAAACTCTATGAGTTTTTGTTTCTTGTGTGAGGTTTTAAAAATTCATGTTTGGCCGTTGTGTGGGCCACCAAAAAAAAAATTTAAAAAATCGTAAATCAACTTACATGAAGAATACATTTAAGTCTCCTTTATGGGAAATTAGACAATTAATTGTGTAGGACAAACACATTCAGACTTTTTTCTTTCTCCTAATTGAGCGTCTTCTGGATGAGTTTCCACCACTGTTGTCTTCCTGTTGTCCTCACGTCTCTCCGCCGTAGTAGACAAGAATATAAGAATGGTATCAGTTTTCTCTCCAGTATAAGGTCTAATAAAGCCTTACTGAATATGGGCTAATTCCCAATATTCTCATTATTGGTGGAGCAGAACAGTTTTTGCACATCTGAGAATTAATTACTGGTGGTTCCAAAATTCTAGGTCATTACGTCTTGTAGAGCTCGAGAGGATTTGTTTTTATACTTAATGATTCATTTAAAAAAATGAGATGGGAGGAAATATTATATGTATTTTATAAAAAATTTAATAGACCATCAATGGAAATGTTCTAAAGATGACCTCTACCAGTGGGCCAACATTTGGGAGGGGGAGGGATAAAGTTGTAGCGCCCATGGCGGCAGGCCGTCGGGATTACTCACCCCCGACAGCCGCACCCATAGATCAGTGAGCGCTGGGCCGCATCTCCTCCGCAGGGGACGCCAGCGCTCACTTCCGCTCCATTCGGCTGCCATCTGAAGTACCATCTGTGCCTAGCCACTGCGACTCTCTGGACTATTCAGGTACCCTTGTCCTGGACTTTGTATTATTGGGTACTCTGTTGCTTGGCCAGCTTCCTCCCGCTACGGCGGTGCGGCCTGGTGGGTCCACATACGCACACATCGTGACTGTATGCTCAGGCCATGGACCCCGCTGGTCAACCCAAGACCTTGACGACATCACAAGCCATGCAAGCGGATCTGCGAGACCTCCGGTCATGACAGGATCAACTCATTTTGGCAGTGAACGCCATTGCACATCGGCTGGATGAGCAAGCTGCAATCTCCACAGCTCCTGTTCCTGTTACCCGAGCTGTTCCTCCTGCTACACCTCCTGTCAGTACCAGTACTGATCCCGATTCTCGCTGCCACTACCGCCTCGTTACGACAGAGATGCAATTACCTGCAGGGGATTCCTGAACCAGTGCCAGATCCACTTCACGTTACATGCCAGAGCGTTCCCTTCTGATGGCGCAAGGATCGCTTTCATCATCTCTTTCCTTACAGGCAAGGCCCTAGCATAGGCGAATCCTATCTGGGAATGTCAGCGACCAGAGACCCGTGACTTCCAGGGGTTCCTACAGACATTTCGCACAGTGTTTGAGGAGCCTGGATGAGTCTCGTCAGCAGCTGCCTCCTTTCTGATTCTTCGCCAGAGAGACATCTCCGTGGGCGAGTACGCCATTCAGTTCCGCACCCTGGCGGCAGAGCTGTCCTGGAACAACGAGGCCTTGGTAGCTACATTCTGGCAGGGACTGTCTTCCAAAATCAAAGACGAACTTGACGCTCGTGATCTGCCATCTACCCTGGATGAACTCGTTCTGCTTGTCACCCGGCTCAACATGAGGCTCCGGAAACGATCCAAAGAGGTTTGCCGGGAGACAGAGTACCCTAAACTGGCCTCCACTGTTCAGCAATCTCTGTTGCCCTCACCCGTTGTCCCACCTGAGGATCCTATGCAGGTGGACCAGCTCAAATTATCCGTCCAGGAGAAACAAACACAGACATACTTCGGGACTTTATTGCGGCCTTGAAGGCCATGTTGTGCGTCTGTGCCCTCACAAGCCAAAAAAACTACAATGCCTAGGATTGGTTTGGGAGACAACCCTAGGCAATACAGCGATGAATAAAAAAACTCTCCTCAAAACAATCCATCCCCTGCGAGAGGTTGCACCGGGTCTCTGCCTATCTGGACTCTGGATCCGCAGCTAATTTCATCCAGAGAGACCTAGTGGATCCTCTCCAATTGCCCAGAGTTCCTCTGTAGACGTCTTTGGCAGTTGCCTCAGTGAATGGTCTTCCTCTCCCTGATCCTGTCGTATCTGTGACCAAACCGCTAAAGCTCTGGGTTAGAGCCCTTCATTCGGAGCTAATTTCTTTACCCGTCCTGCCCAAAGCCGTCAACGCTGTGCTGCTGGGCCTACCTTGGCTTGGACTAAATGACCCAGTTCTGGACTGGAATTCCCGTGAGGTTCTCCAGTGGGGCCCCAAGTGTCTCAACCGCTGTCTGGGGCAGGTCCATCCGGCCCAGCTTCCTCTACCCCAGTTGTTGGCAGGATTGCCTCGCCACTACTCACAGTTTGCGGATGTCTTCAGCAAGAAGGAGACCGAGACGCTACCCCCACGCAGGGCGTATGACTGCCCTATTGAACTGGTTCCTGATGCGTCTCTTCCCTGTGGAAGAGTATACACTCTCTCTTTGCCAGAGACTCAGACTATATCTGCCTATATCAAGGAAAATTTGTAGAGGGGTTTTATACAAAAATCCTCCTCCCCGGCCAGGGCTGGGTTCTTCTTTGTCAAAAATTAAGACGGATCTCTTCGACCTTGCATCGACTACCGGGGCCTCAATCAAATCACAGTCAAGAACAGATATCCGTTGCCGCTAATTTCCGAACTGTTTGACCGCATACGAGGAGCCAAGATTTTTTCCAAGCTAGACCTGCGTGGGGCTTACAACTTAATCCAGATCCGCCGGGGTGACGAATGGAATATGGTATTCAACACCCGCAGCGGGCACTATGAATACCTGGTGATGCCCTTTGGTCTGTGTAACGCTCCCGCGGTCTTCCAAGAGTTCGTCAATGACATCTTCTGAGATCTCCTCTATGTCTGTGTTGTGGTCTATCTCGATTACATCTTGATTTTTTTCTTCAGATCCGACGACTCATCAGGGACATGTCCGTCAAGTTCTGCTGCGATTAAGGGAGAATCGCCTGTATGCCAAGCTGGAGAAGTGCGTGTTTGAGAGAAATGCTCTACCCTACCTGGGCTATATCATCTCGGAACAGGGCCTCAAGAAGGATGCTGAGAAGGTAAAGTCCGTGCTGGAATGGCCACGCCCTCAAGGCTTAAGGTAAATAGATTGTTTTTTGGGATTCGACAACTTCTACCAGCAGTTCATCCCAAACTTTTCTTCACTGACAGCTCCCATCTCTACCCTCACCAAAAAGGTGTACGCCAAGGTGTGGACTCCAGAGGCAGAATCAGCATTTAATAGCCTTAAGAGTGCCTTCATGTCAGCCTCAACCCTCCATCATCCTGATGTATCTCGACAGTTTTCGTTGGAGGTGGACGCCTCCTCTGTTGGTGCACTTTTGTTCCAGAGAGGTCCCAAAGGGAAGGCAGTGGTATGCGGCTATTATTCTAAACTTTTTTCTTCCGTAGAGCGCAATTACTTGTTTGGGGATCGGGAGTTACTGGCCATTAAATTGTCTCTGGAGGAGTGGAGATATCTACTAGAGGGTGCAGCTCACCCCATCCTGATAGTTACCGATCACAAGAACCTCACTTATCTCAAGTCGGCCCAGCGGCTGAACCCCCGTCAAGCCAGGGGGTCACTGTTCTTTGCCCAGTTCCAGTTTGAGCTCCACTACCGCCCTGCTGCCAAAAATGTGTGGGGCGATGCCTTGTCCAGGTCGTCTGAGACAAAGGACACCATGGAATCTCTGCAAAATATCATTAATCCATCCTGCATTATGTCTGTATATCCTCTGCAAGTTAGAGACATCCCTCCGGGGAGGACATTTGTGCGCCTGGCAGACAGAAGGAGAATTCTTCGCTGGGGACAAAGCACCAAACTGGCAGGGCACGCGGGTGACTGTAAGACCTCCATTTTTTGATCTTGCACTCCTCCCACTCTGCCCTGGGTGATTTTAATTAGTTGGTTTAGTCCCAGTTCTGGTTGCATGTGCAGCGTAGGTTCCCACCTCATAGAGGTCGCTTTATTGTGGCAGGTGGGCTTACACAATTTGATCAAAATGTGCGCTAAGAACCTCCCTATTGTAAGTAGATTTAGCAGTAATGCATATTTATTTATATTTAGTGGCTTAGGTGGCATTAGTGTGCAGAGTGTGGTCCCCATTTTCTTGTGTGCTGTATAAATTTGCAGTCACAGGCGTTCTTGCACCTGTATACATGTTTTTTTCATTTTGTTGGAATGTGCTGTTCAAACGTTTATGTTGCCCGTAAAACCCGAGATCTGATTGCCCGTCATTTCTGGTGGCCCACGCTACCCAAAGACATCGTCGACTTTGTCTCGTCCTGCACGATATGCTCTGCTAACAAGGTTGCTCACTCCAAGTTTGCTGGTGCCCAATGCTCCCTGGCAGCATATAGCAATGGACTTTGTCATGGACCTGCCTCCCTCTGCTGGATGCAGTATGGTCTGGGTGGTCTTCTGCCTGCACCACTTACCTCTGCATAGTGTCTGATCGGGGGGGGGGGGGGGTCAGTTTACCTAAAAGTTCTTGAGAGCCCTCTGTAAACTCCTTGATGTGAAGTTGGACTTTTCCTCAGCCTACCATCCCCAGTCCAATAGTCAAGTCAAGAGGATCAATCAAATCATGGAGAACTATCTATAACACTTCATCCTCATGCAGCATGATGACTGGGTGCAGCTCCTTTCTTGGGCCGAGTTTTCCTATAACAACCACAGAAGCGAGTCCACTACTGCCACACCGTTCTTCATTGTTTAGAGCCACCATCCACTAATTCCTCCCCTGGTGTCAGCTACGTCTCAGGTGCCCGCAACTGACTCTGCATTCAGGGACCTCCTGCAGATCTGGCAGCAGACCCGATCCTCTATTCTGCTGGTGGTCGACCGCATGAAACGAAAGGCAGACGCAAGGAGAAGAGAGCTGCCTCAGTTTGTTCCAGGCACCAAGGTCTGGCTGTCCTCTAGAAATATCCGGCTGAAGGTGCCATCATACAAGTTTGCTCCCAGGTTCCTCGGACCCTTCGAGATCCTGCAGCAGATCAACCCCGTCTCCTACAAGCTTTGGCTGCCTCCTGCCCTCAAGATCCCCAACTACTTTCATGTTTCCCTCCTGAAGCCGGTGGTCCTGAACCGCTACACCAAGACTCCTAGTCCTGCAGTTGCCCCCAGCGGTTCATCAGGCATATTCAAGGTTAAGGAGATCCTGGACACCAAAAAAGTAGGAGGAAGAACTTTTTATTTAGTGAATTGGAAGGGGTTTTGTAAAGGATTTACCAGACACAGCTTCTGTGTCGACGACCATGATTAATCAGTCTGCATCTGCTCCTAGGTCTGATAGAGTGACTCAATCTGCTACCACTCAGGCTGCTAAGCTGAGGAGTGGGAGAACGTATCACAGCCTGGCCAGACGGAGCTAGCTCACGCCCTCGGTCTATTTATGCCTTCGTTTCCTACTTTTCCTTTGCCTGTGATTGTCTGTTTTCCTGGCTCTGCTGTTCCTGCTTGTACTATTGACCTCTGCTTCTATTTGACCCTGGCTTTACTGACTACTCTCCTGCTCTGCGTTTGGTACCTCGTACACTCCTGGTTTGACTCGGCTCGTTCACTACTCTTGTTGGTCACGGTGTTGCCGTGGGCAACTGCCCCATTTCCCTTAGCTTCTGTGTACCCTTATCGGTTTGTCTGTCGTGGACTTATTGAGCGTAGGGACCGTCGCCCAGTTGTACGCCGTCGCCTAGGACGGGCCGTGCAAGTAGGCAGGGACTGAGTGGCGGGTAGATTAGGGCTCACCTGTCTGTCTCCCTACCCCGACATTACAGGTTTGGTCCAGAAGAGAGGTCCTGGGAGCCAGAGGAGAACCTCAATGCTGCTACCCTCAGAAGTTTTGCTCACGCTCTGGCCCCAAGAAGAGAGGGCGTAAGAGGGGGATACTGTAGCGCACATGGCCGCAGACCATTGGGATTACTCACGCCCCGACGGCCGCCCCTTCACTCATTGCCTGAGCATTGTTGTTTACCTGTGTTAGTCTTGAAAACGGTCCCTTAATGTTATCCTGTTCCCAGTGTTCCCATACCTGCTACCTGCATCATGTATCCTGTGCTATTGTTGTCCCTGTGACTTGGAGGTTGGAGTCGTGTTGTGCCTCTGGTCACGTCTGGTGTCACCTGCCACGCCTAGCCACTGCGACTGTCTGGACTATTCAGGTACCCTTGTGCTGGACTTTGTATTATTGGGCACTCTGTTGTTTGGCCAGCTGCCTCGCCGCTACAGTCGTGCAGCCTAGTGGGTCCACATACCCACAGACCGTGACAAAGTGGAAGTAATCTGGTCGAGGGTTGTCTGGTTTACATCACTCCTACTCAAATTGTGGCTCCCCTTGCAATAAAAGGATTAGAGATGCCGCACTGCTAGTTGCCCCCATGATCAGCTATTAACCCATTCGCGCACCCGGACGTGCCATTACATCCGGGTGTGGGGGTGATGTTTGGAGCGCGCTCCATATCCTGCGGGTGTTGGCTGTGTTTCACCGCCGATACCCGGGACTAACAGCCTGGAATAGCGATCGTGCTGTTCCTGGCTGTTTAACCCCTCAAATGCGGTCAATCGCGACCGCAGAATCTGAGGCGTTGAAAAGAGGGGGCAGCTCCCTCCGACAGCTCATCACCCCCGCCCCACCCGCAACAAGATCGTGGGGTGACGACGGTTGTCATGGCCCCCAGGTCTGCTTTCACTCTGCCTCTAAACAGAAGCCTGTAAAATTGACAATATACTGCAATATGTTAGATCTGACGATCGCTGGCTCAAATCCCCTAGAGGGACTAATAAAATGTGTAAAAAAAAAAAAAGTGAAAAAAAGTTTTTAGTAGACGAAAAAAGAAAATATTTTTAAAAGTTCCAAAAAAAACTTTTCCCATTTTCCCTAAAAGTAATGTAAAAAAAAAAAAAAAGTGATATTGTTGCGTATGTAAAAGTCTGAACTATTACAATATAGCGTTATTTAACGCGCACGGTGAGTGCCGTAAAAAATAAAAGATGTAAAAGGACAAAATTGCTGTTTTTTGGACAACTTAGCTCTCCAATAAAATGGAATAAAAAGTAATCAAAAAGTTTTATGTACCAAAAAATGGTACCGATCCAAGCTACAGCTCGTCCCGCCAAAAATAAGCCCTCACACCGCTCAATCAATGGAAAAATAAAAATAAGTAATGGCTACACAAAACTTTTTGTTTTTTAAACAAAAAGTTATTTTTTATCAATAAAAGAAGTAAAATATAAACAAACCTATGTAAATGTGGTATCACCGTAATCGCATTGAGCCGCAGAGTAAAGATAAGTTGTCATTTTTACCGTACGGTGAAAGCCGTAAAAACGAAACCCAAAAAAGAATTGAGGAATCTTATTTTTTTCCATTTTCAGCCCGCAAAGAATGTTTTTCCAGTACATTACATGGAACTATAAATGCCACCAAAAGAAACTACAACTCCTCCGGTCCTTTTTTATTTTAATGTTCAAAGCCGAGAACGCCAGCGCTCCTTCTCAGGCCCCTCACCTTGCCACTTACGTTCGGAGAGACCAAGACCCCTTACTCGTGTGTGCAGGTGAAGCAGAATGGAGTTGCTTAAAAAGCATGACACCTATATAAAAATATAGTAGAAATATATAAAATACACACGAGAACACTCACAGCTACATGGAGTCTCATGAACTCTGCTTTTATACAGCAAATACAAAAATCCCGGAATATACACATTTTGCTCACACTTTAAAACTTCAGGTTTCATTTAACCCCTTGGGTTCCAAGGTCTCCAGCCCAGTAATCCAAAAACCCTCTCTCTATAATAATAATAATAATAATAATAATCGCCTGTTCTCATCCTCATCACGTTTTCCGTCCAACTGTTGTAGTATTTGCCTCCTCCGGTCACATATACGATGATCGATATCAAAAAAGGCCTGTTTCCTGGGATTTACGTCCCATTTCTTTCCGCTCTACTTCAATCTTTATTTGCTTTTCTGTTTTTTTCGTTCCATTTCCTTCAGTTTTAGTTCTTTGTACTTTTTAATATGAGATTTATGCTCATTTACAGGCCGTTTAACCCGGCGTGCTGCTTGTCCAACATACGATTTCCACACGGGCATCCTAACAAATAAACGACTGCATATATATTTTAGTTGGGTGATAAATATTATCTCCTTTAACGACCCAGCCATTTTTCAGTGGCGTGAGGGCTTATTTTTTGCGAAACGGAAAAAGAAAATATTTGTGGGGTGGAATTGGAAAAAAAACTAAATTCCTCCATTGTTTTTACGGCTTTCACCGTGTGGTTAAAAACGAGAAAATTAACTTTATTCTGCGTCTCAATACGATTACGGTGATACCAAATGTATATGTTTTTTTTTTTAAATTTGCCTACTTTTACAAAGAAAAAACTATTCGTAAAAAAATAAATAATTGTTTTGTTTCACCGCATTCTGAGAGCCAGAACTCTGTCGACTGAGCGGTGTGAGGGCTTATTTTTTGCGAGACGAGCTGTAGTTTTTTTAGTACATACAATTTTTTGATCACTTATTTCATTTTTTTTTGCGCCAAGGTGACCAAAAAACAATGATTCGGGTGGTTTCATTTATTTATTTTTTACGCCGTTCACCGTGTGAGTTAAATAATGATATATTGTAACAGTTTGGACTTTTACGGACGCAGCGATACCAATTTTTTTGTGTTTATGGAAAAATGTTAAAAGGGTTTTTTGTTAAACTTTTTAATATTTAGGTATTTTTTTTTACAATTTTTAAAAAAAATGTATTTAACTTTTTTTTACACATTTTATTAGTCCCCCCAGGAGACCTGAACCAGCGATCATTTGATCACTGGTACAATACACTGCAATACGAATGTATTGCAGTATATTGTCCTTTTTTCAGGCTTCTGCTAAGCCGTGCTAGAGGCACGGCTTAGCAGAGGCAGACAGAAGGCAGACCTGGGGGCCTTTGTTAGGCCCCCGGGCTGCCATGACAACCACCGTCGCTCCCCTCCTCTTCACAGTTTAAATGTAATACACAGCTGCCACCAGCAGCATACGGAGCGGGCTCAGCGCGTGAGCCTACTCCATACTTCAACATGTTAATATATTGAAGTGAGTAATTGGAGTGGACACATCTGTAAGAACCCTTTTTAGCCTTTCATGCGATCAGGGGTGTACATAGTTATCATAGGGCACCATTGCAGAATATAAAATGGGCGCGCACCCCACAGATAATGTCTGCTAATTTGACGTGGGATAACCTGGGAATGTTTTCTGTCACGTTTCTAATAAGAAAACTGGTGGGGACTGCTTACACCATGCGACTCGGACCTGGCCCACATTTCCCGATACAGTTACAGAACCGTCTAGTTTTTCGCAGAATGTACCTCAAGTACCCAAAATGGATGTTTCTGTAAGGTATCGTGGGTGTTCTTGGGTGGCTCAGGGGAGGGGCTTAGAGTGTCCTAGGAACGTAGATTCCACGGTTTAGAGGTATGCAGTTTCACGTGTCAGAACAAAATGGCGCATGTCTTTATAAATATGGCAGTCAACCGAAGCGCTATATATTTCTCAATTCATTTATGGTAGATGGCGGATAGTATACTTTTTTTGCAGGATCTCCTTGTCTTAAAAGGAGTAGTCGCCTTGAAAGGTTTATTGACACATACCGGCCAAACGTAACATTTAAAACGGCTGCACCCGTGCCACAGGCATAGTGAGAGGATGAATGACAGGGGAAATAGGAAGGGGAGGAGCTGAGGGAAATGAGGCTGAGGTCAGACAGCACTCTGGTTTGAGCGCCAGTCAGACCGGAAGGAGCGCACGGAACAGTTGTGTTACTGCTCGCTCCTACACACTGTCTCTGCCACGTCTCCTACCAGTCCCCCAGCATGACTGATCTTCTTCAGCTACTAGAGCAGCTACGTTCCATGGCCGGCGAGTGGGGTTCAGATTGGCTCAGAGCCCAGGTCGCTAGTCTGGTAAGCGGCCCGGCTGGGCCTAGGTCATCCGCGCCCTCGACTGAGGGCAGGCCCTGGGGAGAGTGAGATAGCTGGGGGATTGCAGGACGGCGAGGCCCAGGCAGAGCATCCGCCGCGGTCCAGGGGAACGCAATCGCCGTCAAGATTGCTGTTGCTTTGCTGGAGAGAGGTCACCAGAGGCCTCCGAGAGCTTTGTTGAGGAATTGAATATTAACCCCTTAAGGACCAAGCCATTTTTAATTTTTTTTGTTTTCGTTTTTCACTCCCCGCGTTCCAAGAGCCATAACTTTTTTTATTTTTCCGTCAATGGAGGGGTGTGTGGGCTTATTATTTCCGGGACGAGCTGTAGTTTTTATTAGTACATACAACTTTTTGATCACTTTTTATTAAAAAAAATTTGTGAGATAAAGTGACCAAAAAAAAGTGATTTTGGCGGTTTACATTTTTTGGTTTTTACTACGTTCACCAATTGCGGGTTAAGTAATGGAATATTGTAATAGTTCAGACTTTTATGGACGCAGCGATACAAATTTTGTTGATTTTTTTATTCTTGACATTACTTTAGAGGAAAAATTGGAAAAGGGTTGAATACCTTCGTATACCTTCATTAGGCCCCCGGGCTGCCATGACAACCACCGGCGCCCCTGATTGTGGTGTGGGGGCGCCGATGAGCTGTTGGAGGGGGGGTGCCCCCCTCTCTATAATGCTTCAGATGCAGCGGTCGCAATTGACAAGAGCATTTGAGGAGTTAAGCCGTCCCCAAATAAAAGGAATCCCAGTGGGACAATTCCTCCGAATTCGCAGGAATTGTACGAAATTTCGTGATTTTAAGTTGGAAGCTGCAGATTTGACCGCACGATTCCGTACGAGGGGCTATCCAAAAAGTGTGATTAAGCGTGGTTACAATAAGGGCCCTAAAATGTGACAGGGAGGATACTCCGGACAGAAGAAAGGACTTGGACATTGATGATAGAGTGCGATTTATCTCTAGATATGGATCTCATTGGGATCTTTTACGAAACAATGCAAAAAAATTGGTCACGCTTGACCTTGGATAAAACGATTGGGTCATTAGTTGGGAGCAGCCCTAGTATGGTCCCAAAAAGGGCACCGACTTTAAATGATCTCTTGGTCAATTGGGAATTCAAAAGATTGACCGATGAACATTCGATTTTGGCTAAATAGCCGTCCAGGAGGGAGGTATAAATGTGGATCTTGCAAATATGTATTAAAAAGAGAAGACATGTTCACTGACTCTCAACACAAGAAAGAATATGTCTTCCCTTTTATCAATTGTCGGTCCAGTAT
Organism: Rhinoderma darwinii; assembly: GCF_050947455.1. Classification (NCBI taxonomy): domain Eukaryota; kingdom Metazoa; phylum Chordata; class Amphibia; order Anura; family Rhinodermatidae; genus Rhinoderma; species Rhinoderma darwinii. The sequence goes on along the minus strand of NW_027461763.1, from coordinate 52,297 downwards.
GGTAATATATTCTTTTACCGGTCCATATGGATTGACTTACATTGGCAAAACAAAACGGGAGTTACAAATAAGGATCGGCGAACATAAAAAAGATGAAAAACCCACTTGCTGTTCACTTTAAGGGTATGTGCACACACACTAATTACGTCCGTAATTGACGGACGTATTTCGACCGCAAGTCCCGGACCGAACACAGTGCAGGGGGCCGGGCTCCTAGCATCATACTTATGTACGATGCTAGGAGTCCCTGCCTCTCTGCAGGACAACTGTCAAGTACTGTAATCATGTTTTCAGTACGGGACAGCAGTTCCACGGAGTAGCAGGGACTCCTAGCATCGTACATAAGTATGATGCTAGGAGCCCGGCTCCCTGCAGTGTGTTCGGTCCGGTACTTGCGGCCGAAAGACGTCCGTCAATTACGGACGTAATTAGTGTGTGTGCACATACCCTAAGACTCATCACCAGCAATCACCAAAAGGACTGAACTTCATGGGAATCCATCAACTACCCGAGGAGAGGAGGTGATAGGGATAGGCTGCTTCTCCAAGAGGAAACGGTGGATTTACACTCTTGGTACTTTATCTCCGAGAGGGTTAAATAATGAAATCAAATTGATTATGTTTCTCTGATTCTTTACCTTAGAGTTTTTGCGGCATATATCGCTACCGGATCGGCTGCATATTATAATGCGTTCGAATCGGTGGCATTTCAGTGCCCTATCCAATTGCTATTTTGCATTGACCCATATAATACTTGCCTTGATCCGCTCTATCGTAGATATGGTGATATTCATTCATTAAAAGCCGGTGTATATTCTTTGTACCCAATTAGACATTACCAGGGGCAGTTGTAGATTCTATTTGGGATGCATGAATTAGGATGGACTCCCTGATGTTCCGGACTAGTTTCGCTCTACTTGGATAATTCTATCATATTCTGTCATGAATGGTGGGGACCCGGTCTGCGGCCTTTTTAGGTGCCTGAGTGGCTCCCTGCCATTCTTGACAGATTTCTCTCCTTTTGGTCTTCCCCTGTTTTGGGGACTCTACCTAGATGATTGATACTCTAGGCATTCCATTAAGCAATGGTCTAAAAAATTTACTAAATTCAACTACGCTATATTTTATTAATCTTCTCTGTACTCCTTTTAGGGTCTTCGATGGGTGGACCTCTACTGCGCCGGCTGTATACCAGCGTCCCAGTGGACTGCCACCCATCATTTGATTCAACCTTTTGGCACTCTACATGAGGTATACTTACTTTGATCCGTTCCTTGCCCTCCCGGATAGGCCTGCTGTGGTTGCCTTTTCCCTTTGGAGATATACTGGTCTTTGTGTATTTTGGTAATGTGATGTTACTCTGCCATGGATGGTGGGGACCCGGTCTTTGACCTTGTTAGATCCTCACGGTTTCCCTACCATCCTTGACAGATCACTCTTCGTTCCCCTTGGCACAAAATATATCAGCCCTTTATTTTTCAATAATACAATGGATGTAGATGAGGTCGGCGGCCAGTTTATTGGTTACTTGTCCCTTTTCTTTATAGTTTACTTGTATTTTTTGTTTTCTTCTTTTCTCTTTTTTATTTTCTTTTTCCCCTTCTAGAAGGGGGAGGGACATCTCTCTAAATACATAATTAGATGTCTTTGTAATATTTCCTATATAAAGTGCTGGATGTCTATTTAGGGAACATTGAGAGATATTTATTCTAATACAAATATCTCTAGAAACATGATTAAAATTACCTATAGCTATTTCACTCTATTAAACAATTGTTCAAAACGTATTAACAACTTATGAGATTATTAGGTGATCATCCGAAGATAATATTTTGTAATGTTATAAATGGACATTTAACTAGGTAATGTACCTTCAAATGCTCCGCTATATAACTGTCAGGCACCGTGAACTTGATTGGTTTGGCTCTGAGGAAGTCCCAATGGGGACGAAACGCGTTAGCCTATTGTACGGTTGTGGGTGATGTCATCACACCGTATACTTCCAGCAAGGTTGAATACTACGCCACGCTACAAATCACGCTGCAGTACTTGCCCTACAAATCGGGTGTCCCATAGCGGATACATGTGGGTAACTTTCAGCCATACTTTGGAGCTTCTTTAACCCCTTAATGACCGGGCCATTTTGCACGTTAATGACCAAGGATTATTTTTAGTTTTTACACGGTCGCATTCCAAGAGTCGTAACTCTTTTTTTATTCTGTCTACATAGCCGTATAAGGGCTTGTTTTTTGCGGGACGAGTTGGATTTTGTAACTGTACCATTTTTAGATGCATATAATATATTGATTAACTTTTATTAACTTTATTTTAGGAGAGAATTGAAAATAAGCAGCTATTCCAGCATTAATTTTCACGTTATAAATTTACGCCGTTTACTAAGCAGCGTAAATAACATGTTCACTTTATTCTATGGGTCGGCACGATTACGGGGTACCAAATATGTAAAGGTTTTATATGTTTTTTCTACGTTTGCACAATAAAAACCCTTTTAGAAAAAAATTACTTGTTTTTGCATCGCCGCATTCCAAGAGCCGTCACGTTTTTATTTTTCCGTCGACGTGGCCGTATGTGGGCTTGATTTTTGCGGGACAATGTGTAGTTTTTATTAGTACTATTTTGGGGTACATAGGACTTATAGATTAACTTTTATTTTATTTTTTATGGGGGGAATGGGAGAAAAGAGAGAATTTTGACGTTGTTTTTTGCGTTTTCTTTGGACGCCGTTCATCCGGCGGTTTAATTAACATGTTCATTTTATTGGTCAAGTTGTTACGATCGCGGGGATACCATATATGTGTATGTGTGATTTGTTTTGACCGTTTTACTAAATAAAACCACTTTTTGGGCCAAAAAAGTAGTTTTATTTGACTTTGACTGTCATTATTATTTTTTTTTTTTCACAAACTTTATTTAACTGTTTTACATTTTTTTTTTTAGTCCCACCAGGGGACTTCACTATGCGATCTGTTGATCGCATATATAATGCTTTGGTATACTTCGTATACCAAAGCATTATTGCCTGTCAGTGTAAAACTGACAGGCAGCCTGTTAGGTCATGCCTCTGGCATCGCCTAACAGGCAGATGCTGAAGGCAGACCTGGGGGTCTTTGTTAGACCCCCGGCTGTCATGGAAACCCGACGGCGACCCGCGATTTCTTTGCGGGGGCGCCGATCGGGTGACAGAGGGAGCTCCCCCCTCTGTCAAACACATTAAATGCCGCTGTCACTATTGACAGCGGCATTTAATGGGTTAAACTGCCGGAATCGGCGCGCGCTTCGATTCCGGCAGTTGCAGCAGGAGCCAGGCTGTGTATAACAGCCGTGCTCCTGCCACTGATCGCGTGGGTACAGTCTCAGTACCCGCGCCATCACAGGACGGATATATCCGTCCTCCTGCGCGAACTAGCAGCTGCTGAGGACGGATATATCCGTCCTTCGGCGTTAAGGAGTTAATAAATGTACGGAGCACTTTTCTTCTGGCCAGCTGCCGAACTTGGAAGCAGTACCCTATCAGACCGGGACATGGAATGAAATCATCTGAAGAGTATAGTGGGCTTGTTCCCTGACCACCTATGTGCTTCCCTGTATACACCTTCCGGCAAAACATATTTAGAAAATTTCATTCACATTTCTGGTACATGTTCTGGACCTTACTTGGACTCAATTTCTTAGTTGGTCTGCTATAAGCTCGATATATATGATGAGATGGATAGGACATATACGGCCACACACGACCGACAAATTTATTATAATTTAAGCGGAAATCTACGCCACCCCCTAGCTGGTGTAGATTTCACTCTGTGGTCAGGGGCGTAACAGGATACAGACATTCATTAAAGCTATTTATGCGTGAAATCCTGAAGAGAGTGCCGTGATTTTCGGATACTACTGAAGTGTGCCACCCTGTACTTTGGCACCTCACCCTACCTCAATTGGAGTGCATCCCATATCCTATATAAGGATACAGACAGGCCCCTTCCCAGGCCCCGTACCGCCCCCATTCCATGATCGAAAATTAAAATAAAATAAAAAAATGACCCACCTCATCACTCCGCTACTCCAGCCAGATCTTCTAAGCCTCCTACATCAGGCCACGGTGCATACAAGGTTGTGAAGCAAAGTCAGGGCCTTCTTTGTAACGCTCATACAACAGTAATTATCGTTAACCAATAAAAACGACAGCTCGTCCCACAAAAAATAAGCCCTCACACCGCTTATTTGACAATTTTTTTGCTGTAAAAGTAATAAAATATTTTTTTTAAAAATCAATTTAAATTTGGCATCACCGTAATTGTATCGACCAGCAGAATAAATTTATCTTGTCATTTTTACCACACGGTGAAAGACGTAAAAACCAAACCCCAAAAACATAATGGAGGAATCACAATTTTTTACCAATTCCACCCTACAAAGAAATTTTTTACATCACTCCATTGATGGAAAAAGAAAAAAGTTATGGCTCTTAGAAGGTGGGAAGTGGAAAAACTAAAATAAAAAATGGCTGTGGTGCCAAGGGGCTAATCTCCACTCAAGGACATATACGGGCTGAACCAAAGAATCAACATTTTGGAGCACTTCAGAATTTCACCATAATGAGCAGCTCGGCTCTGCTTTTCTCAAGACTTAACTATAATGTTTCCAAACAACCACAAATGGATTCTCTGCATAAAGAATCAAGGACATGACAAAGCATGAAGTCCACATGCATACACGTGAGAGAATACCAATAGTTGGTAGTGATGATTAAAAAGCTGCCATGACCTACCCTGTTGCTGATTACAGTGACTCAAACATTATGGATTCGACACGACAATTGATGAAACAGAACCCGGAGTGTTTGCAATTCCTAAGATTCAATTGAGGAAGAAAACAAGACCAACCTCACAAACTCATTCATATGGAACTTCCACTGATCTCTTCTTCAGAAAGGCATTCTAAGGAATTTGTATGGCTCTTTTGGAGAAAAGAGTAGCTGCAAACCTAGGTTCCACATCAAAGAAATTATTTTTTTGTTCCTGTGGCTTAGCTGAGTCACAGTGCCAATGTAGACTTGACTAATCTTTGGACCATAGATCCAAATCCCCAGTCTCTTTATAAAATAACCTCATAAAGGAGGACAAAATATTGCTGCCTACGACTCTGCTGCATCACAGTACAATCACAGACCTGGAGTTTTTGGAAGATAACGCCACAAGAAGGACAAATGTCACAGTATCAACTTAGATCCAAAGTCTTTGGGAAATAACCTCACAAAAATTAACAAATGTCACTGCTTGTGGCTTGGCTGAGTCATAGTGCTGTCCTAGACCTGGAGCCTTTACGTAATAACCTTAAAAATAAATTTAACATTTTGCTGCCTGTGGATCAGCTGAGTCACAGTGCCAACCCAGATTAAGAGTTTTGTGAAATAACCTCGCAGAGAATGACAAATGTCGCTGCCTGTGGCTCAGCTGAGACACAGTACCAACCCTAGCCCTTGAGTCTTTGGGAAATAACCGCACAGGAATTACAAACGTTGCTGTCTGTGGCGCGGCAGACTCACAGTCCAAACCTAGACCCAGAATTATTTTTTTTTGAAGCTGCACAAAAATAGCAAATGTGGCTTGGCTTGGTTGAGTCACGGTGCCAACTTATATCTAGAGTATTTGGAAAATAACCTCACAAAGAATGACAAATGTCTCTGCCTGTGGCTCAGGTGAGTCACAGTGCCATCCCAGCCCTCTAGTCTCCGGGAAATAACCTCACAAAGAATGACAAATGTCTCTGCCTGTGGCTCAGCTGAGTCATAATGCCAAACTGTATCCAGAGTTTTGGGGAAATAACTTCACAAAAAATTACAAAATGTCACAGTCTGTCTCAGTTGTATCACAGTGCCAACCCAGACCTGAAGTCTTTGTGAAATAACCTGGCGAAGGAGGACAAATGTTGCTGCATGTAGCTCAGCTGAGTCACAGTGTAATACCAGATCTGGAGTATTTGGAAAATAACCTCACAAGAATAACAAAAGTCACTGCTTGTGGCTTAGCTAAGTCATAGTGCCATCGATTCCTGGTGTCTTTATGTAATACCCTTACAAATGATAAATGTCACTGCCTTTGGCTTAGTTGAGTCACAGTTGCAACCCAATTCTGGAGTCTTTGGGAAATACCTCACACGAATGACATGTCACTGTCTGTGGCTCAGCTGTCACAGTGGCAACCCAAATATTACAACCTGTGGTTCAGCAGAGTCACAGTGCCTACCCAGATGCAGAGTCTTTGTGAAAAAAACCTCGCAAAGAATGACAAATATCTCTACCTGTGGCCAGGCTGAGTCACAGTGCCATCAAAGATCTGGAGTTTTAAAAAAAAAATAATCTTACAAGATGGACAAATGTCGCTGCCTTTGGCTTAGTTGAGTCCCAGTGCCAACCCAGAACTAGAGTATTTGGCAAATAACCTCATAGATTGACAAATGTCACGGCCTATGGCTCTATTGTGAGAAACACCTTGCACAGGTGGAAATATCTAAAAAATCAGCCCTAGCATCGGCGCTGTTTCCGTTTGAAGTGGTGTAGTGCTGGTTTCTTAGTGTAGAATGTCACAGAGGAAAAAAAAAATGTAAATGAAAGTTCTTTTATGAAATATGATGGATACAAGCGACGCATTTCGGAGCCAAACGGCTCCATCCTCAGGCAGTATCACAGGGATAGAGGATCTGTACAAAAGGTACTTACATTTATACAGAAAAAAAACTTGGAAAAAAAACACTGACAATGAGGTAAGATCAGAGGTCAGTCCCTGCTACATAATTGTTATGCAATGTATAAGGCAGATATAAGGGTGTGTAATGACAGGAGTGTAGGAGTATTTTTATCTAAAATTACTGAAATGTAATAATGGGGTCCTGATTGGGAATGGTATGTGGGGGTTTCAGAGCGCGGCTGTATGCCGTTCTTCTGGTGTTGCCGATGATTGGGCTGGCCAGTTAACTTAGTTGCGTTCTGAAGCGGAGCTGAAATCTTTAGGTGCAAATGGGGGTATCAATGAGGGGATAGGTATTTGGGAGGGGGGAAGTGGTTTTAGAAAGGGGGCCGTGCGGCACACCTGTGCGCTGCACGGCTCGGTTCAATTGTGAATGCGCTGGGGTTCGGCGCTCACTGAATGAAGTTACGGCATCGCTAGCAGCCGTGTTTGCTAGACGCTGGGGGGGGGGAGAATAGGTATTGTGGGAAGTTTGTACTAGGGAAAGTATATGTATATTGGCAACTAGTAGTAGTTATCAAAATATATTTTAAACACAGAAACAAAAGGATCTGTAATAATGCACTGACACTCCGTGTCCATACAAAGCTACCGATTCCTTGCAGGTAAAGGAGAATTCAAATAGGGGAAAATTCAATTGTATCCATTAAATTATATTAAATTAACTGATGCTTCAGGACTGTGGTGGTGTAATGAACTTGATAATTTGGTGATGCGGAAGTGGAATTTATATATGTATATGAATACAAAGGAAATTAATGAATTGGTTGGTTGATATGCTGACACACACACACACACACACACACACACACACACACACACACCTATTGTAATGACAGGGATAGGGAGACAAGTGAGCCCTAATCTACCCGCCACTCAGTCCCTGCCTACTTGCAACGACCCGCCCTAGGCGACGGGGTACAACTGGGCGACGGTCCCTAAACTCAATAAGTGCACGACAGACAACAGACAAGGAAACACAGAACAAAGGGAAACGGGGCAGTTGCCCACGGCAACACCGTGAGCAAAAAGAGTAGTAAACGAGCCGAGTCAAACCAGGAGAGTACGAGGTGCCAAACGTAGAGCAGAAGAGTAGTCAGTAAGCCAGGGTCAATACGAAGCAGGGACAAGTAGTTCAAGAAGCTGCAGCAGGGCCAGGAAACCAGCAGAGAAGAATCACAAGCAAGGAGGAACAGGAAAGGCAGGTATAAATAGACAGAAGTCGGGAGCTAGCTCCATCTGGCCAGGCTGTGATAGGCTCTCCCACTCCTAAGCCTGCCATCCTGAGTGGTGGAAGATGGAGTCAGTCTCACAGACATAGAAGCAGGTGCAGACTGATTACCTATGGGCGTGGATACAGAAGCTGTGCCTGGCAGATCCTTAACACCTATATACGAATAGAGAAGCAAAAGGCACGGCGCCACATGGTGCAGGTCAATAAGATAACGGGAGAGCTATAATCCTGATCAGTTATGCTCACCTGGTAGATATATGATATAGGCAGAAAGTAATCAAACCACTTCGTGCTGCTGCCAGGATCCAAAGCCGGAAAACCAGACCGGTTACCGCTAGTAATACATGTGGGCAAAAGAAGACAAAAAAGGGAGGATCCTATAGGGCGCTGCTGCGTGGTTGTTTAGAAGATATTCAAGGATAATGGAAGCGAATGTATATAAGTAGAAGTTTATTAAATCATACAGGCTACGCGTTTCGACACTGTACCAGCGTCTTCCTCAGGCCGTTTTTACGGCCTGAGGAAGACGCTGGTACAGTGTCGAAACGCGTAGCCTGTATGATCTAATAAACTTCTACTTATATACATTCGCTTCCATTATCCTTGAATATCTTCGAAACAACCACGCAGCAGCGCCCTATAGGATCCTCCCTTTTTTGTCTTCTTTTGCCCACATGTAACACCTATATATGCATACATGCAATCAAATACAGATGTAGGTGGTAAGAGGGGGTGATGGGTTAGGAAACTGTGATATATGTAAAACTAGAGTACCCGTGATAGGAATGTAATAAAGGATGAAAAGGGACAAAAATTCAGAGAGGATCAAATACACGTAAGAATATAAATGTCTATTACTTAAACTACGGTAAAATATGGTGGCAATTAAAAATTCACAATCAATAATAAAAAGACAGTTACAATATGGTGATACATAAACATATATACAGGAATGGAAATCACAAGAAGTATTGCACAGTATATAATATCAATAATCATGTAGCTCATTAGTTGGGTCGCTAAGTTTCCTGTTGGTTTTTGGGTTTTTAGTGTATTCGGGGGTCCCCTATGTTAGAGTATTTCAGAAATTTCATTAAGGCCGGTGGGGACTAAGGTATTTAATCTATACATGCAGTAAACCTCTCGCCGGCACAGTGCTTCGAATCTGTTGGCTTGAAATGGGTCAATATGATCTATAGGAATGACTGAATAAGATTTGAAATCACCCCTGTGTGAAGAGGTACAGTGTTTCGGTATACTAATGGGTCCACAATTTCTTATTGTAATTGGAGTGGTGTTGATTTAGGCGACAGTCTACTGGTTGAGTAGTACGCCGTACGTTTTGGACACCGCAAGTGCAACTGATTAAATAAATAACGAAATGTGACTGGCAAGTTAGCCCATGTCTAAGGGTGAACGTTTCACCCGTATTGTTGCCGACAAAGGTTTTGCATCTACGTTGGATGCTTGAGCAGTGGAGGCAGCATGCTCTCCCGCATCTAGAACTCCCTATGGGTAGCAGGGAAGGTTTTTTTTCTCATCGCCCAATTTTTAACACGGCTTGGGGCCAGTATGCTCTTGAGAGCTCTCCGGTATGTACACAGGGGTTTGTTTGGTAAAAGAGCTTTTAAAAAGGGGTCATGGGTTAATATATGCCAGTGTGTGGTTAAAATCTCTTATTCTTCTGAATTTCTTATTGTATGTGGTGATGAAGTTACGTTTTTTCGGATTGTTGGAATCGTCTTTCGCTGCAGGTATTTTAGATGGTATTAGGCAGTCTGTTTGTTTCAGTTTTCTGGTTCTCGGATAGGCATCGGAGAGGATGCGATTAGGATAACCCTTTTCTTTAAAATGTTTCTGTAGGGTACTGGCTTATTCAATGAAATTCTTATCACGACTGCAATTTTTGCGTACTCTTTTATACTGGCTGTAGGGGAGGTTTTTTTATAATGTCCAGTGGAATAGTCCAGGTAAATATTCGTGTCCACTTTTTTAAAAAAATGTGCGGGTGATGATTTGGGAGTGGGTATGAGACATAGTGGGACCAAGAAAGCCGATTTTGTTGCGATTTATATGACTAGTAAAAGTGAGACCCCAAGTATTCGGGTTTAAAATGGTGGTGAAATTGGTGGCTGAGAGCATGTCCATTTACAAATGAAGAATAGGTCATCAATATAGCTTTTATAAAATACTATGTGGTGTTTGTACCATTCAGCTTCACTGCCTGTGGCTCGGCTGAGTCACAGTGCCATCAAAGATCTGGAGTTTAAAAAAAATAAAATAACCTCACAAGAAGGACAAATGTCGCTGCCGTTGGCTTAGTTTAGTCACATTTCCAACCTTGACCAGGAGATTTTGTGACATAATCTCACAATAAGTAACAAATGTCATTGCTTGTGGCTCGGCTGAGTCAAAGTGCGATCCCAGCCCTGGAGTCTTTGGAAGATAACCGCAAAAGAATCACGGTGCAAACTCAGATCTAGAGTATATGAGAAATAACCTTACAAAGAATGACAAATGTCACGGTCTGAGGCTCAGCTGAGTTACAATGCCAACCCTGATCTGGATTCTTTATAAAATAACCTCATAAAGGAAGACAAATGTCGCTGCCTATGCCTCGGCTGAGTCACAGTGCCAACCTAGAACCGGAGATTTTGTGAAATAATCTCACGAGTGACAAATTTCATTGCTTGTGACTTGGCTGAGTCACAGTTTCTACCTAGATCAAAAGTCTTTGGGAAATAACCTAAAAATAAATGACAAATGTCGCTGCTTGTGGATCGGCTGAGTCACAGTGCCATCTCAGCCCTTTATTCTTCGGGAAATAACCTCACAAGAATGACACATGTTGCCTGTGGCTTGAGTCACAGTGCTAACTTACACACAGACTTTGTAAAATAACCTCACATAAAAAAAGACACATCTCACTGCCTATGACTCGGCCAAGTCACAGTGCCAACCTAGTTCCAGAGTCTTTGGGAAATAACCTCACAAATGTCACTACCTGTGGCTCGGCTGAGTCACAGTACCAACTCCGATAAAGAGTCTTTAGGAAATAATGTCACTGTAACGCCCATGGCCGCGGACAGTCGTTCAGACTTACCATCTGACGGCTGCGGCCATGGACGTCTGTGTTCCCGGCGGCATCTCCCAACAGGTAGACGCCGGAACTCACTTCCGGGTTCTATGACTGGTTCCCGCAGGGCGAGCCCGCCCGCGTGTGCACAGCCTTAAAAGGCCAGTACGAGTCCAGCTGTCTATTATCAGTAATTACCCAAGAATGCTGCTGGACTATAAAAAGGGCTCTGCTCAGTTGTTCCTTGCCTAAGCGTTGTTGTATACCTAAAGTTTGTCTTGCAAATGGTCTTCCAGTGTTTTCCAGTTCCCAGTGTTACCCATTCCTGCTGCCTGTACCCTTTATCCCGTGCTATCGTATCTACTGTGCCATCTACAGTGAAATAAAATGAAATAAAAGAGACACGGCGCCACATAGTGCAAATAAAAGCGATAGAACCACGGGAGCAATTGAACGTCAAGAAAATTGCTCACCTTAGATTGTGGACACCGTTTAGTGTCACAAAAGCAAAGAAAGCTGCTGCCAGGTCCATGCACAAGCAAAACAAGTTTGCTGTCAGAAGAAAAGCTGACTAATGAAACAAAAAAGGAACCAACGGCGCTGCTAGTAAAGATGTCAGAGTAGGATAAAGTTGAAATAAACGTATTTATTTGCAAGAGACAGGGCTACGCGTTTCAACGCCGGACCAGCGTCTTCATCAGGCCAATACCCAATATATAGGTATTGGCCTGATGAAGACGCCGGTCCGGCGTTGAAACGCGTAGCCCTGTCTCTTGCAAATAAATACGTTTATTTCAACTTGGTTCCTTTTTTGTTTCATTACTCTACAGTGAAAGTCAAGTTGTGTTTTCCGCTGCATCTACTGTGCCATCTACGGTGAAAGTCAAGTTGTGTCTCCGCTACTGTCTATATTGCCTCAGGTACCCTTTCTGGACTATAGACATTCAATTGTACCTGGTTGGCCAGCTGCCTTTCCGCTACGCGGTACGGCCCAGTGGGTCCACACCCCGCATCGTGACATTCTCCTCTATTAGTGTAGAATTATCGCTAAGTGGCTCTCGTCCTGGAGGAATTAACCTACTCATGTATTGCTTGGTCTCCAGTTAAACATCACTGCAGAGGAAATATGTGACCACCCACAGCATCTTCTAGTGATATAATTAGGAGGGCGTGTGACATCCCATTTGCTCTTCCCATCTTCCTGCCCTTCAGACCGACATCAGATATTAATACCCTATATTGTCCATTTAAGTGTAGAGAATTTATCGATCCGCCAGTTGAGCTTCGTTTTCCGATTCTAGACCTGTAGTACTTTTAGACTTATCAAACTATTTTTGCCTAGGCCATAATCACGTCAGAAGAATGTTTATTAGAAGACCATTACTATGTGATCCGAGATTTGTGTCCATTTACAAGAATTTCGCACGTCTCCGGGGTCGTTTTGCTGAGCAGTGTGGTGGCCCTTTTATCTCTTTTATAAGCATCAGGGTCTCCATTAAGACTGAATTGGACAGAAGATATTTACCAATCATCTCCTTCTGTGCAAATCCAAAAGCTGCACCTTTTTATGTAGATCATAGAAAAAAAATACCAGTAGCTTCGCCGGTTAGAATAATGTCTAGCAGCACTTGTGGCATGGAGTCCCAACCTGCACTAATTCGTTACCGAGATCCTTAAGACTCCGAGGAGGCGGCCGACCTCCCACCAGTGCATTCAATGCATGTTCAATAAGGTTTAAGTCAGTAGAATGGATCGGCCATCGTCTGATATTCTGTGTATCTAGGTATTCTCTATGGTAGATGTAAGTGGGTGTTCCATAAAGAAGACGTCTGGTTCCTTTATGACCCCTGCTGGACATAATGTTGGGAGATGCCATCTTTGAATGGGGATCCCTAACGACCAAAATATACAAACACATGGTGGGGTGTGCATGAACCTGTGATGCCTCCCTGCCCCTCACCATCAATTCCAAAATGGTCCTGTTTATGGGGTTTTACTTCCTCCCAGGTTTTCTTCAGATGAAGACTGTGTGAGTCGCTGGACTCGTCTGTACACACGCACTATTCCTGTGTCTTAGCAGTGGGCTTAATAAGGGCAGCAGTCAACAGGATACATATTGGCCTTTGGTCATACAACCCCTTCTTATATTCTATTTTGTAGATTATAGGCCAGGAGAGAGTTGCTCTTGTGGCTCCTGCAAGGTCCGCTGCTGTCCTCTGGTTATGATGCCTGGGAGCTTGGGATGAATAAAAGTCTTCTTGTGATGTTGTAGCACTTGGACATCCACTGCTGAAGCATCAAATGACATCTCCACCGTGTTGGAAGAAATGCAAAATCAGAAGTCTCGGGCAGCCAAAGACTTCCCCCGAAACAGAAATGTAGAAATCAGATGAATGGCCAGCATTATGGCTTACTGGTTAGCACTGTTGTCTTGCGGCACTGGGGTCCTCGGTTACGATCCGACCAAGGACTATATTTGCATGGAGTTTATATGTTCTACACGTGTTCTCCTGGGTTTCCTCCCGGTTCTCCAGCTTTCTCCCACTCTCTGAAAACATGATCGGTTAATTGACTTCCTTTGATAGTGTAATAGGGAAATTCGATTAAGAGCCCCATTAGGGACAGAGACTGTTGTGATTGGTGCCAATCTCTGTACAGCGCTGTGGAACATGATGGGGCTATATAAGTGTCATGAAGGGTCTGTGGACCTACTGGGCGGTACCGCTTTGGCGGTAAGGCAGCTGGCCAACAGGGCACAGGTGAAAGTCTATAGTTCGTATAGGTACCTGTGGCAGCTCAGACAGCAGCAGGGCAGGCTCGGCTGGGACTAGGCAGCAGGCAGACGTCAGGCGAGGTGAAGCAGGTCAGACGTGGATACAGCACGACACGACTTTGGTACAGCACAGTGCTCGACCAGGATAGTATGGAATGCCAGGAACAGGTATAGGTAGCACTCTAGTAGGCCATCACATAGACAGACTAGGAATACACAACAAAGCTCAGGCGTGGGAAGATGGGGCTGGGACCTTCTTATAGCCCAGGGTGCTCTGAAGCAATCAGCTCAACTACCAACATGCGTGCGCTCTGGCTTCTCAAGTCTGGACTGAGCTCGTGAGCGCACCCTGGTGGTCACTGTGGAGAAGGACAGCCGTATGTGCAGACATCTCTTGAGAGAAGGGCGTCGACTGGATGGAAGGAGTTCGTGGACAGCGACCACGTATGTTACAATAAGCAATAAAAAAAACACAAAACCCTTTAATATCTGGAACCAAGATGAAAAAAAAAAAAAGAAGAATCATCCACAGTACACGCAGGTCACAACAAGTAAAACTTTTTTTATTTTGTAATTGCTTACAAATACCTTCTAAAATAAAGAATATGCCAAGTGTATAAATTTACATACACATATATGTACAGCCCTAGAGCCCTCTAAAGCCTTACAATGATTTTTTTCTTTACATAAATGATTCTTCTTCTTCTTACAGTCTGAAAAAATAGGATTTATTTTCAAAAAGGCTTTTATCTCGCCTGCACTGTACATACCCTATCTTCCGATTATAACAGTCCCTTTATTGAGAAACGGCGCATTAAAAACATTCACAAATTATTTTATTTTTTTAAAAAATCACAGCGGGCTGGAACTTCCCTGACAAATCCAAATTTTATTGCATTTAAGCAAAATATTTTTAAAATAAAATTCTATCGTCCTCACCTCGCTAATGGCATACACAATACCCTGTATATAAACTCTAAATTCTCTCATATATATATATCCGTAAATATATATATTACTTCAAATATATTATCATATGCTTAATTCAATTTTGTATCCATATACATTGCGCGAATATAAAAAAATTGGATTACCGAGGACATTCGGAGAATTGAGGGGTTAGCCCCTCAATCCATCTGCTTTCATTGTAAGCAGAGCCGGTTTGTTTCCCCCGCCGTCCCGAGTTCCAAGTCGGAGCACAATGGGTGGTCTAACCCATCGATGAACATTAACTCCGCGTAACATCTCCAAAAACAGGAGGCCTAGTGATCACAATTGAGTGGGCAGAAGTTGGTCAGTATCTACACGATGTGGCCAAATTTTCGATTGTTCCCAAAGAAGAGAGCGGATCCCATCGAAGGTTTCTCAGATTTGGGCAAGAGCTATACAGACCAGAAGCAAATATCTCACCACAGACCATACATGGCCAACACCGAACATCACAAGGCTACTAGATGGGTATGTTCCAGTGGGGGGGTTATAGGAGGCCGGACAGTGTTCAGTTAGACTCAGGCTATCAGTGGCCCACCCTGAATTGTTTCTCTATATGGTACCATGATGTAATGCTTTGAGGGTAGAATACCTCCATAACATGGTACGCAATGGGACATTCCATGATTTGCAATATAGAATCCATGAGAATAAAAAACAACTCCATAAAAAAGGGAAGGCGTAAAGTACGGGTCCATAGATTCCTATAAGTAATACAAATCAGTAATATAGCCATGTGTATGAGCCCTAACACTCCACTGTCACCATGGTAGGGCCCCCCCCCAAAAAAAAAACTGCTCGTCCTTCTATACCAGACTACTAAACATCCTTATGAAGCACTTGGTCTGATCTTTTTTTTCCTTCATCTAATTCGTTGCGTCTCGATAACCTTCGAAAAATTGGGGGTTTGTCCATGTAAGTGTATCCGCTTCCATCGTAAGTAGAGCCAAGATTACGGAAATGCTCCCTGTGTTCTTGGTTGGAGCAAATATTGCACCAAGAACCAAGTGATATCTCTACAAAGAACAGAGGTCCGGACTATGCTGAGAAAACAGACCTTCTGTCAGACTTGTATGTAAATGAAAACCTCAAACTTGTTTCACTCCATTCAGAGACATGAAGCAGATCGCACTCTGAATTACAGCCTTGTATGTTACGTCGCTGGAGAGTCGCTACAGCCATTCACTTGTGAAGAACGATCCATCAATGGATCCAAAGAACTAGAACAGAGTCTCTGTCTCTTCGAGGATCGGGGTGGGAATAGTGCAGCATGGGTAATGTTTACCGGTAGAGGGTCTGGGGGAATGAGATGTTTTAGGTCAGTTCTTCCTCGGCCATTAACGTATTGTCATTGGGTGAATGACACATTAAGATACACGAAGAGAGATCTAAAGTGCAAAAAGTTCTTTCCAAAACATGATTTTTTTTTTTCCAACCAGATAAATTCTACAATTGTTTAAATATAGATTTGTTTTTCGGAAATGTTTTTTGTAACATTGGAAAGAAAGGCGTGGCCAAATTATATACCGATTACAGTAAATGGCAAAAGTCCCCGAAAAACCAAAGGCCGACAACTTTTTACAATGCTCTACATAGACGTGAAGGATCCATGTTTTATATAATGGAGCCCAATAGAGGGCGACCCAGATCAGGGTGATATAAACCCCCGAGGAAAGAATACCCTTAGTGGTTACACTGCCCTTGTACGCTCCGAGGAAATATGGGCTCTGGGTGTCGTGGTGTGATTGCGTGAACGTATACAAGCAGGGGGCCACGTTTTGTCTATGGGGGCCCACACACTAATATGTAAGGAAATTAAAGATACTGAACTGTCAGGAGGCAGCTGGGAAACGTGAGGTCACGCAACCTGAGAGTTAACAGGAAATCAGCACATTATTCTCTAACATAGAGCTATGATTCCACATAAAAGACATCGACAACCTGTTATAAGACTACAAATCCCAGCATGGTGAGCCGAGAGTCTTTGGCTGTAATAATAAAGCCTATGACTGTCTGAGCATGCTGGGAGTTGTAGTTTCACAACAGCTGGAGTGCCGAAGGTTGCTGTCCCCTGCCATATAACATGGTATAAATGTCGTCTAGGTTATAGTAGTCACAGGGATATCAGACTGGTAGAAGATCTGTTCATATATGCATCTTTAGGTTATTATGGATTTAGTGTTATTGATACCTGACGTCCGGGGAACATCTACTACGTTATATACTGTACATGATAATGAGACCTGTAAGAGGGCGAGCAACGCCCTGGAAACCAACGGAGTTACAAATCACACCACAATCAGGCTCACTTAAAGGGGTCACTTTTACCGCACGTATATAAGGCCTCGCTTAGCAGGGAGAAGTCCTTGAGGCCGATAGGATGAGCCCAAAGTGACTATGGCTTTTCATCACATACATAGCTTACGTTGACTGGGGATCAAAATAATCACAGTGTTGTCCACAAATATCTATCGAATGCTCCGCAGAATATTACCCGTGCCCAGGGATGAGCAGCTCAAGTCGTAAGTGCTTAAAGTCCTTTTTGGGTCAAGACGGCTAAAAGCTCCAGGAGCGGCAACTCGTCATGGGAACCTCATGTTCCTGCTCACCCCACATTGTGCACCTCTGTATATAAAATGGTGGGCAGGCCAGTCCTGATCACCCTACAAACGCAACGCACGATCATATAGAACATGGTCGTCAAGCTGATCACCCTATATACACGATACACCTCCATATGGCGGTCACGCTGGTCCGGGTCACACCACACACAGGACCCAACATTATATGACATTACCAAACGATATGCCCCCCATTGAAAATATTGACAACCCCACCTAGATTCTATATTGTACATGTTGGGCGTTGATTTTAGGTAGATTCAAATTATTGCTGAAGTTGGGGGATCCCGTATCTCCAATAGCGCGTACACTAAGTGACATGGGAAATATTGCTTCCTTAGGTTTCAGTCTTTGGAAATCTGGTCTTAAATTTGTAACAAAAAAATATCACTCGTGTATTATTTACAGTATTAAGTGCAAACTTATGTCACGATTATTTAGGGTTGACGAGAACCCTACAACGTACCCGGTAAGATCTTCATCGTTAAAAATATCTAAAGAGCTATCCTGGGCCGAGCATGACCCACTGCCGGAGTTTACCCTACATTATAAAGGTTAAATATCTATCCATGGTTATTGGAGATGGAGAAGGCGGTCAACCGGAAAACCATTCGGGGGTCACCGTACCACAAGGCAGGAGACACACAGCTTGGAGGGACCAATGCAATCGTCATGGCAGAACGCACCGCAGCCCTTACACATGATCATGGCTTTCAGCCGACAGTAGCATTTGGAAGGAGACACTTCCACACTACCGTCATTGGTGTAAGTCTGGACAGAGATGGGTTGTTCACAACCCCCGGAGCTTACACTCTGACCCGAAGGGATTGTCGTCACAGTCACGGAGAAGGACACAACATTGTCTGTATTAGCTGGACTGAAATTTCCGGCTGTGGGAACGGAGGACCTATTTAGGACCTCTGGCGATGTGTAGATGTTGATTGTGCCACCGTAGCCAGATCCGAGTAGACCGGCAGGGTTCCCACAAGTCCTTGACGTCTGCAGTAACTCGGGATGGGGTGACGTGGATGAAGCGTGTATTCCAAACATGTCGGAGGCCTTATGTTTCAACTTGACCCCCAATACATTGGCCATTTTGGCCTGGGCAGCGTGTATCAAATCTCGGGCTATATCCGACTCATTATAAATGTTGCCCTTCGTGACTATCTGAACAGTCTCCTTCACATCAAACGTAGGTATAAATTCATTCTTTGCGGTCTTCTGAGGTTCCGATTTAGGAGAAGAGGTCATTCCGGATTTAGATGTAACATATGGTGGGCGACACTTTTCAGGCTCCGCGTCCTCATCCCCACGCTCTTGATTATCCACATGCTCAGGATCGACTATGCTTTCTGAAGGGGCTTGTCTACAGACCTCCGAAACTCTACCATACGTCGAGATGTTGAGCAGATAATGGCCAGACATGGCCGGCTTGGACGTTCTTCTTCCTAGAAAACCGAGCATGAACCGTTGAGAAATGTTTTCTCTCTGGCCGTTGCACGGGGCTGTATTGATCTCTGATGGATTTTTGTTTTCTTGCCAAACCTTTTTGATCAGAGACTGTAAGACCTGCTCCTGGCTGGTGGCATGTGCCTCGGGATCTTGAATTTGATTGTTACCAGATCTTGTCAAGTCTTTTCCAGAAAAAAGTTGCCATATTCTTTGGCCTGAAGGATGTTGCCGATTGTGGCTCATGAATCTCTCTAGTTGCTGAGCAGCCGGATTTGATGGTCGTTCTGCCTCTTCCCACCCTTGTGGCGCACCTTGTGGTCTTTCGGCAGATGATGGCGGCACAGTTTTTATTTCCACTTTTGTTAGAGGCCTGGGCATGATTTGCTCCAATGGGACATTCTTTCCTTGAAGAAGCCGAGTAACAAGGGGATTATTGGCAGGAATGCTGGAGATGGACTTGTTGAGCTGCCCACTAACCAACAGTGAAGGGTTAACGTTTGGGTTGTGTACTTGGGTGGATGGTAACTGGTCAATACCATGGGTTGTGCCAGACGTCCTTGACTTTATGAAAGAAGTTTCTGTCTGTGGCTGACTTGGGGCCTTTGCCGACGAAAAAGGTGGTGAGGCCGGTATGGTCTGGCTTGCTTCATCAGCTCTCTTGGCGCTTTGTATTGATGGGATGCCTGTACCTTCAAGAGCTGAGACCCTGTCAATCTTGAGGGAGCTTCCACTGGCCGTGGCCTTCATAACTCCAGAAGGCTGTATGGATTTCTCTGGTATAACTGGTTCCTGAGTCAGCTTTCTATTGCTGATTGAGTGGTCTATTTCTCTGTTTTGGCTGAAACTTCTTGTGGTTTCGGCAGGGTTGTGTTGATGGGAAGCCATCGTGAATCGGGATTGTACACCGGGTTTTTGCAGTAGCTGTGTTCTTGCTGGACCGTCAGCTGATGCCTGCACTGGTTTCTTGATCTCCTTTTGATGGTGTGGTAAAGAGGGTGAAGTTCCCCTTTCACTTCTCCAGCTTCCAGTATTTCCCAAGTCCAGTACTCGGTTCCCGATCTCCCCTCGTGGTCCATCTTCTGGGCCTCCTCCGGGTCCAGGTCCGGGGATTGAACCTCCATGGGCAGCAACAGCCGCTGCTCTCTGTGCGCGGGCCAAGCGAGCCTTCGCCTTGATGTCGGCGAGCGTGCGGGCTCCTGTTCGGCCAGGACTGGTATTGGTGATTGCAAATGTGGGCCTGGGAGAGACCTGGCTGCTGAGAAATGGCTTCGGGGAGAGCCATGCCGCTGGAATCTAGAGCACAAAAAGACAGAGCAGGTAATATGTCAGATACGGCAAATCCCAATGTCTTATCAAGCAATAGTCTACAAAGAATAATCTGATCAGCTACCGAGCAAAGTGAGGGGAGGGGGTAATGTCTGTGATTTAAGGTCTATCCTCAAAGTCCCAGTGGATGCAGTCATTTTGCTTTGGTCATTTGCAACTTTTTGGAACTTTTTGTCCATATTGGATCTATTGGCACAAGAGCTCTACAACTAGAGATCGAGGGCGCTGCGTAAGATCACCGAGCCCGCTGAATTCTGCCTAATTTTCCTCCATAACTGGAACTCAAAAAGTCCTAGTCACCGAGGCTTTATGCTGAGGACTTACGACAGCTTTTATATGATTATTTTGTCATTAGGCTTTTATTATATTATATTTAAGTGTAGTTACTTATATTGGACCCATTACTCTCAATTTCAGAACTAGGAAACAGTACGTGACCTCCCAGGGGGCACAGGAACATGATCTTCACCCTTTGTGATCAGACGGTTGCCTTGAAGAACGGGATATAGTCCACAGCGGACAGCCCTTCAAGGAGTATTCCCATTCACTCTATAGGCCATAAATGTGGCACCCCCTTTGTCAAGAACGTGAGTCCCGTGGATATGTCATAAATGTCCTAGATGGGAATAGCCCTTTAATGCAGGGGTTGGAGAGTCTACAACATAGAGGTCCTAACAAATCCCCACTGGCTTCAGGACTCAATTGTTTGAGATCTGCTGGAGACCACATATATGCGGCACGCCCTAAATAGTTCTCAACCACAAATGGGATTCTCCAAAATCTCAATTACCACCAAGTAATTTCTGGCCTATAGGTGGCGCTATATATTAAGTTTTTCTTCTTTTTTTTTGCATACTTTTTCCCAGGTGACATTGCGGTAAAGTCTCTTTAAAGCTGGATCTCCGAAAGGAGAATCAGTTCCTGCCGAGAAGGGAGTATTGACCAAAATGCAATATAAGTGCTACATGTGAACAAACCGCTAAAGGTGTCAGACATAATGATGGACCATTATATGGTTGTGAATAGGTCTTTACCTTGAGCGGTGGCACCTTCTGCTCGGTCGCATGCTGCTGGGTTTCGATAAGTGGTTTACATAAGGCACGAAAGGACTGCTGGGACTGGCTGAGATCCATCATACGTGGACTCTTCTCAGGAGCAGCCAGATGGTCCTCACTGACCTCCAGGCGTCTCTTGGCCCCGATGCTGAAGGTGGTCACTTCCGTTTTCTCTGGTGACGCACATTCACTGGAGATTTGGTTGAGGTCTTCTTTACTGGTCAATGCTCCTGGTGATTCAACGCGCGTTGGGCTCTTTGGTTTGATGGGGGTCAAGCAGGTATGGCTTTTAGGCTCCATGTCTTCGGACTCACAGGTGGATGGAGCCTCTTTAGTGGTTGCCGTGTTCTCCTTGACATCTTGGTCTTCGTCTATAGTCGTCTTATCAATGACGTCCACCTTCCTGATCTCAGGCTCTTGATTGGCTCCTGTGGCCTCCGGGTTCTCACGATTGTCCTGGTCCTCTTCAGTCTTTAGGGGCTGAAGATCTTCTACGGAGGGACTGCTGGAAGTGTCGTGGACGGCACCCATAATAATATGTACTATTGGTGGAGAGGATTGGTCCTCAGTCTCGTTGTCTTCTGCAGTCATCTTGATTATCTCTTCTTCACTCAGACCGGAGCTTTAGAGGAAAAAAAAAAAAAACAAAGATGGAAAGATTGGCATAAAGAGAAAGAGAAGAAGAGCGGAGAATGGAAGCTGACGGGAACATGGATTGTCCTGGACGGGGCAGAGGAGGAACCGGCTCCAACCTGGCAGATCATTTCTATCTTACCACCAGGAATATGAGCTTTACATGACCATCCTGACACCACTGCTCCATCTAATAGTCAGAAAATCTACATCTGTTGCTTTCCACATCATTTTCAAGATCTCAGCTTGCTGTCGGTGGATGTAAACCTTCTTAAATACATTTGTAGGCCAAAAACCGGTCCTGTTCACTCAGCAGAGGGTTACATACAATGTAGTGCAGTGCAGGAAAGGAGTGATTGGTGCTGATGCTGTGTTTAGCTAAATGTATACACTGTAACAAACCCCCAGCTGTGAGAAGTATTAGGTCCGTACGGGTTTTCGGTTTCTCCATCTAAACAAAATGTTTCAATTCACTGACAACAAGCAGAGATCTTAAAAAGTGAGAAATTGAAACAAAGTATATCGGAAAGTTGCGAAACTTCTCATAATGATTACGCTTTATTCATTTAGAAATGGACGAGCCCTTTAAGACAGTAACAACACGGGACGTCTCATGTACTCACCTCTCTCCATAGTAACTCTCATAAAACCGCTCCTTCCAGGACTCCACCTTCTTCTCCTTCTCAACTTCCTGACGAATCCTCAGCTGCATCTCCGGCGTGAATTCACCTGTCACATAAAAGAACATCTCAGCTGAAGAGAGACAGTGCAGGAGAGTGCTGGGAGTGATAGACTGCTTTCCCAGAGAAGAGACCGTGCAGGAGAGTGATCTTACACATAGACTGCTTACCCAGGGAAGAGACAGTGCAGGAGAGTGCTGGGAATCATAGACCGCTTACCCAGGGAAGAGACAGTGCAGGAGAGTGATCTTAGTCATAGACTGCTTACCCAGAGAAGAGACAGTGCAGGAGAGTGCTGGGAGTCATAGACTGCTTACCCAGAGAAGAGACAGTGCAGGAGAGTGCTGGGAGTGATAGACTGCTTACCCAGAGAAGAGACAGTGCAGGAGAGTGCTGGGAGTGATAGACTGCTTTCCCAGAGAAGAGACCGTGCAGGAGAGTGATCTTACACATAGACTGCTTACCCAGGGAAGAGACAGTGCAGGAGAGTGCTGGGAATCATAGACCGCTTACCCAGGGAAGAGACAGTGCAGGAGAGTGATCTTAGTCATAGACTGCTTACCCAGAGAAGAGACAGTGCAGGAGAGTGCTGGGAGTCATAGACTGCTTACCCAGAGAAGAGACAGTGCAGGAGAGTGCTGGGAGTGATAGACTGCTTACCCAGAGAAGAGACAGTGCAGGAGAGTGCTGGGAGTGATAGACTGCTTACCCAGAGAAGAGACAGTGCAGGAGAGTGCTGGGAGTGACAGACTGCTTACCCAGAGAAGAGACAGTGCAGGAGAGTGCTGGGAGTGATAGACTGCTTACCCAGAGAAGAGACAGTGCAGGAGAGTGCTGGGAGTGATAGACTGCTTACCCAGAGAAGAGACAGTGCAGGAGAGTGCTGGGAGTGATAGACTGCTTACCCAGAGAAGAGACAGTGCAGGAGAGTGCTGGGAGTGATAGACTGCTTACCCAGAGAAGAGACCATGCAGGAGAGTGCTGGGAGTGATAGACTGCTTACCCAGAGAAGGGACCATGCAGGAGAGTGCTGGGAGTGATAGACTGCTTACCCAGAGAAGAGACAGTGCAGGAGAGTGCTGGGAGTGATAGACTGCTTACCCAGAGAAGAGACAGTGCAGGAGAGTGCTGGGAGTGATAGACTGCTTACCCAGAGAAGAGACAGTGCAGGAGAGTGCTGGGAGTGATAGACTGCTTACCCAGAGAAGAGACAGTGCAGGAGAGTGCTGGGAGTGATAGACTGCTTACCCAGAGAAGAGACCATGCAGGAGAGTGCTGGGAGTGATAGACTGCTTACCCCGGCAGAGACAGTGCAGGAGAGTGCTGGCAGCAGGTTATATACGGGGCCTGTCTATATAATGAGGATGTGCCCCTTGTGACGTCACCCCCCCCCCCCCCACACCCGCTCACCTTCTGACAGACGTTCCTTCCAGCTCTGAGATGCGGAAGTAAAAAATTCGTTATTAAGAGCCGAACTGTTCAGCCTCAGGAGTCCGTCGGGTCCGGCCTGTGAGGAAAACAGAAAGAATTACTCCCCCTGGTCCTGGGGACAATGAGAGCGTTCATGTCGTGTCCTCATGGCGGACTACAGCGACCGCGTTACACAAAGGTGGACTGTCACTTTAAGAGGCATGCGCTATACTACTAGCATCCCAACATGTACTGATTCTCCCACAGGTCACCATCATGGTTATTGGGGGCGCCACTGAGGTAATAAAAAAAAGCCGTGTGAATATTACCCCCTAGCTGCCGCAAATCATCCTCTCTAAGAGCTTCTGCAGCAGCCGGGACAAAAAAACATAAGGGAAAACGCATTATTATATTCAGATGAATGGCCATATAGTTCGCTAGAGTGAAAGGTGCAGCTTGCTGGTGGCTCTCCGCCCATAGAGGGGGATCCTGAGCTGGGGACCCCCCACTATATGGTCAATATGCCTTAATAGGGCTATACACAGGTTAATAACGCTAAAGAGGTGCTGCTGCAGCTGGAGGATATATTATTATGTATTGTGCATTGCTGCAGAACCTCTTTGACACCATCTCCTCACAGCGCCATCTAGTGTGATAACATCATAATGCTGTAAAAGGTACACAGAGAGACTGCGCCATCTAGTGTGATGACATCATAATGCGTTATGTATACAGTGATACAGCGCCATCTAGTCTGATATCATCATCATGCTGTAAAAGGTACACAGAGAGACTGCGCCATCTAGTGTGATGACATCATAATGCCTTATGTATACAGTGATACAGCGCCACCTAGTGTGATTGCATCATAATGCCTTATGTATACAGTGGTACAGCGCCATCTAGTGTGATGACATCATAATGCCTTATGTATACAGTGATACAGCGCCATCTAGTGTGAGGACATCATAATGCCTTATGTATACAGTGGTACAGCGCCATCTAGTGTGATGACATCATAATGCCTTATGTATACAGTGATACAGCGACATCTAGTGTGAGGACATCATAATGCCTTATGTATACAGTGGTACAGCGCCATCTAGTGTGATTGCATCATAATGCCTTATGTATACAGTGATACAGCGCCATCTAGTGTGATTGCATTATAATGCCTTATGTATACAGTGATACAGCGCCATCTAGTGTGAGGACATCATAATGCCTTATGTATACAGTGGTACAGCGCCATCTAGTGTGATGACATCATAATGCCTTATGTATACAGTGATACAGCGCCATCTAGTGTGAGGACATCATAATGCCTTATGTATACAGTGGTACAGCGCCATCTAGTGTGATGACATCATAATGCCTTATGTATACAGTGATACAGCGACATCTAGTGTGATTACATCATAATGCCTTATGTATACAGTGGTACAGCGCCATCTAGTGTAAGGACATCATAATACCTTATGTATACAGTGATACAGCGACATCTAGTGTGATGACATCATAATACCTTATGTATACAGTGGTACAGCGCCATCTAGTGTGATGACATCATAATGCCTTATGTATACAGTGATACAGCGCCATCTAGTGTGATTACATCATAATACCTTATGTATACAGTGATACAGCGCCATCTAGTGTGAGGACATCATAATGCCTTATGTATACAGTGGTACAGCGCCATCTAGTGTGAGGACATCATAATGCCTTATGTATACAGTGATACAGCGCCATCTAGTGTGAGGACATCATAATGCCTTATGTATACAGTGATACAGCGACATCTAGTGTGATTACATCATAATGCCTTATGTATACAGTGGTACAGCGCCATCTAGTGTAAGGACATCATAATACCTTATGTATACAGTGATACAGCGCCATCTAGTGTGATTACATCATAATACCTTATGTATACAGTGGTACAGCGCCATCTAGTGTGATGACATCATAATACCTTATGTATACAGTGGTACAGTGCCATCTAGTGTGATGACATCATAATGCCTTATGTATACAGTGATACAGCGACATCTAGTGTGATGACATCATAATACCTTATGTATACAGTGGTACAGTGCCATCTAGTGTGATGACATCATAATGCCTTATGTATACAGTGATACAGCGCCATCTAGTGTGATTACATCATAATACCTTATGTATACAGTGGTACAGTACCATCTAGTGTGATGACATCATAATGCCTTATGTATACAGTGATACAGCGCCATCTAGTGTGATTGCATCATAATGCCTTATGTATACAGTGATACAGCGCCATCTAGTGTGAGGACATCATAATGCCTTATGTATACAGTGGTACAGCGCCATCTAGTGTGATGACATCATAATGCCTTATGTATACAGTGATACAGCGCCATCTAGTGTGAGGACATCATAATGCCTTATGTATACAGTGGTACAGCGCCATCTAGTGTGATGACATCATAATGCCTTATGTATACAGTGATACAGCGCCATCTAGTGTGAGGACATCATAATGCCTTATGTATACAGTGATACAGCGACATCTAGTGTGATTACATCATAATGCCTTATGTATACAGTGGTACAGCGCCATCTAGTGTAAGGACATCATAATACCTTATGTATACAGTGATACAGCGACATCTAGTGTGATGACATCATAATACCTTATGTATACAGTGGTACAGCGCCATCTAGTGTGATTGCATCATAATACCTTATGTATACAGTGATACAGCGCCATCTAGTGTGAGGACATCATAATGCCTTATGTATACAGTGATACAGCGCCATCTAGTGTGATGACATCATAATACCTTATGTATACAGTGGTACAGCGCCATCTAGTGTGATGACATCATAATGCCTTATGTATACAGTGGTACAGCGCCATCTAGTGTGATTACATCATAATACCTTATGTATACAGTGATACAGCGCCATCTAGTGTGAGGACATCATAATGCCTTATGTATACAGTGGTACAGCGCCATCTAGTGTGAGGACATCATAATGCCTTATGTATACAGTGATACAGCGCCATCTAGTGTGATTGCATCATAATGCCTTATGTATACAGTGGTACAGCGCCATCTAGTGTGATTACATCATAATGCCTTATGTATACAGTGGTACAGCGCCATCTAGTGTAAGGACATCATTATACCTTATGTATACAGTGGTACAGCGCCATCTAGTGTGAGGACATCATAATGCCTTATGTATACAGTTATACAGCGCCATCTAGTGTGATGACATCATAATACCTTATGTATACAGTGATACAGCGCCATCTAGTGTGAGGACATCATAATGCCTTATGTATACAGTGATACAGCGCCACCTAGTGTGATTGCATCATAATGCCTTATGTATACAGTGGTACAGCGCCATCTAGTGTGAGGACATCATAATGCCTTATGTATACAGTGGTACAGCGTCATCTAGTGTGATTGCATCATAATACCTTATGTATACAGTGATACAGCGCCATCTAGTGTGATTGCATCATAATGCCTTATGTATACAGTGATACAGCGCCATCTAGTGTGAGGACATCATAATGCCTTATGTATACAGTGGTACAGCGCCATCTAGTGTGATGACATCATAATGCCTTATGTATACAGTGATACAGCGCCATCTAGTGTGAGGACATCATAATGCCTTATGTATACAGTGGTACAGCGCCATCTAGTGTGAGGACATCATAATGCCTTATGTATACAGTGATACAGCGACATCTAGTGTGATTACATCATAATGCCTTATGTATACAGTGGTACAGCGCCATCTAGTGTGATGACATCATTATACCTTATGTATACAGTGGTACAGCGCCATCTAGTGTGAGGACATCATAATGCCTTATGTATACAGTTATACAGCGCCATCTAGTGTGATGACATCATAATACCTTATGTATACAGTGATACAGCGCCATCTAGTGTGAGGACATCATAATGCCTTATGTATACAGTGATACAGCGCCACCTAGTGTGATTGCATCATAATGCCTTATGTATACAGTGGTACAGCGCCATCTAGTGTGAGGACATCATAATGCCTTATGTATACAGTGGTACAGCGTCATCTAGTGTGATTGCATCATAATACCTTATGTATACAGTGATACAGCGCCATCTAGTGTGAGGACATCATAATGCCTTATGTATACAGTGATACAGCGACATCTAGTGTGATTACATCATAATGCCTTATGTATACAGTGATACAGCGCCATCTAGTGTGAGGACATCATAATGCCTTATGTATACAGTGGTACAGCACCATCTAGTGTGAGGACATCATAATGCCTTATGTATACAGTGGTACAGCGCCATCTAGTGTGATTGCATCATAATGCCTTATGTATACAGTGATACAGCGCCATCTAGTGTGAGGACATCATAATGCCTTATGTATACAGTGGTACAGCGCCATCTAGTGTGATGACATCATAATGCCTTATGTATACAGTGATACAGCGCCATCTAGTGTGAGGACATCATAATGCCTTATGTATACAGTGGTACAGCGCCATCTAGTGTGAGGACATCATAATGCCTTATGTATACAGTGATACAGCGACATCTAGTGTGATGACATCATAATGCCTTATGTATACAGTGGTACAGCGCCATCTAGTGTAAGGACATCATAATACCTTATGTATACAGTGATACAGCGACATCTAGTGTGATGACATCATAATACCTTATGTATACAGTGGTACAGCGCCATCTAGTGTGATGACATCATAATGCCTTATGTATACAGTGATACAGCGCCATCTAGTGTGATTACATCATAATACCTTATGTATACAGTGATACAGCGCCATCTAGTGTGAGGACATCATAATGCCTTATGTATACAGTGGTACAGCGCCATCTAGTGTGAGGACATCATAATGCCTTATGTATACAGTGATACAGCGCCATCTAGTGTGATTGCATCATAATGCCTTATGTATACAGTGGTACAGCGCCATCTAGTGCGATTACATCATAATGCCTTATGTATACAGTGGTACAGCGCCATCTAGTGTAAGGACATCATTATACCTTATGTATACAGTGGTACAGCGCCATCTAGTGTGAGGACATCATAATGCCTTATGTATACAGTTATACAGCGCCATCTAGTGTGATGACATCATAATACCTTATGTATACAGTGATACAGCGCCATCTAGTGTGAGGACATCATAATGCCTTATGTATACAGTGGTACAGCGCCATCTAGTGTGAGGACATCATAATGCCTTATGTATACAGTGGTACAGCGCCATCTAGTGTGAGGACATCATAATACCTTATGTATACAGTGGTACAGCGCCATCTAGTGTGAGGACATCATAATGCCTTATGTATACAGTGGTACAGCGCCATCTAGTGTGATGACATCATAATGCCTTATGTATACAGTGGTACAGCACCATCTAGTGTGATGACCTCATAATGCCTTATGTATACAGTGATACAGCGACATCTAGTGTGATTACATCATAATGCCTTATGTATACAGTGGTACAGCGCCATCTAGTGTGAGGACATCATAATGCCTTATGTATACAGTGGTACAGCGCCATCTAGTGTGATTAGATCATAATGCGTTATGTATACAGTGGTACAGCGCCATCTAGTGTAAGGACATCATTATACCTTATGTATACAGTGGTACAGCGTCATCTAGTGTGATTGCATCATAATGCCTTATGTATACAGTGATACAGCGCCATCTAGTGTGATTACATCATAATGCCTTATGTATACAGTGATACAGCGCCATCTAGTGTGATTACATCATAATGCCTTATGTATACAGTGGTACAGCGCCATCTAGTGTGAGGACATCATAATGCCTTATGTATACAGTGGTACATCGCCATCTAGTGTGATTGCATCATAATGCCTTATGTATACAGTGGTACAGCGCCATCTAGTGTGATTACATCATAATGCCTTATGTATACAGTGGTACAGCGCCATCTAGTGTGAGGACATCATAATGCCTTATGTATACAGTGGTACAGCGCCATCTAGTGTGAGGACATCATAATGCCTTATGTATACAGTGGTACATCGCCATCTAGTGTGAGGACATCATAATGCCTTATGTATACAGTGGTACAGCGCCATCTAGTGTGAGGACATCATAATGCCTTATGTATACAGTGATACAGCGACATCTAGTGTGATTACATCATAATGCCTTATGTATACAGTGATACAGCGCCATCTAGTGTGATTACATCATAATGCCTTATGTATACAGTGGTACAGCGCCATCTAGTGTGAGGACATCATAATGCCTTATGTATACAGTGGTACAGCGCCATCTAGTGTGATTACATCATAATGCCTTATGTATACAGTGGTACAGCGCCAGCTAGTGTGATTACATCATAATGCCTTATGTATACAGTGGTACAGCGCCATCTAGTGTGATTACATCATAATGCCTTATGTATACAGTGGTACAGCGTCATCTAGTGTGATTGCATCATAATGCCTTATGTATACAGTGGTACAGCGTCATCTAGTGTGATTGCATCATAATGCCTTATGTATACAGTGATACAGCGCCATCTAGTGTGATGACATCATAATGCCTTATGTATACAGTGGTACAGCGCCATCTAGTGTGAGGACATCATAATGGCATATAATGTAAACAGTGACACAGCGCCATCTAGTGTGAGGACATCAGATTGTGTGATGGGTCTTTGTCTCTGTAGCGGCCACTTATAGGTGCTATATAAAAACTGTGACTGCCATTAGTCGCCCCTGCAGTATATAAAACCTGCAGAGCATTCCTCCAGGACGCTGCATATATTTAGGGTCACAGTTGGGTTTCTCATCCGTACAAGAAGGTCTGCACCCCATAATCTACATGTACCCCTCACCGGCCGGTCCACCTTGGGTAGGAGTCGGAGAAGCTTGTGCTGGCAGTCCACGGGCAGCAGCGAGAAGGTGTGTTTATTAATCAGCGCCCGCAGGTTCGTGTTCACCAAAATGGAATCTGGCGTCTCAACGTCGATCTCGGCACCTCGGCTCCTCTTCAAGTGTCCTGTGACATGAGAGAGATCTGTAACCCGAGCACTGAGGGGTGGTCACCGGATCTATACACCCCGCGAACAACATCCACTCCTGCTGCAGAGCATCTCACCTCTACTACTGCAGAGCATCTCAGCTACTGCAGAGCACCTCACCTCTCCTACTGCAGAGCACCTCACCTCTCCTACTGCAGAGCATCTCACCTCTCCTACTGCAGAGCATCTCACCTCTCCTACTGCAGAGCACCTCACCTCTCCTACTGCAGAGCATCTCACCCCTCCTACTGCAGAGCATCTCACCACTCCTACTGCAGAGCACCTCACCTCTCCTACTGCAGAGCACCTCATCTCTCCTACTGCAGAGCACCTCTCCTACTGCAGAGCATCTCACCTCTCCTACTGCAGAGCACCTCACCTCTCCTACTGCAGAGCACCTCACCTCTCCTACTGCAGAGCATCTCACCTCTCCTACTGCAGAGCACCTCACCTCTCCTACTGCAGAGCATCTCACCTCTCCTACTGCAGAGCATCTCACTTCTCCTACTGCAGAGCATCTCACCTCTCCTACTGCAGAGCACCTCATCTCTCCTACTGCAGAGCACCTCACCTACTGCAGAGCACCTCACCTCTCCTACTGCAGAGCACCTCACCTCTCCTACTGCAGAGCATCTCACCTCTCCTACTGCAGAGCATCTCACCTCTCCTACTGCAGAGCGCCTCACCTCTCCTACTGCAGAGCATCTCACCTCTCCTACTGCAGAGCATCTCACCTCTCCTACTGCAGAGCACCTCACCTCTCCTACTGCAGAGCATCTCACCTCTCCTACTGCAGAGCACCTCACCTCTCCTACTGCAGAGCATCTCACCTCTCCTACTGCAGAGCACCTCATCTCTCCTACTGCAGAGCACCTCACCTACTGCAGAGCACCTCACCTCTCCTACTGCAGAGCATCTCACCTCTCCTACTGCAGAGCACCTCACCTCTCCTACTGCAGAGCATCTCACCCCTCCTACTGCAGAGCATCTCACCTCTCCTACTGCAGAGCATCTCACCCCTCCTACTGCAGAGCAGCTCACCCCTCCTACTGCAGAGCAGCTCACCCCTCCTACTGCAGAGCATCTCACCCCTCCTACTGCAGAGCAGCTCACCCCTCCTACTGCAGAGCAGCTCACCCCTCCTACTGCAGAGCATCTCACCTCTCCTACTGCAGAGCATCTCACCTCTCCTACTGCAGAGCATCTCACCCCCCCTACTGCACAGCACGTCACCTCTCCTACTGCAGAGCACCTCACCTCTCCTACTGCAGAGCATCTCACCTCTCCTACTGCAGAGCACCTCACCTCTCCTACTGCCGAGCATCTCACCTCTCCTACTGCCGAGCATCTCACCTCTACTACTGCAGAGCATCTCACCTACTGCAGAGCGCCTCACCTCTCCTACTGCAGAGCGCCTCACCTCTCCTACTGCAGAGCGCCTCACCTCTCCTACTGCAGAGCATCTCACCTCTCCTACTGCAGAGCATCTCACCCCTCCTACTGCAGAGCAGCTCACCTCTCCTACTGCAGAGCATCTCACCTCTCCTACTGCAGAGCATCTCACCCCTCCTACTGCAGAGCATCTCACCTCTCCTACTGCAGAGCATCTCACCTCTCCTACTGCAGAGCACCTCACCTCCCCTACTGCAGAGCACCTCACCTCCCCTACTGCAGAGCACCTCACCTCTCCTACTGCAGAGCACCTCACTTCTCCTACTGCAGAGCACCTCACCTCTCCTACTGCAGAGCACATCACCCCTTCTACTGCAGAGCACCTCACCTCTCCTACTGCAGAGCACCTCACCTCTCCTACTGCAGAGCATCTCACCTCTCCTACTGCAGAGCACCTCACCTCTCCTACTGCAGAGCACCTCACCTGTCCTACTGCAGAGCATCTCACCTCTCCTACTGCAGAGCATCTCACCTCTCCTACTGCAGAGCACCTCACCTCTCCTACTGCAGAGCATCTCACACCTCCTACTGCAGAGCATCTCACTTCCCTACTGCAAAGCACCTCACCTCTCCTACTGCAGAGCACCTCACCTCTCCTACTGCAGAGCATCTCACCTCTCCTACCGCAGAGCACTTCACCTGTCCTACCGCAGAGCATCTCACCACCCCTACTGCAAAGCACCTCACCTCTCCTACTGCAGAGCACCTCACCTCTCCTACTGCAGAGCATCTCACCTCTCCTACTGCAGAGCGCCTCACCTCTCCTACCGCAGAGCGCCTCACCTCTCCTACCGCAGAGCACCTCACCTCTCCTACTGCAGAGCACCTCACCTCTCCTACTGCAGAGCATCTCACCTCTCATACTGCAGAGCATCTCATTCTCCCACTGCAAAGCATCTAGATTCACCTCTCCTACTGCAGAGTATCTAGATTCACTCCTCATACTGCAGAGCATCTCACCTCTCCTACTGCAGAGCATCTAGATTCACTCCTCTCCTACTGCAGAGCATCTCACCTCTCCTACTGCAGAGCATCTCATCTCTCATACTGCAGAATATCTCACCTCTCCTGTCACACAGCAGAGCGTCTCACCTCTCCAGTCACACCGCAGGAGAGCGTCTCACCTCTCCTGTCACACAGCAGAGCGTCTCACCTCTCCAGTCACACAGCAGAGCGTCTCATCTCTCCAGTCACACAGCAGAGCGTCTCACCTCTCCTGTCACACAGCAGAGCGTCTCACCTCTCCTGTCACACAGCAGAGCGTCTCACCTCTCCTGTCACACAGCAGATCGTCTCACCTCTCCAGTCACACAGCAGAGCGTCTCACCTCTCCTGACACACAGCAGAGCGTCTCACCTCTCCTGACACACAGCAGAGCGTCTCACCTCTCCTGACACACAGCAGAGCGTCTCACCTCTCCTGACACACAGCAGAGCGTCTCACCTCTCCTGACACACAGTAGAGCGTCTCACCTCTCCTGTCACACAGCAGAGCGTCTCACATCTCCTGACACACAGCAGAGCGTCTCACCTCTCCTGACACACAGCAGAGCGTCTCACCTCTCCTGACACACAGCAGAGCGTCTCACCTCTCCTGACACACAGCAGAGCGTCTCACCTCTCCTGACACACAGCAGAGCGTCTCACCTCTCCTGACACACAGCAGAGCGTCTCACCTCTCCTGACACACAGCAGAGCGTCTCACCTCTCCTGTCACACAGCAGAGCGTCTCACCTCTCCTGACACACAGCGGAGCGTCTCACCTCTCCTGACACACAGCAGAGCGTCTCACCTCTCCTGACACACAGCAGAGCGTCTCACCTCTCCTGACACACAGCAGAGCGTCTCACCTCTCCTGACACACAGCGGAGCGTCTCACCTCTCCTGACACACAGCAGAGCGTCTCACCTCTCCTGTCACACAGCAGAGCGTCTCACCTCTCCAGTAACACAGCAGAGCGTCTCACCTCTGTCCAGTGATAGAGAAGTAAAGCGTTGGAGCTGTGTACGTACTGTGAGCCGCAGCTGGTTTCACCCGGGCGATATTGCGGTCGGTCTTCACCGTTTTCAGCATAAGGTGCTGACCGGACGGAACCGCGATCCCAGATCTCCGCCGCCGCTGCTGCTTCTTCTGTTGTTGCTGCTTTAGAGCCTGAAGATACAGACGAGGTACACTATATTATATACACCCCCACAGCAGATACAGACGAGGTACACTATATTATATACACCCCACACACAGCAGATACAGACGAGGTACACTATATTATATACACCCCCCACACACAGCAGATACAGACGAGGTACCCTATATTATATACACCCCCACACAGCAGATACAGACGAGGTACACTATATTATATACACCCCCACACAGCAGATACAGACGAGGTACACTATATTATATACACCCCCACACAGCAGATACAGACGAGGTACACTATA
Source organism: Rhinoderma darwinii (assembly GCF_050947455.1). Lineage (NCBI taxonomy): Eukaryota > Metazoa > Chordata > Amphibia > Anura > Rhinodermatidae > Rhinoderma > Rhinoderma darwinii. Next base: position 17,284 of record NW_027461763.1, on the reverse strand, counting down.
TTATATACACCCCCCCACACAGCAGATACAGACGAGGTACACTATATTATATACACCCCCCACACAGCAGATACAGACGAGGTACACTATATTATATACACCCCCACACACAGCAGATACAGACGAGATACACTATATTATATACACCCCCCACACAGCAGATACAGACGAGGTACACTATATTATATACCCCCACACACAGCAGATACAGACGAGATACACTATATTATATACACCCCCACACAGCAGATACAGACGAGGTACACTATATTATATACACCCCCACACAGCAGATACAGACGAGGTACACTATATTATATACACCCCCCCACACACAGCAGATACAGACGAGGTACACTATATTATATACACCCCCCACACACAGCAGATACAGAGGAGGTACACTATATTATATACACCCCCACACAGCAGATACAGACGAGGTACACTATATTATATACACCCCCCCACACAGCAGATACAGACGAGGTACACTATATTATATACACCCCCACAGCAGATACAGACGAGGTACACTATATTATATACACCCCACACACAGCAGATACAGACGAGGTACACTATATTATATACACCCCCCCACACAGCAGATACAGACGAGGTACACTATATTATATACACCCCCCACACAGCAGATACAGACGAGGTACACTATATTATATACACCCCCACACAGCAGATACAGACGAGGTACACTATATTATATACCCCCCCCACACAGCAGATACAGACGAGGTACACTATATTATATACACCCCCACACAGCAGATACAGACGAGGTACACTATATTATATACACCCCCACACAGCAGATACAGACGAGATACACTATATTATATACACCCCCACACAGCAGATACAGACGAGGTACACTATATTATATACACCCCCACACACAGCAGATACAGACGAGATACACTATATTATATACACCCCCCACACAGCAGATACAGACGAGGTACACTATATTATATACACCCCCCCACACAGCAGATACAGACGAGATACACTATATTATATACACCCACACACAGCAGATACAGACGAGGTACACTATATTATATACACCCCCACACAGCAGATACAGACGAGGTACACTATATTATATACACCCCCCACACAGCAGATACAGACGAGGTACACTATATTATATACACCCCCACACAGCAGATACAGACGAGGTACACTATATTATATACACCCCCCACACAGCAGATACAGACGAGGTACACTATATTATATACACCCCCACACACAGCAGATACAGACGAGGTACACTATATTATATACACCCCCCACACAGCAGATACAGACGAGATACACTATATTATATACACCCCCCCACACAGCAGATACAGACGAGGTACACTATATTATATACACCCCCACACAGCAGATACAGATGAGGTACACTATATTATATACACCCCCCACACAGCAGATACAGACGAGGTACACTATATTATATACACCCCCACACAGCAGATACAGACGAGGTACACTATATTATATACACCCCCACACAGCAGATACAGACGAGGTACACTATATTATATACACCCCCACACAGCAGATACAGACGAGGTACACTATATTATATACACCCCACACAGCAGATACAGACGAGGTACACTATATTATATACACCCCCCCACACAGCAGATACAGACGAGGTACACTATATTATATACACCCACACACACAGCAGATACAGACGAGGTACACTATATTATATACACCCCCACACACAGCAGATACAGACGAGGTACACTATATTATATACACCCCCACACACAGCAGATACAGACGAAGTACACTATATTATATACACCCCCCACACACAGCAGATACAGACGAGGTACACTATATTATATACACCCCCACACAGCAGATACAGACGAGATACACTATATTATATACACCCACACACAGCAGATACAGACGAGGTACACTATATTATATACACCCCACACACAGCAGATACAGACGAGGTACACTATATTATATACACCCCCACACACAGCAGATACAGACGAGGTACACTATATTATATACACCCCCCACACACAGCAGATACAGACGAGATACACTATATTATATACACCCCCACACAGCAGATACAGACGAGGTACACTATATTATATACACCCCACACACAGCAGATACAGACGAGGTACACTATATTATATACACCCCCCACACAGCAGATACAGACGAGGTACACTATATTATATACACCCCCCACACAGCAGATACAGACGAGGTACACTATATTATATACACCCCCCACACAGCAGATACAGACGAGGTACACTATATTATATACACCCCCACACAGCAGATACAGACGAGGTACACTATATTATATACACCCCCACACAGCAGATACAGACGAGATACACTATATTATATACACCCCCCCACACAGCAGATACAGACGAGATACACTATATTATATACACCCCCCCACACAGCAGATACAGACGAGATACACTATATTATATACACCCCCACACAGCAGATACAGACGAGGTACACTATATTATATACACCCCCCACACAGCAGATACAGACGAGGTACACTATATTATATACACCCCCACACAGCAGATACAGACGAGATACACTATATTATATACACCCCCGACACACAGCAGATACAGACGAGGTACACTATATTATATACACCCCCCACACAGCAGATACAGACGAGGTACACTATATTATATACACCCCCACACAGCAGATACAGACGAGGTACACTATATTATATACACCCCCCACACAGCAGATACAGACGAGGTACACTATATTATATACACCCCCCACACAGCAGATACAGACGAGGTACACTATATTATATACACCCCACACACAGCAGATACAGACGAGGTACACTATATTATATACACCCCCACACAGCAGATACAGACGAGGTACACTATATTATATACACCCCCCACACAGCAGATACAGACGAGGTACACTATATTATATACACCACACACACAGCAGATACAGACGAGATACACTATATTATATACACCACACACAGCAGATACAGACGAGGTACACTATATTATATACACCCCCACACAGCAGATACAGACGAGGTACACTATATTATATACACCCCCCCACACAGCAGATACAGACGAGGTACACTATATTATATACACCCCCACACAGCAGATACAGACGAGATACACTATATTATATACACCCCCCACACAGCAGAAACAGACGAGGTACACTATATTATATACACCCCCACACAGCAGATACAGACGAGGTACACTATATTATATACACCCCCCACACAGCAGATACAGACGAGATACACTATATTATATACACCCCCCACACAGCAGATACAGACGAGGTACACTATATTATATACACCCCCACACAGCAGATACAGACGAGGTACATTATATTATATACACCCCCACACATCAGATACAGACGAGGTACACTATATTATATACACCCCCCCCCCACACAGCAGATACAGACGAGGTACACTATATTATATACACCCCCCCCACACAGCAGATACTGACGAGGTACACTATATTATATACACCCCCTCCCCACACAGCAGATACAGACGAGGTACACTATATTATATACACCCCCCCCCACACAGCAGATACAGACGAGGTACACTATATTATATACACCCACACAGCAGATACAGACGAGGTACACTATATTATATACACCCCCCACACAGCAGATACAGACGAGGTACACTATATTATATACACCCCCCCCCACACAGCAGATACAGACGAGGTACACTATATTATATACACCCCCACACAGCAGATACAGACGAGGTACACTATATTATATACACCCCCCACACAGCAGATACAGACGAGGTACACTATATTATATACCCCCCCACACAGCAGATACAGACGAGGTACACTATATTATATACCCCCCCACACAGCAGATACAGACGAGGTACACTATATTATATACACCCCCCACACACAGCAGATACAGACGAGGTACACTATATTATATACACCCCCACACACAGCAGATACAGACGAGGTACACTATATTATATACACCCCACACAGCAGATACAGACGAGATACACTATATTATATACACCCCCACACAGCAGATACAGACGAGGTACACTATATTATATACACCCCCCACACAGCAGATACAGACGAGGTACACTATATTATATACCCCCCACACACAGCAGATACAGACGAGATACACTATATTATATACACCCCCCCACACACAGCAGATACAGACGAGGTACACTATATTATATACACCCCCACACACAGCAGATACAGACGAGGTACACTATATTATATACACACCCCACACAGCAGATACAGACGAGGTACACTATATTATATACACCCCCCACACAGCAGATACAGACGAGGTACACTATATTATATACACCCCCCCCCCACACAGCAGATACAGACGAGGTACACTATATTATATACACCCCCCACACACAGCAGATACAGACGAGATACACTATATTATATACACCCCCCACACAGCAGATACAGACGAGGTACACTATATTATATACACCCCCCACACAGCAGATACAGACGAGGTACACTATATTATATACACCCCCCCCCCACAGCAGATACAGACGAGGTACACTATATTATATACACACCCCACACAGCAGATACAGACGAGGTACACTATATTATATACACCCCCCCCCCCACACATCAGATACAGACGAGGTACACTATATTATATACACCCCCCCACACAGCAGATACTGACGAGGTACACTATATTATATACACCCCCTCCCCACACAGCAGATACAGACGAGGTACACTATATTATATACACCCCCACACAGCAGATACAGACGAGGTACACTATATTATATACACCCCCACACACAGCAGATACAGACGAGGTACACTATATTATATACACCCCCACACAGCAGATACAGACGAGGTACACTATATTATATACACCCCCCCACACAGCAGATACAGACGAGGTACACTATATTATATACACCCCCCCACACAGCAGATACAGACGAGATACACTATATTATATACACCCCCCACACAGCAGATACAGACGAGGTACACTATATTATATACACCCCCCACACAGCAGATACAGACGAGGTACACTATATTATATACACCCCCCACACACAGCAGATACAGACGAGATACACTATATTATATACACCCCCCACACAGCAGATACAGACGAGATACACTATATTATATACACCCCCACACAGCAGATACAGACGAGGTACACTATATTATATACACCCCCCCACACAGCAGATACAGACGAGGTACACTATATTATATACACCCCACACAGCAGATACAGACGAGGTACACTATATTATATACCCCCACACAGCAGATACAGACGAGATACACTATATTATATACACCCCCACACAGCAGATACAGACGAGGTACACTATATTATATACACCCCCACACACAGCAGATACAGACGAGGTACACTATATTATATACCCCCCCCACACAGCAGATACAGACGAGGTACACTATATTATATACACCCCCCACACAGCAGATACAGACGAGATACACTATATTATATACACCCCCCACACAGCAGATACAGACGAGGTACACTATATTATATACTCCCCACACAGCAGATACAGACGAGATACACTATATTATATACACCCCACACAGCAGATACAGACGAGATACACTATATTATATACACCCCCGACACAGCAGATACAGACGAGGTACACTATATTATATACACCCCCCACACAGCAGATACAGACGAGATACACTATATTATATACACCCCCCACACAGCAGATACAGACGAGGTACACTATATTATATACACCCCCCCCACACAGCAGATACAGACGAGGTACACTATATTATATACACCCCCCACACACAGCAGATACAGACGAGGTACACTATATTATATACACCCCCCACACAGCAGATACAGACGAGGTACACTATATTATATACACCCCCCCACACAGCAGATACAGACGAGGTACACTATATTATATACACCCCCCACACAGCAGATACAGACGAGGTACACTATATTATATACACCCCCCCACACAGCAGATACAGACGAGGTACACTATATTATATACACCACACACAGCAGATACAGACGAGATACACTATATTATATACACCCCCCACACAGCAGATACAGACGAGGTACACTATATTATATACACCCCCCACACAGCAGATACAGACGAGGTACACTATATTATATACACCCCCCACACAGTAGATACAGACGAGGTACACTATATTATATACACCCCCACACAGCAGATACAGACGAGGTACACTATATTATATACCCCCCACACACAGCAGATACAGACGAGGTACACTATATTATATACACCCCCACACAGCAGATACAGACGAGGTACACTATATTATATACACCCCCACACAGCAGATACAGACGAGGTACACTATATTATATACACCCCCACACACAGCAGATACAGACGAGATACACTATATTATATACACCCCCACACAGCAGATACAGACGAGGTACACTATATTATATACACCCCACACACAGCAGATACAGACGAGGTACACTATATTATATACACCCCCCCCACACAGCAGATACAGACGAGGTACACTATATTATATACACCCCCACACAGCAGATACAGACGAGGTACACTATATTATATACACCCCCACACAGCAGATACAGACGAGGTACACTATATTATATACACCCCCCCCACACACAGCAGATACAGACGAGATACACTATATTATATACACCCCCCACACAGCAGATACAGACGAGGTACACTATATTATATACACCCCCACACAGCAGATACAGACGAGGTACACTATATTATATACACCCCCACACAGCAGATACAGACGAGGTACACTATATTATATACACCCCCACACAGCAGATACAGACGAGGTACACTATATTATATACACCCCCACACAGCAGATACAGACGAGGTACACTATATTATATACACCCCCACACAGCAGATACAGACGAGGTACACTATATTATATACACCCCCCCCACACAGCAGATACAGACGAGGTACACTATATTATATACACCCCCACACAGCAGATACAGACGAGGTACACTATATTATATACACCCCCACACAGCAGATACAGACGAGGTACACTATATTATATACACCCCCACACAGCAGATACAGACGAGGTACACTATATTATATACACCCCCCCCACACACAGCAGATACAGACGAGATACACTATATTATATACACCCCCCACACAGCAGATACAGACGAGGTACACTATATTATATACACCCCCCCCACACAGCAGATACAGACGAGGTACACTATATTATATACACCCCCCACACACAGCAGATACAGACGAGGTACACTATATTATATACACCCCCCACACAGCAGATACAGACGAGGTACACTATATTATATACACCCCCCCACACAGCAGATACAGACGAGGTACACTATATTATATACACCACACACAGCAGATACAGACGAGGTACACTATATTATATACACCACACACAGCAGATACAGACGAGGTACACTATATTATATACACCACACACAGCAGATACAGACGAGGTACACTATATTATATACACCCCCCACACAGCAGATACAGACGAGGTACACTATATTATATACACCCCCCCACACAGCAGATACAGACGAGATACACTATATTATATACACCCACACACAGCAGATACAGACGAGGTACACTATATTATATACACCCCCACACAGCAGATACAGACGAGGTACACTATATTATATACACCCCCCACACAGTAGATACAGACGAGGTACACTATATTATATACACCCCCACACAGCAGATACAGACGAGGTACACTATATTATATACACCCCCCACACAGCAGATACAGACGAGGTACACTATATTATATACACCCCCACACACAGCAGATACAGACGAGGTACACTATATTATATACACCCCCCACACAGCAGATACAGACGAGATACACTATATTATATACACCCCCCACACAGCAGATACAGACGAGGTACACTATATTATATACACCCCCCCACACAGCAGATACAGACGAGATACACTATATTATATACACCCCCCCACACAGCAGATACAGACGAGGTACACTATATTATATACACCCCCACACAGCAGATACAGACGAGGTACACTATATTATATACACCCCCACACAGCAGATACAGACGAGGTACACTATATTATATACACCCCCACACACAGCAGATACAGACGAGGTACACTATATTATATACACCCCCCACACAGCAGATACAGACGAGGTACACTATATTATATACACCCCCACACAGCAGATACAGACGAGGTACACTATATTATATACACCCCCACACAGCAGATACAGACGAGGTACACTATATTATATACACCCCCCCACACAGCAGATACAGACGAGGTACACTATATTATATACACCCCCCACACAGCAGATACAGACGAGGTACACTATATTATATACACCCCCACACAGCAGATACAGACGAGGTACACTATATTATATACACCCCCCACACAGCAGATACAGACGAGGTACACTATATTATATACACCCCCACACAGCAGATACAGACGAGGTACACTATATTATATACACCCCCACACAGCAGATACAGACGAGGTACACTATATTATATACACCCCACACAGCAGATACAGACGAGGTACACTATATTATATACACCCCCCCACACAGCAGATACAGACGAGGTACACTATATTATATACACCCACACACACAGCAGATACAGACGAGGTACACTATATTATATACACCCCCACACCGCAGATACAGACGAGGTACACTATATTATATACACCCCCACACAGCAGATACAGACGAGGTACACTATATTATATACACCCCACACAGCAGATACAGACGAGGTACACTATATTATATACACCCCCACACAGCAGATACAGACGAGGTACACTATATTATATACACCCCCCACACCGCAGATACAGACGAGGTACACTATATTATATACACCCCCCACACACAGCAGATACAGACGAGATACACTATATTATATACACCCCCACACACAGCAGATACAGACGAGGTACACTATATTATATACACCCCCACACAGCAGATACAGACGAGGTACACTATATTATATACACCCCCACACAGCAGATACAGACGAGATACACTATATTATATACACCCACACACAGCAGATACAGACGAGGTACACTATATTATATACACCCCCACACAGCAGATACAGACGAGGTTATTATATACACCCCCACACACAGCAGATACAGACGAGGTACACTATATTATATACACCCCCCACACAGCAGATACAGACGAGATACACTATATTATATACACCACACACAGCAGATACAGACGAGGTACACTATATTATATACACCCCCACACAGCAGATACAGACGAGGTACACTATATTATATACACCCCCCCACACAGCAGATACAGACGAGGTACACTATATTATATACACCCCCACACAGCAGATACAGACGAGGTACACTATATTATATACACCCCCCACACAGCAGATACAGACGAGATACACTATATTATATACACCCCCCACACAGCAGATACAGACGAGGTACACTATATTATATACACCCCCACACAGCAGATACAGACGAGGTACATTATATTATATACACCCCCACACATCAGATACAGACGAGGTACACTATATTATATACACCCCCCCCCACACACAGCAGATACAGACGAGGTACACTATATTATATACACCCCCCCACACAGCAGATACTGACGAGGTACACTATATTATATACACCCCCCCCCACACAGCAGATACAGACGAGGTACACTATATTATATACACCCCCACACAGCAGATACAGACGAGGTACACTATATTATATACACCCCCACACACAGCAGATACAGACGAGGTACACTATATTATATACACCCCACACAGCAGATACAGACGAGATACACTATATTATATACACCCCCACACAGCAGATACAGACGAGGTACACTATATTATATACACCCCCCACACAGCAGATACAGACGAGGTACACTATATTATATACCCCCCACACACAGCAGATACAGACGAGATACACTATATTATATACACCCCCCACACACAGCAGATACAGACGAGGTACACTATATTATATACACCCCCACACACAGCAGATACAGACGAGGTACACTATATTATATACACACCCCACACAGCAGATACAGACGAGGTACACTATATTATATACACCCCCCCCCCACACAGCAGATACAGACGAGGTACACTATATTATATACACCCCCCACACAGCAGATACAGACGAGGTACACTATATTATATACACCCCCCACACAGCAGATACAGACGAGGTACACTATATTATATACACCCCCCACACAGCAGATACAGACGAGGTACACTATATTATATACACCCCCACACACAGCAGATACAGACGAGGTACACTATATTATATACACCCCCCACACACAGCAGATACAGACGAGGTACACTATATTATATACACCCCACACACAGCAGATACAGACGAGGTACACTATATTATATACACCCCCACACAGCAGATACAGACGAGATGCACTATATTATATACACCCCCCCACACAGCAGATACAGACGAGATACACTATATTATATACACCCCCACACAGCAGATACAGACGAGGTACACTATATTATATACACCCCCCACACACAGCAGATACAGACGAGGTACACTATATTATATACACCCCCCCCCACAGCAGATACAGACGAGGTACACTATATTATATACACACCCCACACAGCAGATACAGACGAGGTACACTATATTATATACACCCCCCCCCACACATCAGATACAGACGAGGTACACTATATTATATACACCCCCCCACACAGCAGATACTGACGAGGTACACTATATTATATACACCCCCTCCCCACACAGCAGATACAGACGAGGTACACTATATTATATACACCCCCACACAGCAGATACAGATGAGGTACACTATATTATATACACCCCCACACACAGCAGATACAGACGAGGTACACTATATTATATACACCCCCACACAGCAGATACAGACGAGGTACACTATATTATATACACCCCCCCACACAGCAGATACAGACGAGGTACACTATATTATATACACCCCCCCACACAGCAGATACAGACGAGATACACTATATTATATACCCCCACACACAGCAGATACAGACGAGGTACACTATATTATATACACCCCCCACACAGCAGATACAGACGAGGTACACTATATTATATACACCCCCCACACAGCAGATACAGACGAGGTACACTATATTATATACACCCCCCACACAGCAGATACAGACGAGGTACACTATATTATATACACCCCACACAGCAGATACAGACGAGGTACACTATATTATATACCCCCACACAGCAGATACAGACGAGATACACTATATTATATACACCCCCACACAGCAGATACAGACGAGGTACACTATATTATATACACCCCCACACACAGCAGATACAGACGAGGTACACTATATTATATACCCCCCCCACACAGCAGATACAGACGAGGTACACTATATTATATACACCCCCCACACAGCAGATACAGACGAGATACACTATATTATATACACCCCCCACACAGCAGATACAGACGAGGTACACTATATTATATACTCCCCACACAGCAGATACAGACGAGATACACTATATTATATACACCCCACACAGCAGATACAGACGAGATACACTATATTATATACACCCCCGACACAGCAGATACAGACGAGGTACACTATATTATATACACCCCCCACACAGCAGATACAGACGAGATACACTATATTATATACACCCCCCACACAGCAGATACAGACGAGGTACACTATATTATATACACCCCCCCCACACAGCAGATACAGACGAGGTACACTATATTATATACACCCCCCACACACAGCAGATACAGACGAGGTACACTATATTATATACACCCCCCACACAGCAGATACAGACGAGGTACACTATATTATATACACCCCCCCACACAGCAGATACAGACGAGGTACACTATATTATATACACCCCCCACACAGCAGATACAGACGAGGTACACTATATTATATACACCCCCCCACACAGCAGATACAGACGAGGTACACTATATTATATACACCACACACAGCAGATACAGACGAGATACACTATATTATATACACCCCCCACACAGCAGATACAGACGAGGTACACTATATTATATACACCCCCCACACAGCAGATACAGACGAGGTACACTATATTATATACACCCCCCACACAGTAGATACAGACGAGGTACACTATATTATATACACCCCCACACAGCAGATACAGACGAGGTACACTATATTATATACCCCCCACACACAGCAGATACAGACGAGGTACACTATATTATATACACCCCCACACAGCAGATACAGACGAGGTACACTATATTATATACACCCCACACACAGCAGATACAGACGAGGTACACTATATTATATACACCCCCCCCACACAGCAGATACAGACGAGGTACACTATATTATATACACCCCACACACAGCAGATACAGACGAGGTACACTATATTATATACACCCCCCACAGAGCAGATACAGACGAGGTACACTATATTATATACACCACACAGCAGATACAGACGAGATACACTATATTATATACACCCCCCACACAGCAGATACAGACGAGGTACACTATATTATATACACCCCCACACAGCAGATACAGACGAGGTACACTATATTATATACACCCCCACACAGCAGATACAGACGAGGTACACTATATTATATACACCCCCACACAGCAGATACAGACGAGGTACACTATATTATATACACCCCCCCCACACACAGCAGATACAGACGAGGTACACTATATTATATACACCCCCACACAGCAGATACAGACGAGGTACACTATATTATATACACCCCCACACAGCAGATACAGACGAGGTACACTATATTATATACACCCCCACACACAGCAGATACAGACGAGATACACTATATTATATACACCCCCACACAGCAGATACAGACGAGGTACACTATATTATATACACCCCCCACACAGCAGATACAGACGAGATACACTATATTATATACACCCCCCACACACAGCAGATACAGACGAGGTACACTATATTATATACACCCCCCACACAGCAGATACAGACGAGGTACACTATATTATATACACCCCCCACACACAGCAGATACAGACGAGGTACACTATATTATATACACCCCCACACAGCAGATACAGACGAGGTACACTATATTATATACACCCCCCCCCACACAGCAGATACAGACGAGGTACACTATATTATATACACCCCACACAGCAGATACAGACGAGATACACTATATTATATACACCCCCCACACAGCAGATACAGACGAGATACACTATATTATATACACCCCCACACAGCAGATGCAGACGAGGTACACTATATTATATACACCACCACACAGCAGATACAGACGAGGTACACTATATTATATACACCCCCCACACAGCAGATACAGACGAGATACACTATATTATATACACCCCCCACACAGCAGATACAGACGAGGTACACTATATTATATACACCCCACACAGCAGATACAGACGAGATACACTATATTATATACCCCCCCACACAGCAGATACAGACGAGGTACACTATATTATATACACCCCCCACACAGCAGATACAGACGAGGTACACTATATTATATACACCCCACACAGCAGATACAGACGAGGTACACTATATTATATACACCCCCACACACAGCAGATACAGACGAGGTACACTATATTATATACACCCCCCACACAGCAGATACAGACGAGGTACACTATATTATATACACCCCCCACACACAGCAGATACAGACGAGATACACTATATTATATACACCCCCACACAGCAGATACAGACGAGGTACACTATATTATATACACCCCCCACACAGCAGATACAGACGAGGTACACTATATTATATACACCCCCCACACAGCAGATACAGACGAGGTACACTATATTATATACACCCCCCACACAGCAGATACAGACGAGATACACTATATTATATACACCCCCACACAGCAGATACAGACGAGGTACACTATATTATATACACCCCCCACACCGCAGATACAGACGAGGTACACTATATTATATACACCCCCCCACACACAGCAGATACAGACGAGATACACTATATTATATACACCCCCCACACAGCAGATACAGACGAGGTACACTATATTATATACACCCCCACACAGCAGATACAGACGAGGTACACTATATTATATACACCCCCCACACAGCAGATACAGACGAGATACACTATATTATATACACCCCCACACAGCAGATACAGACGAGGTACACTATATTATATACACCCCCACACAGCAGATACAGACGAGGTACACTATATTATATACACCCCCCCACACAGCAGATACAGACGAGGTACACTATATTATATACACCCCACACACAGCAGATACAGACGAGGTACACTATATTATATACACCCCCCACACAGCAGATACAGACGAGGTACACTATATTATATACACCCCCACACACAGCAGATACAGACGAGGTACACTATATTATATACACCCCCCACACAGCAGATACAGACGAGGTACACTATATTATATACACCCCCCCACACAGCAGATACAGATGAGATACACTATATTATATACACCACCCCACACAGCAGATACAGACGAGGTACACTATATTATATACACCCCCCACACAGCAGATAAAGACGAGATACACTATATTATATACACCACACACACAGCAGATACAGACGAGATACACTATATTATATACACCCCCACACACAGCAGATACAGACGAGGTACACTATATTATATATACACCCCACACAGCAGATACAGACGAGATACACTATATTATATACACCCCCACACAGCAGATACAGACGAGGTACACTATATTATATACACCCCCCACACAGCAGATACAGACGAGGTACACTATATTATATACACCCACACACAGCAGATACAGACGAGATACACTATATTATATACACCCCACACAGCAGATACAGACAAGGTACACTATATTATATACACCCCCCACACAGCAGATACAGACGAGGTACACTATATTATATACACCCCCCCCACACAGCAGATACAGACGAGGTACACTATATTATATACACCCCCCACACCGCAGATACAGACGAGGTACACTATATTATATACACCCCCCACACAGCAGATACAGACGAGGTACACTATATTATATACACCCCACACACAGCAGATACAGACGAGATACACTATATTATATACACCCCACACAGCAGATACAGACGAGGTACACTATATTATATACACCCCCACACACAGCAGATACAGACGAGGTACACTATATTATATACACCCCCACACAGCAGATACAGACGAGGTACACTATATTATATACACCCCACACAGCAGATACAGACGAGGTACACTATATTATATACACCCCCCCACACAGCAGATACAGACGAGGTACACTATATTATATACACCCCCCACACAGCAGATACAGACGAGGTACACTATATTATATACACCCCCCCACACAGCAGATACAGACGAGATACACTATATTATATACACACCCCACACAGCAGATACAGACGAGGTACACTATATTATATACACCCCCACACAGCAGATACAGACGAGGTACACTATATTATATACACCCCCACACAGCAGATACAGACGAGGTACACTATATTATATACACCCCCACACACAGCAGATACAGACGAGGTACACTATATTATATACACCCCCCACACACAGCAGATACAGACGAGGTACACTATATTATATACACCCCCCACACAGCAGATACAGACGAGGTACACTATATTATATACACCCCCCCACACAGCAGATACAGACGAGATACACTATATTATATACACCCCCACACAGCAGATACAGACGAGATACACTATATTATATACACCCCCCACACAGCAGATACAGACGAGGTACACTATATTATATACACCCCCCACACAGCAGATACAGACGAGGTACACTATATTATATACACCCCACACACAGCAGATACAGACGAGGTACACTATATTATATACACCCCCCACACAGCAGATACAGACGAGATACACTATATTATATACACCCCCCACACAGCAGATACAGACGAGGTACACTATATTATACACACCACACACAGCAGATACAGACGAGGTACACTATATTATATACACCCCCCCACACAGCAGATACAGACGAGGTACACTATATTATATACACCCCCCACACAGCAGATACAGACGAGGTACACTATATTATATACACCACACACACAGCAGATACAGACGAGGTACACTATATTATATACACCCCCACACAGCAGATACAGACGAGGTACACTATATTATATACACCCCCACACAGCAGATACAGACGAGGTACACTATATTATATACACCCCCACACAGCAGATACAGACGAGGTACATTATATTATATACACCCCCACACACAGCAGATACAGACGAGGTACACTATATTATATACACCCCCCACACACAGCAGATACAGACGAGGTACACTATATTATATACACCCCCCACACAGCAGATACAGACGAGGTACACTATATTATATACACCCCCCCACACAGCAGATACAGACGAGATACACTATATTATATACACCCCCACACAGCAGATACAGACGAGATACACTATATTATATACACCCCCCACACAGCAGATACAGACGAGGTACACTATATTATATACACCCCCCACACAGCAGATACAGACGAGGTACACTATATTATATACACCCCACACACAGCAGATACAGACGAGGTACACTATATTATATACACCCCCCACACAGCAGATACAGACGAGATACACTATATTATATACACCCCCCACACAGCAGATACAGACGAGGTACACTATATTATACACACCACACACAGCAGATACAGACGAGGT